>NC_068284.1:36819753-37136141 GCF_025860055.1 Xyrauchen texanus
CCTGGGTAATATTTCATACGTGTCATCTCACGCAGCCAGGAGGCAATAAACAAAGCAATTACAAAGGCCTGCTCTGGCAAAACAAGCCTGCCCCCATCCTTGCCAGCCTCAATTTCTCTGATTGTTAATTCACATGAACATTTAAAATGTCTTCAAACCCATGTCACACATCCATAGACATTGAAGGTGCTTAGGAGAAGGATACATACACAAACACACACACTGTATATACAGACACATACTGTAAAATGCCATTCTGAACTTCAAGAATGTATAAGCTTGCCTAGGCACAACAGTCCATTAATTTCAATAAGGATGGATTGTCACAAGGACAGAGAGGGAAAATATTGCTATGTCATGCAAACAAAAGTTGAGAAATTGTAACTTTCCAATCCACCAGAGCTTTTTATCTAGTTTCATGACTTTGGGTACAGTTAATGGTTCTTGAACAAGCATTCTTCCACAAGTGCAGACAGAACACCACACAAAAATATTTAAGTGTTACCTGTTTTACCATTAAGCGGCACTGCAAACCTGCTTATTCAGCAGTGCAAATAATACAGTATGACCAATAGCCTGATTAGAGTGAAAGTCACTCTTTTGAGTCGGTTCTTTTGAATTTACAGCACAAAACATACAGTGCTTCCACGTGTTGGTTACGGTTGTAACCTTAGTTCGCTGATTGATGTGCCTCCTCCCAGCGAAATGCTTGCAGGCTCACCACCTGGTCCCCAGAGGCGAACCAACATTGAGTGGGGGCCCCAGGCAAAATTAATCAATGAGGCCCTTCTAAAATATTTTTTTGTAAATATATCTTTGTTACCTAGAGATATAATTATACAACATACAAAAAGTAGTCAAAACACATCTAACAGAATATAAATTGTTTATTGTTTACAACATTAAAGTTCTTAAATGATATGTTGGCTTTAATTAACTTTTTTATGTCAACAGGTTCCATAAATTAACTTATAATTTTTTTGAGTGTACATAAATCTTCATATTAATAATGTATTGTCACCTTAAAAACGCTGCTTACTGAGCCTTAGCTACGGCAAATGCTGTCACTATGTCCTCCATATCCAAAGACCTTCGTGTGTTCCGTTCAATGGAAACTAGTGCCAGTGCTGAGAGCCTCTTTTGGTTCATTGTTGACCTGAGGTATGATTTAATCAGCTTTAAAGCTGAAAAATTCTCCATCACTTACCGCAGTCATGTTTTCTCTTTTCCCCATCATCTTGTTTTTTTTTCCGCTTCTGGCTGCCAGATGGATATGTCCTCTTCATTTTTAATACACGAATTCATGCATTTTCGGGTACAGACAGTAAAAGAAAGACAGAAACGCGAGTAAGCGCTGCGACAGTTTGAAAAAGGCACCAGAAGCAGCAAAAGCATACGCAGCCTTGCGAGAGAGGGGGGCCCACTAATGGGGATGCGGAGGTGTTGCGGCATCACTGCGTGTTATATTAATATGAACATTTCTGATTGTTTAAATGATCGGCCCTCGGGGGCCCCCTCAAAATGCGGGGCCCCAGGCAATTGCCTGCCTTGCCTGCCCTATTGCAGCGCCTCTGCTGGTCCCTAAAAGAGATAGTAGGAACAATGAGCACAAAGCCCGGCCGGGTTCTCTAGACCAACTGAGAGTATGCCGGACCAAATCTAGGTATTTATCACCAACAGAGAACGCCTGCAGTTCCCCAAACCTCTTGTTGCAAGTGAGCGCAGTCAGGAGGGCCATCTTCAATGAGAGGGCCTTTAGCTTGACTGACTCCAGAGGCTCAAACAGGGCTCTGTAGGGGCTTCTGTAGAAGGGCTGCGATTTTGGCATACAGGACAGCGTCGTCCTTGTCTCCTATCTAGGTGAAATGGATGGCATTGAACCTGTGTGGGTGCCTGGGAAGAAGGAAAGCCGTGACTGAAATGTTGCCATGGTCATGCTCTCGCATTGAGATCATGAACCATCCACGAACACTGTCTCGGCATGGCTACAGCCCATACACGCGAGGCAGCGACCGTGAGCATCAGAGGTGGAGAGATAATGACCGCTTCCAGGAACTACACACAGACAGAAAGGCATTTTTATAAAGACAATTTCCATCATTGCATACTCTTTTAGAGGAAATACTCTTTCAGTAATACTCTTTTAGTGTAGCTGCCTAAGTGCCCTGTGGCGTTCTATGCACTTATCCGTGCAAGAGGGGGAGAACCCACTGCAATGTGCTGTATATCCAATAGTGTGCAACACTTTGTTTTAGTAGTGAATGGAACGGCAGTGGATTTCATCAACACCGCTCGGCTCCGAAGAACAAATCTGTATGAATGGTTGCAAGCCGGCTCCTTTTATACCCGTATGTCTGGGGGAGTGGCATGCAAATTCCACTCACCAATTCACACATTTTTTGTTGTATTTTATTTAAAAAATAAATGAATGAATGAAGGAATGATGAAATGAATGTATGAAATATCTAAATTAGAAATTCTTAATAAGAAACATTTAGCAAGAATCTGTTCTTTTAAAATATTAAACAATCCCATAAATTGGAAACAGGCTGCAAATGCTGTAAATCAACAGGCTGAAGGCAGTAAATCCAATAAGAATTGTATTTCAAAGTATTTCTTACTCAAAAGTAGAATTGGTATTGAAACTGTAAACACACACACACACACACACACACACACACACACACACACACACACACACACACACACACACACACACACACAAAACTGAATCATCAAGAGCAATCAGAAAAACTGAATCTGACCTGCAACATTGGCTAAAACACCCCATTGTTCTTTCCGTAATTTTCTGTCCAATCTTTCATAGACCCTATCAATAAAGGAATAATAAATCAATGTCATATGTAACTCTCCATCATCCAAAGTATAAACAAACATTTCACATATTATACTGAAAATGTCTTTCCATGAGTCCCTCTCTCCCTCTGTACTTCTCATCTGTCTTTCCCTCCTCAGGAGGTGATGTCTTGCCTCTGTGTACAATGAACAGCTCTTGCAGGCCTTCACCATCTGTTCTGCTGTTGACTCAGTCTTCAGCAGAGGTATGGCCATGTTTACTGAGTAAGCATTCACAGCAGCTCAGACCTGCACACAAAGCAAATCTTTCTTTCTGTCCTTACTCTACTCGATTTATTTTTTTAAGACCTGCGTTTAAAAAATTCATAATAAACCCAACATTGTACATATAAAGGCAGAAATCACATTTACTTTGTTTGAATTTTAACTGATATGCATAGGATATGTAACAAAAAATATTAATTAAACATTTTGTAAGTTTCATTAGTATTAACATTATGCTTAAATGATCAGTCATTCATATATATTAATATACAAATATACTGCATACAAACATATATGAATAAAAAATTAATAAAACTTTTCTATTTGAATGAATATTTTTACCATATGACTTTTTGCACTATGTGTAAAAATCACCTGTCACACAGCGTGGCTATTTGCTCTTCAATAGGCTGGTGGAAACAAATAAATTAAAGACAAACTGCACTCCCAAGTTTGTTCAGAAGGTGCGGATGTGTTTTTTCGATGCGGATAACCCGGGTTCGATTCCCCCTTTTGTCCCACTTTCCCCATACTTTTTCCTGTCTCCACTCTAAATATTTCCTTTAATTCTACTTACAATAATAAATAAAATTTATATAAAGTTTGATTTCCTTGCAATGATTTAGTCACGGTGAAGGTTGGGTAGTTGAAAGAAAGGTTTGATCTGGGTAAAATAAACCATGGTGTTACTACAGTAATATGATGTAAATATAGTAATTTTGTGGTTACTATGATTTTACTAAAAAATACCATGATAGTTACTGTAGTAAAAACATGGTTAAGTTTTAAAAGGGAAGATTAGGGTTAGGTTTAGGGGTAGGGGTTAATGTTGTAGGGTGTCTGTGGGACTCTAAATAAACACAATAGACATTCTGCAGTGATGCCCCTATACTGTATGTTAGTTTTTAATTAGTGGTGAAAATGTAAAATTAATATTTGCTCTTCTGCTATTTTTTTATTATGTAGCTTCCATTTTGCAAAATGTGTTGCTCTGATTAGTGTAATTAATAATGTTTGTAGGCTAATTAATGAATGTTTATTATGAAGTATTATATTAAACAAAAAAAATAGTGATGCTTTAAGATTTCACAAAATGCTTATGTGATCTTCTGTAGTGTTCAAATTCCAACATCTAGTCAGTCGATACACATCACCCTATTGAGGATGCAGCGCCAGTCTGGTTTCAGTGTGCTAAGGGGCCTATCTGACTGCAAGAGGAGGCTGGGGCTTAACGCCCACACAAGGATACTCCTGTCTCCCCCATAGAGGTCTGCGTGGGCGTCTTGATCTATGTTCAGACACCAATATTGATTCCACATTCAGGCTGAGTTCAGATCCATCTGGTCTTTTCTGATGGGCATCTGAGTGTCTCAGAGGCATTTAGAGAACAAAACAAACCTGAAAAGGAGGTTATTGGCTATCCTTACACAGAGGAAACACACACACACACACGCACACACACACTCACAACCCCACAAGAAGCGAGAACTGGAGAGACACAGACTACAGCTAGAACACTTGGATTTGTGTAGAGTGAGACTTATATAATACCCAACCTTCTCCAACTTTTTAAGGTGAAGTCTGTAAATTCTGTGCCGCCAGTCTCACCCAACAAATTTTTTTTAGAGGCCCTGTTGCAAAATGCACTCTCTGGCCAGACGGCCCTCCTCTTTATCTACACTTTGTTGCATGGACTCTTGGAAAAAAGAGCCTAGTGGTGAAGTCTGCACCAAAATGGTGCATATATGCACAAAGTGGCCAAAAGGGCCTTCTGAAACCTAAATTGAAAAATGGAACACACTACAGCCTCATGGACTTCATCAACATGTGTTAGTGACAGTGATGCACTATATCGGACAGGGCAAAACAGGTTTCCTGAGCACACCACATGTCTTCCATTGATCCGAAAATACAGATAGTCCCACCCCAAACTCACACCATTAGTGGAGCCAATGTTGCAATAGCGAGCTGGTCGGAATGCTCAAAAAAACAGAGCAATAATTTGAAAAGGCCAGTGTTTATGCTTTTTGGGGGAATCAACCTACAAATACATTACATACAGCTGCATTTTAATCTAGAATAGACAGTTCCCCTTCTATCACTCACTCAACGTTGTGTCAATGTAGTGACACAAGGGGTCGCTCGAGAGCCCTGAACACCTCCCATTCTTTGAGAAAAGGCCAATGAGAATTGGCGAGTGGAATTTGCATGCCACTCCCCCGGACATACAGGTATAAAAGGAGCTGGAATGCAACTCCATTCAGATTTTTTCTTCGGAGCCAAGCGGTTATACAAACAGCGAGCTGAATACTACTGCTGTTCCATTCACCTCTTAAGAAGCGTATGCTGTTGGAAATACTGCGCATTTCCGCCGGCTTTCTCTCCTTCTGCACGGGTGCAGATTTCGCCCCTGGGTGCTTCAACAACGCTAAAAGAGTGTATATTCCTGCTAAAGAGTATATTTTCTCTATTAGAGCACACACGTTGATGTTGAATGTCTTTTTAACTACTGGTCTTTATAAAGATGCCTTTCAGTCTTTGTGTGATTCCTGGATAATGTCATTATGTCTCCGCTTTTGACAGACACGGGTGCTGCCTCACGCGTCTGGGCAGCGATCAAACTTGAGGCAGCCTTTGTGGATGGTTCATGTTCTCATTGCGAGAATATGACCATGGAAACACTGCGGTCGCAGCTTTCCTTCTTCCATAGGAAAGCCACTCTAGCCGCCCCCCCCACGCTGCACCTTCTACCCACGGGTATGAGGCTGATCCGGCTGGCGCTGGAGGCGATTTGGGGAGTTCAATGAGGCATGGTCTCGGCGGGTAATTCCCCGCAGACCTCCCATTCCACAGATGCCGATTACTCCGGTAACCCCTGTGATATATATTCCATGGTACAGTCTCCCTCTTGGCGGACCTGCGTCTCCCTTGGGCAGAGCTCTCTCTGCCCCAGGTAGCTGTGTGTGACCTCTTCTCCCTTTCGTGGCGGGACCTACCACCGCGCCTCTTCCATGTGTGGCTGCTGAACCCATGTGTCGTATTGCCACATGTTGACCTCCCCTTTTGGGCAGGATGTAGACTCCGTGGGGTCTTTTCCCCCTGAAAGAATAAGAACACCTTCCCCGATGCATATGATAGTGTTAGATGGCCCCAGCCAAATCTAATACTCTGTGGAGAGAAAAGGCAGTGGCTGGCATGTCCTTCTCTCATCCTAGATACGTTGCTTCCCCCCTCAGGTATGTGGGGAGCTACATGATGTCTTTTGGGGTGTTGGGGGAGGTTACGTGCAGTCTGATGCACCTGCTATTATGCACACAGAAGCTTGCTTTCACCTGCATCAGCAGTTCACGTAACACGGTTCAGCTGTTGTGGTGTTTTTCTATAGGGGCCGCTAGAGTCATTACATCGACACAACGTCGAGTGAGTGACTGAAGGGGAACATCATGGTTACTGTCGTAACCTCCGTTCCCTGATGGAGGGGACGAGAATTTGTTTCCTCTTGCCACAACACTGTAATAGCCACTGAAATGGCCAGACCTCGTCTCGGCTCCTCATTACAAAACCTGAATGGAGTTGCATTCCCGCTACTTTTATATAATGTAACTTACCCGCATGTACGGGGAAGTGGCATGCAAATTCCACTTGCCAATTCTCATTGGACTTTTCTCAAAGAATGGGAGGTGTTTGGGGCTCTCAAAGCGACCCCTAGTGTTACTACAACACAACGTCTCGTTCCCTCCTTCAAGGAACGGAGGTTACGACAGTAACTATGACATATTTTAACATTGAAAAAATAAAATACATTGAAATTAAACTATCAATCGGTGACTAAATATTTTGGGTGTTGATTTTGGCTGAATGACAGAGTTCTGTATCCATGTCCATATGTTTATATTTTTTTTGTGCTAATTTACCCTGAGGCAATGTTTAACATTCTCCCAGTTTGAGAAACCAGAGTTTTATGTTATTTATTTATTTTTGATGAAGCTGCTATATTTGACAGTTTTGTCGTCACCCCGGTGGGTTGGTTTAGACCTTTTGCATCAGAACTTAATGAGAAATCTCACCCCTCAATCACATACAGTCTCCCATGAGGAGAAGAAAGGTCAATTTCGGGATGCGTTCTGGCCTGTTTATTCGCATCATTAAAAAAAGGCTTCGAATAAAAGACTCCTGGGGAAGGTTTCAGACAGTTAAAACACATCTGACATTGATGGATAGATTCGTGCTGTGCCCACATGGGATTTTTGCACCAAATATTCTGGTCATATTTCAGTCAATTCTTTTTTAATGTAAATGCACCACCAAATCAAATAATGAAATGTATTATGAAAAACATGCAAGATATACACTAATCTAATTATTCAAGCACTGCTTCTTTGAAACTTTTGCTAATTATCATTGATCTGCAATCAACAATCTATTGCTGAATTTTACTTGAGCGCTTCTCATTAGGTTATAATAGCATGAACATCATTTTTCTGTTCTAATTCATAAGTTAAAATCTCATTCAAATGCCGCATGTTTCTTCATTCTCATCTCAATTATCAAGTCAGTACATTGTCTTAAGCTTATATTTCTGAGAATTATGATATCCTTCTGAGAAGGATATCATCATAGTGGAAGTGAGCTGACTTATCATGAACCAAGGGGACATTTTCTTCTGGGGTCATTATAAAAATGGCAAAATTAAACCTGCCTCTACACACCCTATTAGATAATAGGGTAAAAATTATTAAATAATTTGCTCTGATGAGCCAAAACATTATGACCACCTGGCTAAAATGCTGTTGGTCCTCCGTGAGCTGCCAAAACAGCGCCAACCCACCGAGGCATGGACTCTACAAGACCCCTGAAGGTGTCCGGTGGCATCTAGAATAAAGACATTAGCAGCAGATCCTTTGTCGTTGCGAAGTGGAGCCGTATTAGATCAGATTTGTTGGTCCAGCACATCCCACAGATGCTCAATCGTATTGAGATCTGGTAACACCAAGGTAACACCTTGAACTCTTCATCATATTTCTCAATCCATTCCCGAACAATGTGTGCAGTGTGGCAGGGCACATTTTCCTGCTGAAAGAGGCCACTGCCATCAGGGAATACCATTGTCATGAAGAGGTGTACCTGGTATGCAACAATTTTTAGGTAGGAGGCACGTGTTAAATTGACATCCACATGAATGGCTGGAGGCTCCACATTGCCCAGAGCATCATACTCTATCCACTGGGTTGTCTTCTTTCCACAGTGTATCCTGGTGCCATCGCAGATAAATGGCGAACACGTACACGGCCATCCACGTGATATAAAAGAAAACGGGACTTATCGGACAAGGCAACCTTCTTTCACTCTTCCAAGGTCAAGCTTCGACACTCACATGCCCATTGTAGGTGCTTCTGACGGTAGACGGAGGTCATCATAGGCACTTTGACCAGTCTGCGGCTATGCATGCAGCCCATATGCAGCAGGGTGAAATGCACTGTGTGTTGTGACACATTCCTCCTGTAAAAATCACTAACATTTTCTGTGACTAGTGCCACAGTAGACCTTCTGTCGGTTCGGACGAGATGGGATAGCCATGTTTTCCTTGCACATCAATGAGCCTTGTGTGCCCTACAGCCTGTTGCCTGTTTGTGGTTTGTCCCTCCTTGGACTACTTTCTGTAGGTACTCACCACTGCTGACTGGGAGAAGCCCACACGCCTTTCTGTTTCAGAGATGCTCTGACCAGTCATCTGGCCATGACAATTTGGCCCTTGTCAAAGTCACTCAGGTCTTTACTCCTGCCAATTTCTCCTGCAAACAATACACTGACTACGAGAACAGATTGTTCACTTACCATCTAATATACCCAGATCTTGTCATGCGGTCTTGTTAGGAGATGATCAACTTTATTCGCTTCACCTGTGATTGGTCATAATGTAATGGCTCTTTGGTGAACATTTACTGTAAACAGTAAAGAATATGAAACAAAGAACAATTCAGGAAAATTTAATAGGTAAAGTACAAAAAGTATCTGTTTTGGCCAACAATTATTGAAATTAATCAGTTATATACATTTACAGTATAACATTTGATACTTAAGAAAAATTATATTGTCCTGAGAACACAGTTCTTCATTTTGGTTAAAATCTACAATAAATAAATACTATATAAAATATAAAAGTTTTGTCAGGTAACCTAATAATGTGCTTCCCATTGTAATATCTAAAGAAACTAAAGGTTTTATTTAAAGACTGAATTAACCTGACTAGGTTACAGTGATTGAAGTTCATTATAAGGGTCATTTAAGGGTCATATATATATATAAACCTATTTACTTAAAGGGATAGTTCACCCCAAAATTGAAATTCCCTCATCATTTACTTACTCATGCCATTCACGATATGTATGACTTTCTTCTGCTGAACACGAATTAAGATTTTTAGAAGAATCCTCGCAAGATCATGTTACTCACTCACACTTATTATATTGATTCTGAAGACATGGATTAAACCACAGGAGTCTTATGGAATTTTGTTTACGCTGCCTTTATATTCTTTTTGGACCTTCAAAAATTTCATAACCATTAACTTGCATTATGAGGTCTTACAGAGCTGAAATATGTTTCTAAAAATCTTTGTTTGTGTTCAGCAGAATAAAAGACCATCTGGGATGGCATGATGGTGAGTAAATGATGAGAGACATTTTTGGGTAAACTATGTCTTAATTAGTTGTATGAAACCAACACAAACACAAAACAAAACCCGCACATTTGTGTAATTGACTCAAAACCTTACAGCTACTCATTTACTTAGCCTTGTGACAACTTCCCCTGTGTAACAACTACCCCCCGTCTCCCCTATAACTAACATTTTAATTCAAAACAAGATACTAAAATGTTGATGTTAGACAATTACAGTGTATTACCGATAAAAGCTAGAGCAAAACTGAAAGATGCTATAGTGCGAAAATCTATCCAGGTCTATTACTTTCAATAACCAACCAATCATCGACACTCCATCTTCATAATCCATCATCATTATGGTGTCAGAGGCCATTAAACTGGAGTGAGCTAAAGCTGATAGAGTGGGCAGACTGATATTAAGCCCTCGGCTCGATCAGAGTGTTAATGTTAGTGGCTTCGTCCACCACAAACCTGTTATACCTAATAGCATCTGAGAGCTGAGAAACTGCACCCAATCAAGGGCCTATCACCAATTGATTGGGCCCCCATACACAGCTGGGCCAGCCACAACATAATCATGAATCCATAAGGAGGAGATTTAGGACATTTGAGATGAAAAGCAAACAGCAAATCAAAGCTGAACTTTATTCGCCCCCTGTTTTAGTTTAATTTGCATCTACCAACAAGTCCTCCATTAGACCCCATGCAACAACAAGTAAGATCCAGGATTGAGTGTTCTGTGTATTTTTGGTGTGAGATTTTCTGTTCGCTACGCATTTCTGTCTCCCCTTGGGTAATTATGTGGTGTTCAGGGCTGTGCCCTTGTCCTCCGGCAAGCTGGTGTTTTGTGAAGAGCTGGGATCACAGGCTTGTGAAGTCATTACGCTCTGATCAATGGTGTTCTCCAAGGGGCTGTGGACACAGTTGTGGTGTGAGCTATGTGATTAACACCAGCTCATCACAAAACTCCAAGGACTCAACACACAAATTAACATGAAGGCAAGAGTGGCTCCAGCCGTAAATTAAGGCGGGCTGAGGGAAACACATAAAGAAGTGATGCTTAATGGTGTTTATGAAAGCAGGCCCACACAGACAGCACATCCCAGCAGGCCATAGTCAAACAAAAAACACATTTACCAAAAAAACCTGAACTAAAATGAAAAGAAAGGAAACCTAAATAGAAACAAAACCCCTACTGTGCATTTCATACATTTTTAAAGATTCACTCTACAAAATCTTTGAGTTTTGTGGATTTTAGTCCATGTTTATTAGTTTTTAAAGCCATATATGTTCTAGTTTATGCCTAAAAGTTTATTTACAGTCTTTTTATACAAAATAGACCAAAAATAGTGATGACTCATCCTATAATACACTGATTTTTGACAAATTAGATGCCCTTTAGAATGAGAATGCCCCTTCGCCTAATACCATCTGCAACGCCAAGCAAAAAGAAAATCATATTCATGGTTGTGACATTAATAAAGTCTATTGTCTATAAAATAAAAGAAGGATTAGCAATTTCATATGTCCTGCCTCAACAACCTGTGTCAATAAGAAATACCGCATGTCAACACAGGAAAGAAAACTATGCATGTTGAGCCATTTCATTGGGCTTCTAATGACCAAATCACTTTTTTTAAGATGAGAGCATTACAAGTACTTTTTCGTTGTGCTTTCCATTACCGAGGAGAGGTCATAAACATTTTAAGCAAAAATCCATGATTTTGCCTATAACACTGATTTCGCTCTGCATTTAAACACCTTTAATGGTGGTCTTACCGGCCTATAACAATGTTGGACGCAAACCTGTATGCATTTTGACCTCAAAAGCAGAGATTAATCTGATGATATCATGTCTCATGAAAATGAAATTTTCTTGCATTGTCGGATTTGTTGGTAGTTCTCAATGTATTGGTATGCATGTAAACCCACTCTTGGATTGTTTTCAAAGGATATGTCAAACAAAGATTTGTATCAAAATAGCTGTATTCCTGTACTTTTTTGTCAAGAAGGCAAGACAGGGTGGAAAGGATCTTGTTTTTACACATTGAAATGACTGTTTTTATAATCCATTACTAGCGTTGGCTTTCTCGATTAATCAGAGCAGCTTTGCATCCAGTGAATGCAGGTGTGTGCGCAAAGAGAAGACGACCCACACATTCACCCAGCATCCTTCAGGATTCAGAAGCTCCCCACTAAATATAGAGCATCTCCCAGATCTCTGCAGCTCTTGAGGACTCAGATAAATAGGCCAGGAGGAGAAAAATGGGGCAGCCTTGTGGTTGGATATGCAGCAAATTCCAAGTATCAATAATAGATACCAGTGCATCTAAAAATAATATTTCATCTACAGTATAGGAAGGAATCAAAGCTAAGATCCATTGCTTTAGGTGAGGAGAGGTTGCTTTGAAAAAATCTCAAACTCACAAAAAAATCTCCCATTAGGACTTTCTACTGTTGAAACTACCACACTGTAAAAAATAATAAAATAAAAAAAAATCCAGGTAACCTAAAAATGTGCTATAGATTGTAATATATAATCAGCCAATTGAGTGGCAGAAGTGCAATGCAGAAAATCATGCAGATATGGTTCAGGAGCTTCAGTTAACGTTAACCTCAACCATCAGAATGTGATCTCAGTGGTTTTTACCATGGCATGATTGATGGTTCCAGACGCGCTGGTTTGTGTATTCCTGTAACTGCTGATCTCTTGGGATTTTCACGCCCAACAGTCTCTAGGGCAGGGGTGGGCAACTATTTTGGTAAAGGGGCCACAAGGGGCTTTAAGTAGTTCATAGAGGGCCATATTGTATTCCTTTTGTGATTTAATGTTCCGCATTGATTTGTTTTTGTAACTTTTAAGCCCAGAAATATTTGTTTACTACATTTTTGGAAGTGTATATGTGACTAATGGGACTATTCTGCAATTGCCTAAAGTATTGTATTGCTCTACAAAAGTAGATACTTTTCTGTCAGGCATTAAAATACTTAATAAAGGCTGAGTTATTATAAATTATTTATTTTACCATCTCTAAATCCCTGTTAATGTATTATTCAATTTAACACTATACATCAGGGGTCTGTATGAATAAAAAAAGAAAATCTAAAATTATAGAACTTTTAATATTCATTGCAAAGCAGGCGAGTTTACTTATTTTATTCTCAAAACATTACCCGTTTACAATCTAAAAGTGTCATGATGCGGGTCTCGCCAATGGTTTGACTTCAGCACACAACTGAATAAAACAGGCTGCATGAATATGATAAATGATTACCGTAATTTCCGGACTATTGAGCGCACCTGAATATAAGCCGCACCCACTGATTTTTAAATAAAATATTATTTTAAACATAAATAAGCCGCACCTGTCTATAAGCCGCAGGTGCCTACCGGTACATTGAAACTTTACTCAGGCTTTAACGAAACACGGCTTGTAACAAAAATAAATAGGCTTTAACGAAACACGGTGTGGCAGCGGGGGCGTGGTCAAGCGCCCGTCCGGGAGAGAAAAGCGGTAAGGGCGCTTACACCTGAGCTAAATTATGTCTAACACCGGTGTCTAATTTGTCACCGTGTGACAGTTTTCCCAAGAAGGACACGTGAAGCAGGGCACTTGAAATTAGACACCGGTGTTAGACATAATTTAGAGCAGGTGTAAGCGCCCTTACAGCTTTTCTCTCCCGGACGGGCGCTTGGCCACGCCCCCGCTGCCACACACGGCTTGTAATAAAACATTTGCAGTAAACAGTAGCCTACCAAGAAAGTCATTGGTCACTATCTTCCTCGTCCTGTGCACTGAAACCACTGAAGTCATCTCTTTCGGTGTCGGAGTTGAATAGCCTCAGATTAGTTGTCTTTTTGCACTGAGTCAATTCCTCACGCTGCTGTTTCCAACGTCTTATCGTCGACTCATTACACCAAGCTCCCGTGCAGCAGCTCTATTTGCTTTTCCAACAGCCAGATCAATCGCCTTCAACTTGAAAGCAGCATCATATGCATTTCTCCGTGTCTTGAGGGTGACAAAATGACTACCGTAATCAGAATGATGGGAAGTTTGAGCACGCTCGATTTAATCTAAACAGTAAACAAAAAAAGTTGTTTTGACCTTAACCCGTTCGGCAATTTCATTGGTCTAATGAAAGCTTCACGCTGCCAAAAAACTGAGCACGTCACAGAATGTTTTTTTTTTTTTTTGTTTTTTTTGTTTTTTTTATAAAATTTGAAAGCGGGAAAAATCCATATATTAGCCGCGTCATTGTATAAGCCGCGAGGTTCAAAGCGTGGGGAAAAAGTTGCGGCTTATAGTCCGGAAATTACGGTACTGCAAAAGTTAGATTAACATACAGATATGAGGGGACTTCAACATTTCTAAATTGCACAAATTAAAAAAATACATATACATATTTGTCTCTCGCTTCGTTTTGCTCGTGTGTCAATGATTACCCCCGCTTCATCACTGAGAAGGTTTACCTGCAAACTTAGTAGCACCAAACATCCCAAGCAGCTTCAAGAATGGACACAAAGTGGCCATATAACAGTTTTCCTTGAGCAGAATATTGCACTAGTGATCGCTAAGTTTGTTCAAAGGGAAAAGTGAGAGCTAGAAAGAGTGCAATCGAATGCATGGTTGCCAGACTGCACAAAATAAGTATAACATTAGGCTTAATACTTCCAATTTGCGCAAGTATAAATCTCAAATTGGGGGTGTTGCATCTCTTCTCTGGTAACCCTGAGCATGTGAAATGCTTTTGGAGGCGTGTTATGTCCAAATGCAAGATAACTGAAATATCCAATAAAAAAAATAAAAAATACTTATGATAAATGAGCCATGGGCCACATTGAACCATGTGGAGGGCAGCGGGCCTTAAGTTTCCCAGGTCTGCGCTAGAGTTTACTCAAACTGATGCCAAAAACAAAAAATCATCCAGTGAGCGACAGTTCTGGGGACAGAAATGCAATGTTGATGAGAGAATGGCCAGACTGATTTTGTAGAAAGTCTACTGTAACTCAGATAACCACTCTGTACAATTGTAGTGAGCAGAATAGCATCTCAGAATGCACAACATGTTGAGGCTTGAGGCGAAAGGCTATAACAGCAGAAGACCACGTAGGGCACTTTTTTAGGACCATAGTGCTCCTAATAAAGTGCAGAGTTAGTGTATTTTGTTCTTTGTTCGTTCATGGTATCTAAGGCACTGACTAATGTTAATGAATGGAACCTTACTGTATAGTGTTACCAAATAATTTTAAGATTTATGCATTTCAATTTCTTAACAAATTTCCATCTAATTGAATTGAGTAATCTTTAACAAAGTAAAATAAATAAACATTATATTTTAAACTTTATTAATATAATTTTGTTAAAGATTCACACAATTAAATTTGATAGAAATTTATTATGAAATTGAAATGCATAAATCTTAAAAATAGGATTAAATATTTTTTGAGTGTTTACACACCCAATAGGTTACACAAACGAAAGTAAATTTTGTTCTGTTGCAAAGACAGCAGCTGAGGGAGTAACAGTAAATTTGCCATCTTTCTCTCAACTGTTATAATTCACCACTCATGGAAATGTTGTAGTGAATATTCTTCTTTCACTGTATGGGCATGGAGGCAAAAATAAAATTTGCTATGGTCTTCCATTCACCGCTACAGAAGTTTACCCCATTATGGTTCATTTAGTTTACTATATGTGAAAAAGGTTCTTGTACTTTCATAAGGTCATAGGTCACAAATCTTTACTTCAAAACTGTTTTCTGAAGGATTTTGTCCATGGAAGTTTGTGGAAAGATGTATTTGAACGCGCTTCTCCTGCTGGGCCCCATGGGAGTTGTAGGCCCATGCGTTAATGCGCCCCTGACCATGTTAAATTCCATAACCACTGACCCCTCTTGTTCAAAAAAACTGTCCTAGTGGGTAACGCCCTCGCTCATGGTGCTGTACTGTACTTCCCTGCCCTGTACTGCTGTTTATCTGTCAAAAAGGCCTCACCCACTAGTGGACAAAGTGTGCAAGGGATGGATGTAATTTAAAGAAGGTATGAGAAATCACAAAACATAATTTAACCAAATGCTACAGTTTATTTAATAATAATATCATAATATGTTAAATAACCATAATGTTAATTAACACTACTATTACAACTGTAATACAATAATACATAGAACAACCACTTTTAGTGTTTGAATCAATCATATCTCTCACTAAACACTGTGTGAAATGTTTATTTTTGCCTTGTTTATTCAGTTGGCATGTAGGAGTTGATAACAGTTTACTTAATAATCTCATTCCATATCTGGATGTTTGCTGCAATATCATAGAGGATAAATTTCCTACTCTATAATATTGCACTAAATTAGTTTTGTACAGGATATTAACTAAATAGCCAAAATACTTGGACATTCGTGAATGAGAATAATAGGAATGTCTTTCAGTAACAATGCACATTATGTAGTTTAGAGATAATTTAGAATGTTACAAATGGCTATTTCCATTTAAATAAATGTTTTATTCCTAAAATGCCCTCTTGGTCCAAGAATCCTCTTGCAGCAATGCAGGTATTTGGTATTTAAAAGATGTTAGTTTAGGACCTGTGAGGAGTCTGTTTCTCAAACTAGAGACTGTGATTTACATTGTGCATCTGGGCCATCCACTTCCCTCTCTATTCTGGTTAGATATTTTTTTTCAAAACAGTAATGCATGGAATAGCCTTCATCTCCATAAAACAGACTTTAGGAGAAAATAGAATTTCAGGATAAATGTTTCTTTTAGCCTATTTTTAAAACCAAAATGCTACTTGCAAGTACAAAGCAACTTGTAAGAACTCAATACCTCAGAAAATGAGAAAAAAAAAAATGTATTGTGATTTCGGTATTTAAGCGCAACCATTTTCAATTGTTCTAATAATAAGAAAAACAATTTTAGTACTAAATTAGCACTTTTGAATGCTTTTGTAGGGATAATGTGACACAGTATATGTTTTGCCATCTTTGGTAAAGGAAAAAATTGAATAAATAACACATAAGTTTGATATAAAACAGTTATTTCAAACCATAATTATAATTAGCAATAAATGATTTTGGCAGTATTTTTGATCAATGTAATGCATCCTTGGTGAAAGGAATATACTGTATATAATATATATATAGTATATAAATGATACTATATATATACACTGTATCATTTTCATAAAGTAACTTGTAACATAATTACTTGAGTAGTTTTTTGGAAAAATAAATTTTTCCAAATTGAGTCATAACATTTCTCAGTACTTCTTGTACTCAAGTGAATTATTTATTCTGTTCCAGTACTTTTACTTTTACTTCCCTCCACTAATCTATTTTGACTGAATCTAGAAATCTGCTTTTAGATCAGCAAAAGAACACTTTAAAATAAAAGAACAAGGAGTTCTGAGTATGGCAAACAACTACTGAACAAGTAAAACCCTCAAGTATGAGTATCTGTGGAAATGTATAACCGTGAGTGATTTGCTTGGCTTTTTTCCCACTCAAGACTTGATCCCCCTCAGCTTCTTCAGAGAACAATCTGGACTCACCTGAAATGGATGTAGCATCTGTGATTGGCTGATGCAATTCCACCAAGAGCTCGCTCTCATAGCCTGAAGAGAGTCTGAAGCTTGTTGTTAAGGATGATGAGCATCAGCTCATGGCTGGACAGCTGCGTCTGTCTCTTTCCTCTGCTTTCCATCAAACTCAAGTGGGTCTTGATTCTTTTAACATCCTTTGGCTCTGGATTCAATCAGGGGTTCAGACATCTTCAGGCTATCATGGAGCGGCCACTTCTTAATGTTGTTTGTCTTAAACCATCCTAAATCAAGGGTGAAAAATAAGATAACGGGTTACTTTGACATTTTGTTGTATTTTGAGGTATTTTGCATGATATCCTGTGTAGTATCTGTCTTGGCTGAGATTATTAGCCCATTAACATTCATTAATCCATGTAGTGATGAGAACATGGGCACACCTCATTTCTCTTGGATCATTGGTAAGTTAATCAAACGCTGATTTTCAAGCCTGTGTAAATATCTTACAGAACAGCAGTTTTTCCGCAAACTGGGCTAACACGCTTCTTCTGTCTGTGTAACTGACAAACAAATGTAAATGTCCTTGTCTCCACATGGGGTCTTGAATTTTGAAAAAGTTAAAAGTCTTAAATTGTGCATCTCTCAGTATTAATCTGTGTCTCAAACAATCTGCCTGAACTTTAGGTCAAACAGAGGTTTTCATTGCAAACAGTCTGAGGGAAAAGCATTATGCTTGTTAAGTCTCTGTATATTTTATTTAATCGCTGGCATAAACACTAATTAAACTTCGGTTAAGAAATGTGCATCATCCAATAAAATGAAACTTAGCGCTGCGAGAGAGCAATTATATCTCTAATCACAATGAGTTGCTCAGTCCTGTCCATGACAACAACTGGATTTGTTAGTAAAGGAAAATGTTCAGCTTCGGATGGAAATTAACACCTTGTTGCTTTGAATGCTGTGTGTAACTTTCATTCTACAGAATAATAGTATAATACAGTGGTAACTGGTTTTGCTTCAGGACCCAGATTTTACATCAAGTGGCGACCCAACACTATATGAGAACTGAACTAGAAATAAAATAAAAAATAAACAAAAATGTACTTAAAATCAGACATTAAAATGTTTTGAATTGCCATGATGTACATGCTTACATTTCGTTTTCATTTGGAAGTCTTAAAATATGATGCACATGACTACTTTTAAGATACTGTACATTTGGGTACTTTTTAAAGCTTTAATAAGTGAGGCACAAAATGGATATTTTTTAAAAGCATTTTAGCATAAGGCTGCAACATAGCAAAATATGAAAATATGGAGGGGTCTGAATACTTTCTGAATGCACTGCAACAAATGTATGAACACATCTTTAAGCATGATGATAATAACCATGCTACCTAGCCTACTTGTCTGATGAGGTAGTCCTACCCAAGAAAGATTACAGGGTACAAAACCAAAAAAAACAGGTTATTAAACACTTAAAATACACACAGGGTGAGAAAAAAAAACCCTACTCAAAGAGTATTTTACTGCATGGAAGTTATTCTAATTTAGACTTCAAAATAATGAAATTTTCTCAGACAAATAGATAAAGTTTTCAAAGTAAAAATTAGAGATGCACCGATAGACCGGCCAGGGACCGGAATTAGCTGATTATCCGCATGCTCGGCCCGGCCCGGTAACCGGCCGGTCAGCCTCACGTCTTACTGATTCCTAGCCGGTCCGTTTTGTTGCTAGCGGCGCAGGCAATAATGTCACAGCCGCACGTAAACATGTCATTGGCGTGGAAGATCTTCACTGTGAGTGAAGAATATATAAAGTTCGAAATGTGTAATAATTAAACCGCGGGGGAACCACCACAATAACTTTCGGAACAACAAACCTAATTAGACATTTAAAACACCATCACCCAGCTGAAAATGCCCATTTTAAAAAAGAAGCTAAAAAGTGAAAGCGGCTAAAGCTAGCCAGAGCTCAGAGCCAGCCACAAGTCAGCAGCCTCTCCTATCATTCCTTGGTATGAGCAACGAAAATACCAAAGCAATTACGAGGAAAATTATGGAATTCATGGCCCTGGATGACCAGCTGTTCTCCATAGTTGAGGACAGAGGCTTCAGAAATCTGATAAATTTCCTCGATACAGAGTAGGAGGTACTTTCCGACGTCGCGTTGCCCGAGTTGTTTAATCTCATGTCATGTCACACACGCAGCCTTATCTGTCAGAGGAGAGGGGAAGGGGGATGCTGTTCAGTTCTTCAGATCTTTGGAATTGTTTTGTTAGACGAGTAATAAAGAGAAAAAGGTCCATTTATAAAAATAGTGGAGAATGACATCTGTTATATAAAGCAACTAATTTGCAGTTAATTGTTATTTCTACCTCTTTCCAGTCACAGAGCACTTTATTTTGAGAGATGTTTAAGTGAGAGAAGATCCTGTAACTTGTAATGTTTAATAATTTATTTTATAATGAAAATAAAATTTAGCATTGTAGAAAGGTAGATTTTGTTTGTATATGTGGTCAATAATAGTTCTTAGAAAGAAAATCGGAATCGAAAAAAATCGGTATTGGCAAGTCACACTTGCAAAAAATTGGAAATCGAAATCGGCCAAGAAAATTGCAATCGGTTCATCTCTAGTAAAAATAGGCTCTACCAGAGTCAATTCTGTTTATAACCCCTCTCGTCTGTATCTAGTTATCTGTACACTAATGAATCAGTCAATTCATAAATGCACTGGTTTGTATGTCTTTGTCTCCTGTTTGATCATTTGGCAGTATAATCTCTCTTCCATTCCATGAATACTGAAGGTGTTAAATATCCACTTGTGTCTTATATTTTCCATCATGGCAAGCCCAGAACTGTGCTGAACATAGATTTTCTCAGACAGGATATCATGTACAAAGTAGGGTTGGATTGAGAAATGGCTTTGACTAAAAAAAGCAAAGTTGCAGGCATTCTTACTGCCATTTGGGTTACTTATGATTAACTGTAATCAGCTGACACTTAACTTAATGAAACATGATCAAGATTTATGAATGCCTGCCATTTGCAGCCAAATGCAGAGCAGCTGAAAACAGTCCATTTAGAAGAAAACACATAAAAAATATCCGAACAGGTGCTTTAAATGACTGTAGTCTGCTTTCTGACCAAGACTTTGGGTGTGTCTCAACCAGCTCCCTAGCTTTCTATGTCATGAATTTGAAAGTTTTCATTTTCAAAATTCCTTCCACAGTGCCATTTTCAAACATTTTCCAAAATTGCTCATCCACACTGAAATGTATGAAAAATAAAAGCTTAAATTCACTTACTGCACATGTGCAAAAAAATTTATGAAACGTGGCCCTGCAACCAAAGGAAGGGCTCATTTATGAAGACCATAGGAAGGTTAAAGTTCTAGCAAAAAGGCATCAATGGCCTGGTCATGGGAGAAACTCTAAGGTGCAGTTTCTCCATTGGCTTGCAAGAGGGTTAAATAGGCATGAGAAAAATGCCACAGATTATTCCTGGCATTAATCACAACTTGAAACCACTGTTATTTCCCCTTTTTTCACCACTTTGTCATTGTTTTGACTGCCTAACGCTAAAATCCATGAGCAAAACCTGCATATTGTGCTTGTTTAGAATATGCTAGTGGGTGTGGCAACTCATAGCCCTTCTGAAAAGGATTGAACACTCTTTCTGCCAGTCAGTGTTTTGGCTATTAGATTGGATGATTGTGTGTGGATCCGATTTCTTTATTTTAGTTGCATGAGCAATAGACCAATCCCATTGTTTAGAAACATTACAGCGCATATGCAGTAAGTGGTGGCAGAAAGCAGGCAAACAGTTGTGTTAGATTTGACATATTGGACAGTTAGCGCCAGCTAGCTCCACTAAATATCGCTAAAAGATAATAAAAAATAAAACTAGCCTTCAGGTTCAAAGCTAGATAGGTTTGAGTACACTATTGCTAGTACAGCTAGTCATAACAACAACAAAAATCATATAAACAGAAATATTACTGGCTTCACTATTATTATAATGATATTAGTTATACCTATAAAAAAAAGTTTGCTGGAAAGCTGTGAGTTGGTAATGATATCCTCACTATAGTCAGCTCTGTTGACAGAATCAGATAAAGTAAAGCCTTCTATCTTTGCCGATGTGATTTTGACAGCCAACAGCGCAGCACGAATTTTCATTTATATTAACCAGACAATTTAAAGGTAACAGCAAACTTTTTAAGGGTAAGTTAACTACAGGTTTGGTTTACTGTTAGTGCTGGTGTTTTTGACACCACTTCCGCTGCGACGTAGGTGGTGACGTCGCCAAATTTTGGTCCATAAAATATCTTAATTTTATCATTTTTAAAACACTCATTCCCAAATCATTCCAAACCAGCCTAAATGTTGTCCACCTGCCCAACCACATTTTCCCCCTCACAACTCATCACCTAACACTGTGTGGAAATACACACTCTCCTATTTGTGAAGACGCCTGACAGATATAAACAAACATTGATAAGGGAACAGCTGCTGTGGCTGTTGCTGCTCCTCTGTGTTTGTGTCATGAAAGAAATTACCCAAGCACATTTGGGTGCATTCTCTTGGGCGTGGCCTCTTGAGATGGCAACAGGAGCTGAGGTGAGTGAGTGAGTGAGTGAGTGAGTGAGTGAGTGAGTGAGTGAGTGAGTGAGTGAGTGAGTGAAAAGTTAAACTCCACTTGGGTTCTTGTTCGTAATCTCTGTTTCTTGAGCTCTGTGGCCCAGTGTCCTCATTTTTTAATTGGTTGCTAAATGTATGACTTCAGATATACCGTTTAAGTCTTGGTTTAAAAGACCGCAGGCAACAAACATTGTCAGCTATTATAAAGAAGCACAATATATTAATTTTGTGGCAACGTTGTATCATAATGAACAGTGTGTGTTGTGTCCGCAACAGTCAGACGGCAAGAAAAATAACAGGGTGACAGTATGCAAAGCTCACTTAACAGTCGGCGACCCACTCAACAATCTTATTTGCAGACCCATCCATCAAGCAAATGAATAATTCATACCTGGAGCCCTTTTGCTGCCCGTTGAAGAAAGATTGCTTCCATTTTTATTTCTTTCATTTCTCCTTTTCTTGCTCACACCATTCTGTGCTTTCCAATTAAATTAAGGGCAGTGCTGCACTAAATCTAGTGTGCTGAAGTGTGTACATGACAATTAGAGGCTGTGAGTCAGGCCACTGGTGGGGCGAGGAGAGAATGACACCAAGGGGAATTCTGTACAATTAGCCCGCCATGCAGCGCGGAAGATTAATTTGTAATCAAAGCCCCTTTGCCTGTCTGAAGCCAGTTACTAGGGTAGGTAGGCCTGAATTTAGAGAGACGCAGAGCCATAAGCAATAAGCATAAGCAATCATTTATTTATCTCTGTTTGTGAAACACGTGATGGCAGAGGATTTCGCTTTAGGCAATATAAAGTCAAGATGCTCTTTTAGAAAGCTATTGCCAGTAAACTGATAATACATTTAATCTAACACCCAGACAGAACTGTTATTGCACTTATTTGTCCAAATGTTACATTTGTGATTCTTGGAAAAAACAAAACAAAAACAAAGCCACACACAAATAAATAAAATCCCTCTCTATCTTTTTAATTGATTTATTTTTCTGTTTACATTAATTTCTTCCATATGGATTTTGTAAAATCCTTCATAAATGATGAGTTCAATCAGCTTAAGAGGAATCACAACATCAGGGGTTAAAAGGATTGTTGCAAGTTGAAAAATATGAATCACTGCAATAAGGATCCAATCATAGGCTCTTAAGTATCTGCTCATTTAAATCCAAAGGCAGTAACAAAGAAACAGTGAAAATTAAAAAACAAATAAGAAATTCTCCCCATTATTCATAACCAGAGGCATAAGTAATGAATTATAACTACTCTTGTTACAGTACTTGAGTACAATTTTAAACATTTTCTACTTATTTAAGTATAAATAAATAATAGTACTTTTACTTGAGTTGATTAAAAATGAAGTTCATCTACAGTTATATTTTACCACAATCACAAAGTACAAAATAAATAAACAAACAATATTTAAAAATTTTTGGGAAGAAGAAAGATATAAGTACTGTGCGCGTCATGACGGAAGCCTGCAGGGCACAGCATCATGAGCACAGTAGCTTGCATCGACTACTTTCTGCCCTGTCACCATACATGAACTGTAATACTGTGATTTTCTGCATATGTAATTTTATTCTGGAAAGGAGCCATTAATTCAGGTATGAGTGAATCATCTGAACACGTTCAACCACTGATCAAACTTCACTTGTTTTTAACTGTATCAAACATTAACACAATGTAGTTTGACATATATGTGGGGATGTCTTGTTTACTTGCTACTACATGTCTAAAACAAACTTTTAAATACCTTAGAAAGATACAGTGCCAATAGTGTCAGAAATGAATGGGGACTTGGGGCAAAAATGCCACTGAAATCAACAAAAATATCCCCAAAATTAAAAATATGGAGGCATACAAATTAAAAATGTCCACGCAAAGAGTTCCCATGTTTTCTTAATAATATCTGATATAGTTACAATTACATATATTGCAATCTTATTTTGACTTTTCACTGAACATAATTTTTTTTCCGGTTCCTCGCACCATCATTTGCACAGACGGGTTGTCTGCTTCTATAAATCAGCATTAGTTTGGTAATACTCCTGTGTTAAATTCTGTAACCGTTCACCCCTGCCCAGTACTCCTGTTTATCTGTCTGAAAAGCCTCACCCGTTAGCAGAGGTGGGTAGTAACCTGCTACATTTACTCAGTTACATATAAAAAATTACTTTTAGAGTAGGTTTAAAAGTGGGTACTTTATACTCTCACTCAAGTACATTTCTAATTAATCTTTTTTACTTTTACTTCTTTACAATGGGCGGCGTTCCTATTGTTACATTACTGGGTTTAATTTGAATTAATGTGTAATTTATTGAGAGATTATTGAATAGGACTTTTATGAGAGCTGTAGTTCATACAGCTGCGCGTGCTGTCACAGACTGTCACTCAATCACTGCTGCAGCATCAAACTCTTCACAGTGAAACACTTTATTTGCTTTTCACAGTGAAAAAAAATAATAGTTTCGTCATGCAATGCCTTCATTTAACACCAAGACAAGCTGATATTTCAAGATTAAAATCACAGCTCCAACTTCGGGAGCTGTTGGTGTAACACACTGCTTTCACTGTAGACAGTGCAGGGTTGTCCAAGTCAGACACAAAGACTGAATGCATATTAGAAGTGCACAAGCCTTAACGTAAACCAGAAAAATTGTTCAATCAAAAACATGTCATCATCATGAAGCAAACCATCTGACATAGTACTAAAGTAAACCAGAAAGTATTTATAATTTTTGTACTATAAATTGTATATTATACCTTTACAGCCCTATAGATTAAGCAAAATTTAGCAAATCATTTAATGCTGTTGTAAAATATTGTCCTCTGTCTACCTGTGTTGTCTATAGGTCTTACACTCACAACTCCTGAGTGACACAACACTCAAGCCCTTGGCCATCATCAGCTCATCATGGGCTATATCCTCAGGTCAATGCACATATGGGTGGAATAGCCAAGACAGGCACACATGTTGCAGCTTTGCTGTTGAAGTTGGAAGCAGTAGTCAGATGCATGGAGACATCAACAGTGACTGGCCAGCCTGCATACTGGATGATACAGTGTAACATTACAAAGTGGGAGCAGAGGCAGGACATTGAATAGACTTCACCTCAGCAAAAGCTGAATAAAATCTCTTAATAGACTCCTGGATGGTGAGATAGTGTGCATGCCTGCTCTAAGCACTACATCGAACACCTGTGAGTTCGGCATTGCCACACAGGAGCAGTGGGAGATTTTGCACAACTGAAGAAAGTATCTCCAAAAGCCGCAATTCTGTCAACTTTGCCCGTGATGCTTACAGTATGCAGACCCAGTGCAGCCGTTCTCAGCACAAGATTCACTGTGCTGTCTATATGATGAAAAATGGATGGACGTAAACTGTCCATTTTGTGCCTGCACTGTAAAACCTTGGCAAGTAAGGTAGACGTTTCACCTGAGCAGGCACACTTCATTGAAAGACAGACCAGAAAGCAGCACAAATCCTCATCTTGGTATCACTTTAACATAGACAGGATTATTGCATCTAATATGCATTTAGTCTTTCTACAGTGAAATCAGTATGTTAACCCAAACAGCGGTGCTTCCAATCAATGTACTGCTACTGCATGGGGAAGACAAAATGAGGAGAATGGGAGAACACAGCATAGAGTGTAGATCAAGGAACATCGCTGTGACATGGACATTAGTGAGTGTGGCTTCATCATAAACCCAAAGTTTCCTCAGGTTGGAGCATCACTAGATGGAATAGTGCAATGCACCTGCTGTGGAAGAGGCTGCATCAAGATAAATTGTCCATACAAGTATCATGAGAGCTCTGTCGAGGAGGTATGCAGCAGCTGTGACAGAGACTTCTGTTTGGCGAGCTTCAGCTAAAGAAGGGTAGTCCATACTACAAGCAAGTCCAGAAACGTTTGTTTGTGGCTGATGTGCTTTGTTGCACCTGTCCCACAGCTCTGGAGCACTGTTTTAAAAAGGCACAGCAATTTTTTGAGTGTGTGTCTCTCTGAACATGTATGTGGTTAATTCACTCAGGCTGCAATGTTGCACATTTCAAAAACATGTTTGTTCTAAAACATGGGATGTTACAAAGGGATGTGATGTTATTGTCTCTACTTCGTTCTTTGTCAGTATTTACTTACATGTACAAATACTTTTTTTACTAATAGTACTTGATTACATGTTCTGTTTTTGTCTACAACTGATTATTGAATGTATTATACATGTATTAATATTATAAATATAAAAAATATTATATTACAATATTATTATTATTATTGCAGTTATTATTATTACAACTACTGTAAGTGACTTCTCTGCCTCTAGCATTAAACCTTACCCTGTGTGTACAACATTTGTTTTCCATACTTCATTTGTCTAAGACAATCAAGAACACCACATGTTTTTTAAATGCCATAGTACATACTTTATTGTGCATGTAAACTGGGTGAAAAAACTGTTTTAAAATGCATAACAGGAGACGTGGCAAGCAGGATAAAGCATCAGCACAAAATGTATTCTTAAAATGTAGGTGGACACATCAGTGCAGAATACATTTCAACACTACAGTTGGACTTTGGTTTGTCAGCACACAACACACAGTGACAATCTTATCCAAATCTTATATAAATTGCGCCATCTTCACCTTCACATGGAAGTATCATGTTGATGGGTATGGTTCCTGTTAAGATTTTATACTTCTGACAAACTTTTCCGATGACCCTTTCAACGTGGATTCTTAGATGTGCTATTTTTCTAGTCTCCTCTACATCTTTTGCAGCTAGCTGACACCTGCCTTTTGTAAAGGCTGGGAGTTTGACCTCTGCACACAACATGCCAACACTTTCCTGTATGTCAAAACCCTCTATCATCCAAGACAATGTCCCCAGGCAACAAATTGCCAAGAAAACCGTTGTCAAGTTTTTGACCTTTTCTATCATGTAACTTATTAGTGCAGTTTTTCACACAACATGAGCATGCCATTTCAGTAATGAAGGAAAGCGAACGATAAGACAACGCTCCAACCAGAGAATACCTCCAAAATGGCAGCTATACCCATAATGAACTTCGGTTTTCGCGAGAATGACGTCATCTGTCAAAGACTGATTAGTTTTGTATAGTATATTAACTTGATTGCCAAAAGACTTGGACATATGTGAATGAGAAGAATACCTGAAATAGGAATGTGTTTCAGTCACAATGCACAGTATGTAGTTTAGAGACGATTTAGAGACATTTAGAATGTTATAAATGGCTATTTTAATTTAAACAAATGTTGGATTCTTAAAAATCTTTTTGTCCAAGAATCCTCTTGCAGCAATGTAGAAGCTGCTAGTTTAGGACCTGTGAGGAGTCTGTTTCTCTAAATAGAGAATGCGATTTACTTGTCTTGTCTTTTTTTTTTTTCCATCTGACCATCCACTTGCCTCTCTATCCTGGTTAGAGATTTTTTTTTTTTTCAAAACAGTAATGCATGGAATAGCCTTCATCTCTCTAAAACGATAGACTTTATAAGAAAATTGAATTTCAGGAGAAATGTGTTTCTTTTTGCCTTTTTTTAAAACCAAAATTTGACTTGCAAGTGTAAAGTAACTTGTCAGAAGTCAATAACTCAGCAAATGGGGAAAAACCTCACTGTATTTTGATTTCCGCATGGTAGCGCAACCATTTTCAATTGTTCTAATAATAAAAAAAAATCTTGAGTACAAAATTAGCACTTCAGAATACTTTTGTAAGGAATATGTGACAGTATATGTTTGCCATCATTGGTAAAGATATTTTTTTATAAATACCACTTAAGGCACACTACTTATTTACTCTTACTTGAGTCATCATATTTCTCAGTACTTCTACTTGTACTCAAGTAAATTGTTTCTTCAGTAGCAGGACTTTTACTTAAGTAAAAACAAATCTGTACTCTTTCCACCACTGTTCATAACACAATAGTGACACGCTCAAAAGTAATAAATCTGTATTTTGAACCTTGGCGAGACAGTTTAAAATTCCAGAATTCTCATCTGTGTAACTGTGTCCCTGAGCGAGTCTCTTATGTCCTGTTCTGCTACAGGAGCACCTATATTTGTCCTTATGCTCTGAACCTCTACTGTCTTTTTATTGGATTAGAGAAGAAATAAGTACAAAAATAATTCTTACATACCAATCTGGTAAAGTAGGGTCAACAATTGCTAACACAATAAACTAGATCATTTGAGAGAGAGAGAGCCATCGTAAAAAGGCTCATTCTATTTTGAAGTATTTACACTTTATGATGACTTTCCCTGAGATGTGCTCACCATGGAGACGTGACTGAAGAGAAAAGGATAAGAGCACTTATGCTACCCACACTGCACCGCAATCACAGCATAATGTGCTTTCATTCAGCTCCTTCAATTAAATTTCCTTGTGTATTGTTAATATCAGAGGAAAAAAGTAAATGGAGGAAAAACAGAAAGAAATGTAGAAGAAAAAGAAACAGTCCAAAAGAGAATAGAATGCAGAAAGTGTGGGCACATTATTTTCAGAATAGCATTCTGTCAAACTCTATAACTGCAGTATACAGTATAGATACTGTGTACAGTATGCACATTTTCAGTGTGCATGGAATACCCGAATTACCTACTGTACTACTGTGGCAGGGCGGAGGGCGGGGCCGGGTCGTGATCCTACGCACCCGTTCCCGTCTAATTATGCCTCCGTGAGGGTTAAAGGCTGACTGCAGGGGTTCGTGCGGGAGAGAGAGATCGTTTACGGACATGTCCGTCATGTGTGTGTTTGTGTCTTCTTTTAAGTTTACTATTAAACTATTATTTATATTGAAAAGCCGGTTCTCGCCTCCTCCTTTCCATTGAATCCCTTTACACTGGTGCCGAAGCCCGGGAAGGAGGAGGGATACGCTGTAGTAGAGTTCTCGCCACTACCGTCCACCCCAACGGAGCAGCCGCGGCCATCTGCCAGGGGACGAGGAGCCCAGCCGCCTGAACGAGGACGATGGCCACCGACCGCGAGGGGAGAAGGGGCTCCTAGCCGACTGCCTGGAGCAGTCAGGGCCGCTGCCAGGGGCGCAGGAGTTGCCTACCGGCCGCTGAAATGCAGCGGGGTTCAAGACCGCCGACCGCGAGTGGGGAGGGGCTCACTGGCGACTGCCTGGAACGAGAGAACCGCTGCCAGGGGCGGGGGAGACCCCTTCTGTTCCCAGAGAACGCGGTGGGGTGTTCCGTCCGCCAGGGGCTGGAGGACTGCCTCGGATCCGCCCGGAGAGCCGCGGCTGTCGTCCGATAGAGGGTGGAGGAGTGGCCGAGGAACAAGCTGCGGCGTATCGGAGAACTGACGAGTAAGAGTTTTTTTTTTTTTTCATCTCTCTCTCCTCTCTCTCTCTCAATGTCGCTCTGCGTTGGCCTTTTCTCTCTTTTAAATTTAACAGTTTTTTGGGGGGTACTACACTGTTACAGGAAGTGTGTGGCAGGGCGGAGGGCGGGGCTGGGTCGTGATCCTACGCACCCGGTCCCGTATTAGGCTAATTATTGCCCCCGTGAGGGTTAAAGGCTGACTGCAGGGGTTCGTGCGGGAGAGAGAGATCTTTTACGGACATGTCCGTCATGTGTGTGTTTGTGTCTTCTTTTAAGTTTACTATTAAACTATTATTTATATTGAAAAGCCAGTTCTCGCCTCCTCCTTTCCATTGAATCCCTTTACAACTACAAAATGCGCAGTATACTGTATAACAGAGCACACCGAATGGAATACTGTATTCCACAGTGCATTTGTGTTGAAACTAAGAAGTCATCACGTTCGCATAATCAGTAAGAAGCATGATTCAGAGGTTATGTTTTTGCCTCTAAAATGAAATTTTTACTCCACAGATTGGTAAATTGGTGAGATGTTGGGGGGTCATGTTTTCTAAAATCTGCATTCCTCTTCAAATTAAATCCTTTTTACGACACCGATTATATACTTCCAAAGTTGGAAGCAATGTAAAGGCAAGTAAGTCAAACTCCATAATTCAAGCCCCAATCTTTCCCACATCAAAAGAGCAAAAACAGCCAAACAAAGCAGAGAAAAAGGACACTTACCAATTTTGAATCACCCACCAATGGATTCCTTTTCAACTTTGTTGACAAACACATAGATAACATCTAATTGTTACAAACACTTTGCACGAGCAATCCCGGATGAGCCCCCAAATTCTGTTACGTCCATATTTAGTCTAGGGTTGAAGGAACGTGTAACAGAATAAAATCAAAGAAAATAGATGATGTGATGTGTGGAGGCAGCAAAGTTCAGCTCCCAACCCCAATACTTTAACAAGAATAACCCAAGACAAACTCAAGAGCAAACAAGGGGTTTTATTCTTATGAGTGGTGGAGGATTTCAAGGCTTCAAGAGGGGGTAATGGAAAAATAACAAACATAAACCCTCTAACTGTTAAGGGGGAAACTAACTAGGCTACACAAAGAAAAGAAAAGAAAAGTACAATAAATACTCTAACTCCCTAACTAACTTAACCAGGAGAAAACAAGATACAATAAAGAAAAAGCATCCACCTCTCTACCAATCCTTTCTCCAAAGATTTGACATAGTAATACTAATAATAAAGACTTTAACACAGACAAATATTAGTAAATAATAACTTACAACATAACAACAAACTCTTGTTGTAGGCACCAAATACCACAAGAGTGTTTAACAAGATGACACTGAAGAGGATCAGTCAACCAAATATAATTAAGAAGAACATTTCAATAGAACTTCGGGGTTGAGCTTTGGAACCACACGATGCAGCCTCCACACACACACACACAGGTCTATGGAATCATGCTGCTTAAATCCCCATAGCTTCCTCTCCTCCTCCAATCACATCAGGTTACCAATCATTGGAGTCAGGTGGCAGCCATTACTTCCTGCTTATGGTACAGAGAGGGAGAGAGAGAGAGAAACGGGAAGAAAGAAAAGAAAAAGAAACAACTAACCCAATACGTCTTTGGACGTAACACTGTATTACATCCGATACAGCTGAAATATCTGTCTTCACAACTCACTTTTGGCGCCCCTCTGTGGACATTACACTTGGAAAATGGAGCTCACACATGCCATTACACCAAACCACTTACGCTTTGGCCACTGGGGGCAGTATTTTGAATTTTGGTAAGCACTGACCTATTTTAGCGAAAGAAAGGTCAACATACATTTTCCAATTTAACTGTAAGATCAGTCTGTTCATTTAAGTGTGACTAATTACAGCCACAACTTTTAACAACTTTAATTTGACAGCATTTGATCAGACTGCTAAAAGTTAACATACATTCCACTTTCCCCCTCTGTTCTTCTCCTTTTAGACACATTTGAGTTACAAATAGCAAGTCACCTCAAACCATTAATATGTATTATAAATACAAAGAGGACTATATTAGTTAACTGCAAAGACAGAACAAAATTAAATTAAATCAACACATTGACTCAACTTAATGACAGAATACTCTATCAAAAATAAAACAAGTTTTCTTTCTTTTTTCTTTTTTATTAAAGTAAGCTTAAGAAATTACAATTTACACTCCTGGGCCCTGTTCTTAAAAGGATCATTGACATACTCTTTTTTATCATATTATTAACTCTGTTAATGTTGAATTAGATTTCATAATTTTTTTTGCACCAAAACAGTCATAACTTAATACTCTATACTCATACTATACTATACTCATATAGTAATATATGATCATTTTCCACCTTGTCTTTGGCTCTCTGTCTGAAATGCACGATTTTGGCCTAAGCGCCTCCTTTAAACTTTAATGTAAGGCAAGGAAAGGCAAGGCAAGTTTAATTATATAGCACATTTAATACACAATGGCAATTCAAAGTGCTTTACATAAAAGTGATAAAGAAAATACAAGATTCAGAAAATAAGTTTTAAAGCCAAATGCCCACTGTTATTATTTGCTTACATCATACAAACCTTCAAATACAGCTATATTTAAAACTCAGTCGGAAGAGAATAAACAAGCTCCACAGCATTTTAAAACTAAATTTCTGGGTTTACAAATAACCATGTTCAATCAAGCACAGGAGCACCTTAATCTACCAAACACTCATGACATCCATCAATAAAAGTTCCTTTGCAAAGCTTGAATGATGACTGGTTCACAAGCAATCCAAGCTGATATTATATTTACGTCCATATAGTGCATGTTTACATACACCAACAATTAAAAATAGTGCAGATGGGCACAAAAAGGTGTCCAGGATGCTTTTGTACTCAAAACAACTACCTGGAATAAAATAGAATGGGGTCTCTTTTCAGAGTTGTAACTTGATCCCACATCTTTTAAAAGCGGCATGAGATACATGACAAGGGTCAAAAATGCCTGTGTAGTGCATGTTTATATACAAAAAATAAAGTTGTTTTGATGAGTCCCCATTAGTGTTCAGAAATAGATAGTAGGCCAAACTAGGCCTGTTTGTCCTGCTCTCTCTCTTTGTTTACGAACTGAGCACCAGTGGGTGGGGCCAAGGGTGCAATGATGTAATGTACGAATTGATGTTTTTGCTGTAGAGGTGGTCATGAACTAATGGGCCTCTTAATGCATTTTTCCACCATTGGGCCAAACGGTTAAGGGCATGGTGAGAAATGGTTCCAGTACAATTTCAGCTTGAGATGGATCAGTATGAAATGTTGTTTAGAACATTCAACATACTTCTCTGCCCTCCCCCTCACCACCTGACACATCACTGACAGCAGATATCTTTGCCACATTTTTTACTAATAAGGTTACAGCCATCAGCAATACATTTACTGCACCACACTCTGTCAAACATCCACCTCCTGTATGCAACTCTTCTTTCTCTATGTTCTCTCCTTTAACTGACACTGAAGGTCCATTCCATCACACCTTCTCCAGGCCATCTCTCCGTCCATCCTACCGGCACTTACACACATAATTAATACATCTCTTCTTGCAGGCACTTTTCCCACTAAATTTAAGCAGGCTCGAGTAACCCCACTGCTGAAAAAACCTGCACTTAACCCCACACAGATAGAACACTACAGACCAGTCTCTCTCATCCCATTCATGGCTAAAAAACTTGAAAGGGCAGTTTTCAATCAGATCTCTACCTATCTCTCACATAACAAGCTGCTGGATGACAATCAGTCAGGCTTCAAAAGTGGACACTCCACTGAGACTGCCCTGCTGTCTGTCAGAGTCGCTGAGACAGGCGAAAGCTGAATCCAGATCATCCGTTCTGATTCTGCTGGACCTTTCTGCTGCCTTTGACACAGTCAACCATCAGATCCTACTCTCCAACCTCTCTAAACTGGGCATCACTGGAACTGGAACTGTGCTTGGCACTTGAGGTAGCCTGGAGAGGCAAGGCATCCAAGCCACATCAGTTACTTACTGGGGTACCTCAGGGATCAGTGCTTGGGCCACTTCTCTTCTCAATATTCACAACATCACTGGGACCCATCATCCAGTCACATGGTTTCTCTTACCACTGCTACGCTGATGACACGCAACTCTACTTGTCTTTCCAGCCCAACAACACCACAGTGACCGCTTGAATCGCTGCCTGTCTGGCAGACATCTGAGCCTGGATGAATTAACACCACCTGCAACTCAACCCAGCCAAGACCGAACTCCTTGTCTTTCCAGCCAACCCTGCTGTTGAACACAACATCACCGTGCAGCTGGGTCCAACTACAGTTTCGCCTTCCAAAACGGTCAGAAATCTAGGGGTAACCATTGATGATGAGCTAAATTTCACAGACCACATCTCAAAGACTGCAAGATCATGTAGATTTACACTCTACAATATCAGGAAGATAAGACCCTTCCTCTCTGTACATGCCACACAACTGCTCGTTCAGTCACTTGTCATAACTAGACTGGACTACTGTAACACTGTCATTGCAGGCCTTTCTGCATGTGCTATTAGACCTCTCCAAATGAACCAGAATGCAGCAGCACGTCTGGTCTTTAATGAACCTAAGAGAGCACGTTACACCACTCTTTGTCTCTTTCCACTGGATGCCGGTTCATACACATACTAAATTCAAGGCTCTGATGCTGGCATACAAAACAGTCACTGGATCTGCTCCAGCATACCTAAAAACATTTATGCAGAGCTACGTTCCCACCAGAAGCCTGCAGTCGGCTAAGGAACATCGCCTTGTCATACCAAAACAAAGTGGCACCAAACACTTTCCCGGACTTTCAGTTTCATCATACCATGGTGGTGGAATGACCTTCCCAACTCAATCCGTGAAGCTAACTCACTCTGTATCTTCAAAAAACGGCTAAAAACACATCTTTTCCAAAAGCACTTAACCGGTCACTAAAAAAAATTTAATAGAAATTTACAGTTCTTGTTGAACTTAAATATGTTTTGTATACTATACTGATGATAGTGAAACTTTGTAGTATGGCACTTTTCGTACCACTGTCTCCTTAAGATGATTCACTTATGTTGTCCTCTTTTGTAAGTCGCTTTGGATAAAAGCGTCTGCCAAAAGAATATATGTAAATTATTCAAAAATGTTCCTGGCCTGGATTTCTCAGCACAGTTAGCTAACTGTACTCAGGACAGAGAACCATGGTGTGAAATAAGGGGGGTCTTGGGGGGGTCCACCCGGATTGAGGCGAGTCAGTATGCCACCATGAGAACTTAGAGTGCACTGGGAATTGGGCATTCAGGGGAGAAAAAAAAATTATGATGGCACTTTTCTCAGCTTCAGTGTTAGCATAGATACTGTGTATAAGTAGGGTGGTCGGGCTCCCTTTGTAGGGAAGAATTTCCAAGATGATAACTACACGCAATGTTTAGTATTTATTTTTAAATACTGTATTAGGCAGTATACAGAGTATATAGTATATATTCTATGAGCAGCATGGCATCTTCATGGGCTTTGACGTGCGGTGCGTCCTTGGAGGACATCTGTATGGTGGCAGGGAGGTTCTGGTTACCTAAGTGGGAACAAGACACTGCATAAACTAGCCATACTCTCTAGCAGCCGCATAGGCTTGTGCATTCCTGTAGAAAATCTGACTCGATGACCCCAATGCGAGCGCTTTTATGGAGCCTGTGATGTAGCTCCCTAGGGGCGTCACAATAAGTTGGCATGATTGTACAAGGGTTTCAGACCACGTGTCACTCAGGCAGTGTCCCAGTGCGATTACGCAACGTCTCGTTCCCACTCAGTGAACCAGGGTTACGTTTCACGTAACCAAGATGTTTTCTATTCTAAACAGATCCAGATAACAACACAACAAGTTAGAATGACACCACACAAATGAAGCAATTATCAAAAAGGCCAGGGACTTTTACAAAATATACAAATTATTCATACTAGGGGTTGGGGGGGCAGAACACTGGCTCTCTATACTTTGATCAGTGAGTTTACTTAGGAAACACATGACAATTATCTCCCAAATGTTTAGGGCTAAAATAAACTGTAACATTTTTCAGAGGGGGGTTTTAATGAAGTGTGCATTTCCCACTTACAGTCACACAATTGGACAGCCTTGCTGATGCATTCCGGTCGAACTGACAGTTGTAATTACTGAGAACAAAAAATTGGGTACAAACTCGAAAAGTCTCTGGGAGGGGGTGTAACAAAGACTCAGGTAGGCTGGGATCCATAAGCAGTGTTTTTATTGAAACTCACAGATATATGCAAGCAGTGGTCAAGCAATGGGGAAGTCAGGGCAAACGTAGGCAGAGCAGGAGCGTTGTGAGGGAAGCAGGATGGCAGGCAGCAAGGGCAATCACGAAGAGACAGGCAAGGTTCAGGTAGGCAGGCAGTAAACAATCGTAGACAACAGGGAAAGCAAGGCCGGTAGGCAGATAATCAAACAGGAATGGTAGTAGAACGCTCAGTAGTGTAGCCGGAACAAACAAGACTTCACCCAGAGTGTGTGACTGCGTGTAGCTTAAATAGAGGGAGATGAAATGGGGATCAGCTGTGGATTGATAAAGCCCGGTATGTGGATAATTCGAACTCAGGTGAATTGGATCTCCGGTGGCCGACCACGGAGGTGCTCTCGAAAGCATTTGTGACAGAACCCCCCTCTTATGAGCGGCTCCTGAAGCGAGGACCTGGTCGGCGCCGGGGTCAACCTCGAGGGCGGAGGGCCGGTCTCTCTGGATGGACTTTCGGACTGTAGGGGGCGTCGCGGGCAGTTGGCGCGTAGATGCCCCGCTTGGCCGCAGTAGAGGCAGAGGTTGTGCGAGAGGCGGCGTTCCTTCTCTTCGTGAGAGAGATGGGTCCAACCGACCTGCATTGGTTCGGGTTCCTCGTGGAATAAGCGAGTCGGAGCTGCCGGCGCGAACCACCGGGTTGACCACCTGGAGTGGATGAGGTTGTCAAGGCGTATGACGAGAGTGATGAACTGATCAAGAGACATACCTTCGTCGCGGCAGGCCAGTTCAGACTGAAGCTCGGTACTCAGCCCTTTTCGAAAGTGGAGCTTGAGGGGGCTTTCCGGCCAGCCGGTCTGCATAGCGAGGGTGCGGAAGGAAAGTGCGTAATCCGCTGCCTTGCGATTTCCCTGACGCAGGGCTAGCAGCTGTTCGCCCGGGCTCTTACCGCTCTCGGGGTGGTCAAAGACGGTTTTCAGGCTGTCCAGGAAGGATTCGTAGGTTGACTGGGCGAAACCCTGGCTGGTCCAGATCGCGGTAGCCCGAACTGACAGTTGTAATTACTGAGAACAACAAATTGGGTACAAACTCAAAAAGTCTCTGGGAGGGGGTGTAACAAAGACTCAGGTAGGCTGGGATCCATAAGCAGTGTTTTTATTGAAACTCACAGATATATGCAAGCAGTGGTCAAGCAATGGGGAATCAGGGCAAACGTAGGCAGAGCAGGAGCGTTGTGAGGGAAGCAGGATGTCAGGCAGCAAGGGCAATCACGAAGAGACAGGCAAGGTTCAGGTAGGCAGGCAGTAAACAATCGTAGACAACAGGGAAAGCAAGGCCGGTAGGCAGATAATCAAACAGGAATGGTAGTAGAACGCTCAGTAGTGTAGCCGGAACAAACAAGACTTCACCCAGAGTGTGTGACTGCGTGTAGCTTAAATAGAGGGAGATGAAATGGGGATCAGCTGTGGATTGATAAAGCCCGGTATGTGGATAATTAGAACTCAGGTGAATCGGATCTCCGGTGGCCGACCGCGGAGGTGCTCTCGAAAGCGTTTGTGACAGGGGGTAGGGGTGCTGTGCACAACTGAAATCTGATTGGGTTTTATTACCATATGGATGGATGATGTCTCTGGCAGAGGTTTCCAAAAGGTACCATGACTGGAATATAATTGACTGAAATGTATTCAGATAACCTGAAGTTACAGTTGGTGTTTTATTTTTTATTTGTAAAGACAATATACGTTTCCATATATAGCATTGAATTAATGTTTATTCTATGCTCTCTTGTTTACTCAGACAAGTGAGAGGTTGATAACTGACTTTGATATCAGAGTATCAAAAAGTGATAAAACAAAACTTGAATGCTCCCTCTATAATCAACAAAGCTGTCTAAACTGCAAGTGTGCAATGGTTTGAAAAATGTTGATACTTCAAATATTGCGAAAAATTGGTTTGGATAAACTTTTTGTAGAGAAAATTGCCATTAACGCAAAAATATAGTGTCACATGACAGAATTTACCCCAATCGTTAGCCTAAGTTAATCATGACGACAATTTTAAAACCAATTTATTGTATGTGAAGCATTACTTGCACTGTTATGGATTGGTCTTAATGGCTTATCTGCACAGATCCAATGCTGCAAACACATCTGCAGCATGACATTTCCAGGAGTGCCAACATAAATATCTCTCATGCACCTGTCATTTACAAGTGCACAGAGACAATGGCAAGGCCAGTATTTGTTATTACTTTAATCGTGTTAGCCATCTGTTTATATTAGTTGCTTTTCCTAACCATTCAAAATAATAGACGGCTGTCATGGAATTAGCCCACAATACAAAAAACATATAATTTCTGTGCACAAAGATGTTTTAAATTAAAAATAAAAACACAATACTAGGAGAAAAGCATCAGTGTGCTTTTTTGGAACACTAACATATAGCCCAATACTATAAAATTATTGTTTAGCTTACTTTTGAAAACATTTAGGCAAAATAACCTGTATTAAATAAAATAAAAACTGCATCAAACGAATAAAGCATTCAATAAAAATATATATTTTTTTTAAATTAACAAACTTATATTATCTTTCCCTGTTGGCTGCATGACATTCTCATAATGTTCTACACTTATTTCAAGACTATAAACTATCAGAAATATTTGTCCAATGCTGAGTTCACTTTCAGAAATCTAGCTTTTGAACATTTTAAATCTAACCATCTTTACCTCAGATTGCATTTGCTGAGCTTAATCTAAAATGTAATTGCATTATGACGCCAAAAATAATTTTAGATGACAATCAAGTTCAGTTGTTCATTAAAAGTTGCTGGACAAATACGCGGGTCATAATGCAGTTGTGATGGGAGAAGAAATTAGGGACATCTGGGAGGCAAAAGGTACACAATTAGCAATATACACACATTTCTGTATAGAAACGGCTTAAGGGAAGATTTCTTTTGCGATAAAACAAAACTTATGCGACAAAGTGTTTTTGTTAAGCACGACGTCATCACGTACACTATTTTTATAAATAAAAGGCCATTTGAATGGAAACAGGTAGAAGACATCATGTTTTTGCAAAAACATTTTTATGCATTTTCACTTTGTTGATAACAAAATATCATGAAAAGTGGATGGAAACTAGGTTTATGTTGCCTTCGAAGACTGACCAGATGAAATCTTCGTAGACAGGATGCTATGCAAGATCAGACTCAGGCATGTCTTGATGCTTTTCTACCTCCATATGTATGCACAGGCAGCATTTTCAGGCAAGAGGACATTTCTCACAGTGGCAATTACACTTCCTGTCAAAAAGACTATTGATTTATGTGTATTGGACAATGAAATCCTAGAATAAACGACAAAAACACTTCAGTGCCTTTGAATCAGAAATATTAATAATAATATAGAAAAATCTCTACAATACACTATACATTTTTCTCAATTAAATATTTCTCCACAATAAATTATATATTTATTTTTAATTATTATTATTTATTTATTTATTTGTAATCTAAAGGGTCCTGTGAATGAGGTCAGGCTCAGATGGCCATGTCTGACAGGTGTCACAGCCTCGATCTGTCTTCAGTGACACAAAGTGACTGGCTCACATGTGAACACTAGACCTATTACTTATTAACAACAACCATGAAAATAATTTCCTTGCGTGTTGTTAAACAAATGCATCTTAACTACAAAGAACGGCTTTTTTTTCTTTAGCACTTACTATTGAAAAAAGCGCCATGGCTCACAATGCTCTGATATTTAAATTTTTCTTACTTTTCGAATATGACATCTCAGGTCCCATGGCCTTATAGGATAGTATGGTGAACACTGATTGCACACTTCAGAATATCAGCAAATGCAACATGTTATCCGGGTACTGTTTATGTATCGTATCATGAATTCTGCGTTTATGGACGTTCTTCTTATTTGACATACTACTTTTTTGCATAACGTGTAGCTGGAGATAACACATATAAGAATGTAAGGAGTATCATCAGATGGAAACCCTCATAAATAAAATACTTGCAAAACACAACTGCCTGATTTATGTCCTAAACAGAGAAAAGATCACAAAATGGGCATGTCTTTAATATATAGCATGCTGCATGCTTGGTGCACCATTGAACAAAGGGAGCTCACTGAAGGAATAATAAAATACTCTCCTTTTTCCCCTTAAATGGCATGTCAGGGTGACCGATTACTCTTAAGAAGTGCACACACACGTGTTCGCACACAACTCATGCATGGTAATTTCCTGCATGCTGTTCAATGCTCATACCTTCACAATACTGCAACAGGAGACATCAACAGTGATCTATAGACCAAATTAACTCCGTTTTACAATCTCTCTCTCCCCTGGTTTCTGCCTCTCAAGATCAGAGAGCTAACATTGACCTCTGCGATGACACACAAGGACAGATGTCCCTCGCTTTCTCTCTTGTTTTCTCTCTAGCTTCGTGCTTCCTTGAGGAGGATGGATAAAGTTGCCTTCCGTCTACCTCCATGCCCTGTTTTATTTGTTCCAATTGATGAAAAGAAGGACAGATAGCCTCTCGATAGTTGGCTAAACAAACTCACTCTCAAGACCCAGAAATGTAAGGGTGCAGTTAAAATGTAGTTATCATTTGCATTTATGAATTTTACACTAGTAAAAAAGGAGTAATAACCATATTCAGCTACTTTGTGAGTATAACCACAAAGGGGTTTTGGCTAATTGACAAATGAGGTTGCCCGGGATTATAAAAATGATAAATCTTTTTAAAATTGTCATGTTTGTAGCCATTTAATCTTTGTGTCCATTTTGGTTTCATATTTTTTTGACAAAAAAAACTAAATAGTATCCACATACCATATTGTATAAGTTCACAAATATTTTGGAAAACATTTGTATCATTGTCATTGACCACTTTACACTTGGTCACTTCATGCATTTTTACGGATCCGATTGCTATTAATGTCCTCCAAGATGCAAGGGAATTTCTTCGCTACCTAAAGTCCTTCATGGGAATTCCCATTGAGATTACTGTATTTCTCCCCAAAATGTGACTGTGCGAAGGTAAATGTGACCCATAAAATGGGGATGATAGGCAGAATGTTAGTCTGTCACCATACCTGTACAATTTCCTTCATTTGCACAAAAAAATAAAAATATGCAATGAAAGTCTTTGATAAGCTACTGGGTTGAACTATTTGACCCAATTCTACATCTAACTTTAAATCCAGGTCCTTTAATCAGCTTTAAAAAAGACTTCTGTTAGTTCACACTTGATAAAAGGGTTTTAATGAGGAGTCTCGTGAATCTGTAACAGGGCAGCCAAAGGCAGGGATCAAACCCGGGTCTGCAGAGCTTGAGTGCTTGGTGTTCTACCACTGAACTAACTCCCCAATAGTTGAACCCAAGAGCAGCAGAGCAAAGAGTCTGGAGTCTGTTTCTTTAAAAAAATATAATCCTTTATTTGTTGAAAAGAGCAAAGTACAAATAAACTAGGAAAGCCGAGCTTCCACAAAACTGAGAAATAAAATAAACACAAGGGTCAAGAAAGTACATCAAGGATTTGACTTAACTTAAGCGCTGGTCACTGGAGGCACAAGGTACATAGGCTCAAGTCTGAACACAATGGTAGAAAACAAACAGACTTATATGGGGCTATGCACAAGTGAAGGGAATGAGGGTTAATGAGCAGAGGGTTGAACCGGGTTAGGGGTGTTGGTGCCATATGCAGGAGTGGAGAGGAGCATGGCAAGGGAGGTCCAAGGCGAGCGCCTTCTGCTGGTCTGGAGGGGAACAGCACCCTAAAGAGGAGATCCCTTACAGAATCAGTCCTATTAACTTATTATGAAGCTCCATGTAAACATCTTCATTTCATCAGAGTGGGAAAAATTGGTTTCAGAGAAATATAATGAAGTAAAGCACATGTGTGGTAGGTGATTAACCTTCTCTAGCTCACCCAGCCTGTTACTGCAACAAAAAAGTTTTAACAATAGCAAGAAGGTTAGAATGTGTTTGCTATAACTAGGTTTATCTTAAATTAACCTTATATTGATTGATTTTACATTGGCATTGTGTACGTGTAAAAATATTTAACACAATAAAAATCAGGAAAAACATAATTGAACTAAATTTAGCAACACTTTCATAACTGCAGTTTTGTGCAAGGTATGGATAAACCATTGCTAAATTGTCACTTTTGGAAGCATAAAATTAATCAAGAATTAATTTGATATCACGAACTCACATGCAATGACATGGTCAAGTGGAGGACTCACAGGCTCACTCACTAATGCAACTGTGCGAGGCTCCGATTGCACACTGAAAACAAACTGTACACAGTAGAGTTAAACCCATTATTTAGGCCCTTAAGCCCAGTGCTATGTCTTATAAATTATAAACCATAAACAAAAAAGTATTGTCTTTAAAAGTAAAGAGATCAATTTTCAAGAATCATTAATTATATCAAGGAAAATAAATTCAAGAGGGGTGGCCAATGGCTCCCCTAACTCCACCCCTTGGTCTAGGAGCCCAAAGACCACATAATTAGTGCTGCACAGAACGTCTATTACCACCTTTTTGTACCATAATCATCCAAGCAATTTTATCCACCTCCTTTTTTTTATTTTAATGAGTCACATCAAGTGCAGCAAATTTTTGCTGTCTGGCATTAGCATAATCATGAAAGTGAACTTGGTTATATTTGCATATAGCAGAGGAGACACATTTATGTGGCTAAGTGTGGAATATGCATACCCAACTAGAATAAAGCAACTAATTGTAACTAGGCCCGGCCTAGACTCATCTACCACAATGAGAAGCTAAAGGAGGATGAGATCCTAAACTTAAAAAAAAATAATAAAACTGTCCAGACAGGTGCCATCAGTTATTCAATGTCACACTCTTTGGAACTGACGGATTGCTGGATGAACGGGCAGGCAGCTGTTTACAGGTGGCAAAATGAGTGCTGGAAGGCTGGTTAAATGAGACTGGGAAATTGTTCTTGGTGAGAGATTAAGAAACAAGTCGTCATCGCAGCATAGCTGTATGACTGAGCACTGCTCCGAATCTTTATCAGCTTGAATACAAATTTTGCCTTGCCAACTCCTACACTGCACAGGTTTAGATGAAATTTGTAAAATGTGAAAAAAATGTAGCTCTGATCATGGATATATGCAATATAGGATATGCAAAGTATTATATTTCAGAGATTTTATTTTTGTAAAAAACAATTGGATGCTTACAGGTTTCTGGCATTCAAATCAAGGTATAGCCACAGAGAGTTGGTCAAATTATGTACATTGATCTGTTTCATGTGACGTCATTGTATGACCACTGCACCATATTTGTCACCAAAACTCCATATACCTTCACTTTTCTGCACTTTGCAATGCAACAAACCATTTTTTTTTTTCTTATTTGATTTATAAAACTTGAAAACTGCTCTAAAAGCAGTTCTAAGATTGATACATATAGGACCATCACAAACATTTTGTAATATAAAGCTGTTCAGGTTGTAGTCCACAAACCTGGAAGAGAATTCCCCATGGGTTCGCCAGTATATTCCTATGGGTTTTTATAATGAGGTTTTTGAACTTATGAGTAAAATTAGGTCTTTAGTAAACATTACTTAACTGGACATTTTGTTCTACAACATAAATTACCCACAGCCATTTCTCGAATGTGAATTTTGAAACCGTTTTGAATTTTTACTCTTTTATAGACATTTTAGACAGTACAGTAATTTTTAGCAACATCTGTGATTGAAATTTAAAATTGCAAGTAATTTGCAGAAGAATACATTACGTCCGTCGTGTTTGAGGGGATTTGAGGTTACCTGGACATTGCTTGGGTGATCATGACTGGAAGATATTCAGAGACAGATTTATAACATGCTATTTTCATGTAGATATAATTATGTCATACGATTAAACATTTAAAAATTAAATATTAGCCTACTTGCTTTGATGAAGATAAACAACACTCCTATTAACATATTATGAATGAAGGAATTGTACACTTTTCTGACACTACACTCAAATAACTTTTACATAGAGAACAGGGGACTCTCCTGAATCACTACCAGTTACAAGTATATTTTAATATGATTATTATAAATAAGTGTTTTATGATCTATTCATTTTTGATTTCATCAACGATAACGAAGACGAGACGAAAAAGCAAGTACAACCCCCCAAAATGTATACCATGATCAATAGAAACATGTAAAAGCTTCACGCTGCAATCCCCCAATTTTCAAGACAAATCTAAGCTCTTGTGTGAACTTGAATTAAATGATGCTCTAGTCAGAATAATCGTAATTTGCTTTGCATAACTTGCCTGTGTACAATCATACTGTATGTTTGATACATGTTTACATTAGAAAATGTTCACTAATTTTTTTGTAAATATTTGAATTTTTGATGAAAGTTTGGTCTATCACAGTTTTACACTTTTTTGTCCATTTTGCACATCATCAAATAAAATATATTATTTTCATTTTATGACATTTCTGTAAAACTGACTAAAATTTAGGAATATAACATGACGAAATATTGACTATTTTAGAGGACATTTTTTTCAAAAGACTTAAACTATGACTAAAACAAAAAATGAAAAATATGAACACGGCAGTTGATAAAGCAAGTGAAACTATAGGCCTAATAACACTGTAAACTAAAAACATGAATCTCATGAGATTTTTATTCTATTTTATTTTTCCTCAGCCAGAGCACATGAAAGCTGGCACTTCTTCCCTGTGTTTATGGACATGACGTAATGACGCAAAGAGGAACGACATAAGCCAGCGATTTCGTGCCAAATCCGACCCGACAGCTCAAAATACAAATTATTTTTATAGGCTTACCGAAATAAATCGGGGTAAGGTAGGGACATTGTTTTGAACACTGATTGCACTTAATAATGGCAATTGAGCACTTGAGAGAATGAGCACTTTTGAGGACGAAATAATCACAGAAATTGCCCAAGTTTGCCAGGTTTGTAACATCAAATGTTTTAAAGATATTCAGAGTTTCGTTTGAGGCACGTAGCAACAAGTAAACTGATAACGACGACTGATATCAGCTGATATATTGTTTACTTAGTTATGTCTATCTCTATAATGAGGTTTGTTGTGCTATACTTAGACTCTCTACACATTTTCTGCTTTTTCACTGTGCGTTTTCTGTGCAATCACTCATGGACACTCACACGCTATTATATAAATTATTTCTTTCCACGTATCTGTCTTTTATTATGGTATGATACATCTCCGATAACCCCGCCCCTAATCAACCCTTATTTACAAAATTGACTGTGACTGGACACTTAACTTGTCAGTTAGATAGCTTTTCCTGTCTAAATGGGTGTTTCTTGGCCAATTGAATCCGCTATAAAATCCAGACCTTTGCCATAATCATAGGTCTGGGTACGTGAGTCTAGGTCAGACATTGCCTCCAATTAGCACTGATACAATACACTGTTAATCAATCAATGCGATCATGTCTGCCTTTCTCTTACACATTCGCAGCAGGTCTCTGCAGATCACTATGAATTGGACAAGATGGAAGTAAAGAGACTATTTACAAATTAAACAACTAATCGACAAGGACAACACCACTTTTGGTCACGTCCAGATCAAGATGAACTTGAAATAACTTGAAATTTCAGTGAGTAAAAATATATGTTTCATATATTTTTTTTTGTTGTTGTTGTATTTAGAAACACATAATATGTTGCTGCATATAATGTATATATATATATATACAGTGCATCCGGAAAGTATTCACAGCGTTTCACTTTTTCCACATTTTGTTATGTTACAGCCTTATTCCAAAATGGATTATATTCATTATTTTCCTCAAAATTCTACAAACAATACCCCATAATGACAGCTTGAAAGAAGTTTGTTTGAAATCTTTGCAAATTTATTAAAAATAAAAAACAAAAACAAATCCCCTGAGTGCGGCGAGGAAAAAACTGCCAGAAGGCTTCCTTGTGGCTTTTCGCCTCCTAGAATCTGAAGATAACCGTATTCATGGCGTCTCCGAAGAGACCGGAAGGCGAAACCGGGGCATCGAGTGGGAAAACTCCTTATCCTTGATGCCCGAAAGGTTAAGCCATAAATGCCTCTCCATGCTGACTAAAGCTGACATAGACCGACCAATAGCACGGGATGTCTGCTTGGTCGCACGGAGAGATGAATCTGTGGCCCGACGAAGTTAAGAAAAGGCTTCTTCGTCGAGCATTGCACCTGCACTCAGGTCTTTCAGTAGGTCAGCCTGGTACACCTGTAACACGGCCATGGTGTGCAGCGCAGCACCAGCCTGACCTGCTGCTTGATATGTCCTCCCCACTAGCATGGAGGTAGTCCTGCATGGCTTAGTGGGGAGAGCGGGTTTCTTGAGTGATGATGCCGAACCCGGTGAGAGATAGCCCCAAGCGTCTCTTCGACCGGCGGCAACATTGAATACCCCCATGTCTCAGCACCCACGATAGTCGAGTATAAAGACTTCGAGGGTACGTGAACACGGGAAATATATGGGTTCCTCCATGAGTGAGAAAGCTCATCATGGAGGTCATCAAAGAAAGGAAGGGACTAAGATAGCATTCCCTTTTTCTTTTTTTTCCTTTTTTTTTATTGTTATTTTATTATTATATATTTTTTTTGGCCACCAGACAGAAATCTGTCTCATAGTTTGGAGTGTTTGGGGGGGCCAGTCTAGCTGTAGTCTGGCCACAGCCCAAGTAACCACCTCGAGTAATTTCTCAGCCGCTTTATTATTATGCGTGAAATGTATAATAAGGTTGCCTTATTAGAGGCGCACTTCAGATTATGAGAAGGATCAGCTGGATCTGGGGAGAGAGCGAGCGATAGGGACGGACCCGTCTCTCGCTCCTCAGCCAAATATATGCGAGAGCCCCACGATGAAAGAGTGGCCGCTGACTCCAGGAAGTAAGAGAGGCGAGCGCGAAGCATTTCACCGAAAGTAGGTCGCAATGCACGCACTCACCCTGCCCCAACGCGAGAGCTGCATGCTCTTCCCCCAAACAAACAAAACAAAATTGATGCGTGTCCCTGATAGTCATAGAACGTTGACAGGGAAACACGTATCGTTTGCTTTGCTTCTCCGACATTTTTCCACCTTTTTCTTTTCTATTTTTATATATATATATATAAAGAGGGAAAGGAGAAAAGGTTCACTGCGCACTGCCTAACAAATTCTAAATCCTAGCAGAGGAAAGAAAGTTTCTGACAGGCTTGTGAGACACATAGCACAGTTTGACGTATCTGACGACACGCTGGTGACGCGTCTATTTATAGCCTGGCCACAGGTGCATCTAATGATCTCACCAGCCGAGGCTATAAATTCCGGTCAATGTTCATTGACGTGTTACACACATATTCACAGCTGGTCACAATGCAGGATTGTTCCCAAAAGCGCTTAGAAAAGCGCAGCATCATAATGAAGCTTTTTGTAAAGGGAACTGGGCATGTTGCAAGCCAGACACGAACCTGCATCTGCTGCTCAAGCACCACAGCTCAACATGACTGGAGCCCATATGCTAGAAACATGTCTAAAATGATGTGCATTTAAAGTCACCACCTTTGTAAAAATAGGTTTTATCGTTATCCGTTGTCTTTGTTCAGCTTCTCGAGTATGTAATAACATGAAAACCACAATGAATCTCACTGAAGAAAAGATCACATACTACAGGTGCTGTTTGGTGATGCTATAAATATATGTGAGTCATGAAAATTGGGGCTATAAATTGGTCTGTCCATCTGTCCAATGGACAGGGCTATTTCTCCCTACTCTTAACATGTAACTGTTTATTTCATATTACGGATATGGGTGTTGATGGTACATCATTCATGAACGTGACATTTCAATGACCCTTTCTGTAGCAGACATCATCAATAAGCGCTCCATCGTCCTCTGTGGAAAATGCTGCCTGAAATAGTTTCAGAAATGATGGCTGGACCAATTCAATGTCTCAAATTCATGCCTCAGGTCTTTACCATCATTACCATGTGTGTGTACATGTTCTGTGTGTGTGTTTCACTCTAGGGATGGGCATTTAGGTAATTTTGTCTACTTGAGAACTCAACCTATAAATCAACTCAAGTAATATCAAATGGAAGTTTTTGACTGTTTCATCAGGTCTCACTACGTTTTCAGAGCCATGTGCTAGCACATTATGTTTTTAGGAACTGTGTCAAGTAAAAATAAATAAATAAATAAAATTGATCTAAAAAAAAAGTGTGACTGTTTTTTCAGCATCATGCATAAGAGTGCCTTATTTTTAAGACACTGGGATAACAACTGATCATTGACACCGTTAACATCTTCACTGACTCAACATATGACTCATGTGATATATTTCATGTTTCCTAAAGTCATACAAGTTTTGTGTGGGTAACAGACTGAAATTGCATATGTTGTCAGCCACAGACTGTAGATTCATCTTGTGAGACACTAAGTTGTATTTGTGCAAACCGAATCCGCCATGCATCCAAATTTAAATCTCCAAATTTTTTATATCCATTTGGAGAACACTGTATAGTTATTTTTAATAATAAATGTTTTTTTAATTATTTTTTTTTATTGTATAATATTGCAAGGATTCATACCTGTTAATGGAAAGCTGCCTCAGCATTACCTATAAAAGCATTTTAAAAATCCTCATCCAGTAATAATAAATGACTGTTTTTGCAAATCACCCCTTTCACAGCAATGGGGGTGGAGCATCCAAAGTCCAACACTCTATCAGGTGAGCTATCACAGAAGATAGTCACTTTGGAATATATGTAGGAGGGTCTGTAATACAAGCGTTACAATGCATTCTTTTTTCAAATGATGCCTAAGAGTAAAAGAGTTTTGATATAATAACACAGCAGTGTGTGAGTAAAAGTGTGAAAAATAAGTGTTTATAAAGTCATAATCTGCCGTTGTATTTGTGTGAAAGTGAATAAAACCCACAGTTGTTGTTGTACCTGTAGTGCTGTAAGCACTATGGGGTAGACCCCGAAGCCGCCGCCAGGCACCGCCATTTGCGCCATTTAGAATTTCAGCCGCTGCCAGCCAATAATTTCGTAAGCCAAATTGAGCCGCCATCTGATAAAGTTTGGCTGAGCCGGCTAGAATTATTTGCATCAAATAATAATTCTATCACATAGAGACATACACACACGAAATATATAAACAATACACGAGATCTATTTTCCCACTTGTGCTCGTTGATACGATACACAGACTCACAGTGAATTGACGACCAATTAAAATTGCTCGTTTTCCGTACAGAAGAAGCGATGCGTTTTTTTCTCGCACTGAGGTGAAATGGCGGAAAGAAGCAAGCAAGGTAATTTTGATCTCACTTCTCACATACTTTCCTAATTCCTATTTACTTTTTTTTTTAACTTAGGCCTACCCAGACTTTTGTTAAATCTTCAGGGCACGGTTGCACAAACACCTGAATCAAAGATTGATGTTATGAACCAAATATTCTGGAACGGAGAGATTTATAGCACTGAACGTGATATTACTGCAGTAACAAACCACCGTTTCCACATTGCTAATTCACGACGCATGCTTCATTGTACATTGAAGTGAAATGTGCAAAACTTTGTCCAAAATAATAGGCTACTGATAACAGTGTGTGTTTATATTAAGGCGAGACACGGCAGGCAAAAACATCGTTTTTTTTTTACTGGTCAATTTTGAGATTTTTGGATATTTGTCTTCAATAACATGTCTTCTTTCAGACTTGTGGTGAAAAAAAGTCCGAAATACACATTTAGGTCTTTATTTTACTACACTTCGTCTGTTTGCGTCTGTAGATTTCTCATAAATTCAACAAAAGTTTGCATTCTTAATCAACATACTTCTCCGTGATTTCTGCCGTCACGCAGGTAGTGTGACGGTGGAATGCATGTTTAGTTCCACTGGCCTACTGCTTAATGGCAAACGATCATCACTTGCTCCTTCAAGGTGTAATATGATAAGCTTCATCCATGATAATGCCAAGTTATTGTATACAACTTAGCCTACATACATTTAGCTTAAACACAACACATTGTAGGCTATTTGAAAATGTTTAGTAGCATACAGACTACAAAATAAATATGTACATACGTTGTGAAAGTAAAATCTGGTGTTTTCTTTATTACGTTGTATTGCATTTTGTAGAAATATAGTGTAAGCCATGCATTGCTTGGAAATATTGAGATCTAGTAAATCAGTATAACATAGACATCTGTAGACATGAAGTGGCAGCTTCAGCCATTTGCAGCTATGAAAAGTTTGGCAGCTGCAGCAGCCATTTAGGTTTTGGCTGAGCCGGCTAGCCAGCCAATAACTTCATCAGCCAGCCATTATTCTCAAAACAAATGGCTTCGGGCTCTACTATGGGGAGTGTCCTTCTACACCAGAGCTCTTCAACTACTTTCTTGCAGGGGGCCAGATTATCCAGATGAAAACTTGGTGGGGGCCAAACAAATATTCAGTATTCATCAAGTAACATTTTACTTAAAAATAAAACTTTAACACTGTGCATTTTTTCATATTAAAATAGTCACAGGGTATATTGAATTATAATTTTTTTAAGGTTTGGCCCTAAATTCCTTCACAAGATCTGGCTGAAAAACGTCTCTGGTTACGTATTGTAACACTTGTTCCCTGAAAAAAAGCGGAACGAGATGCTGTGCTGAGAAAAGCGCTTTGGGAACAATCCTACATGTTTGTGACCAGCTGAAATATGTGTGTAACACGTCAATGAACATTGACTGGAATTTATAGCCTCGGTTGGTGTGATCATCGGATGCACCCGTGACCGGGGTATAAATGGACGCGCCACCAGCGTGTCGTCAGATATTTTTTCTGAAGAGCAGTCCTGGGGCATCCCAGTGCAGCAAAGAAGCGCAGCATACAAGGGTTACAATACATAACCCGAGACATTCCCTTTACAAAAAGCTTCACTAGGATGCTGCGCTGAGAAAAGCGTTTTGGGAACGAGAATACCCACGGCTCCGCACTGAGGCTGTCCGGACCCCTACGGTTGTGAAGTGTGCTCACAAGAATGCGAGAGGTCTCAGACAAGAGCTTGAGATGTCGACTCAAGGGCATAAGAGCCCGGAGTAGCATGAACATCCAAACTATAAAATCTGATGAATGTGTTAAGAAAGGACCAGCCTGCCGCATCACAAACCTGCTGCAGAGGCAACCCTCTAGCCAAGGCTTTAGAGGAGGTGACCCCTCTGGTGGAGTGAGCCCTAATACCTACTGGCGAAGCTTGACCGCGTGCCTCGTAGGCCTGGGTAATAGCATTCCTCACCCAGTGCGACATAGTCTGCTAGGTGGCGGCCGCCCCCTTGTTGCGGCCTCCATGATAGACGAATAATTCCTCTGACTTACGCCACTGGCTAGAGCGGTGGACGTAGGTCTGAAGGGCACGGACTGGACAAAGAACTGAAACAATCTGGCAGTTAACTGGATCTGCACCATGTGAACTGCACCATCTTTCAAAGACACCCCATTTATTGGCGTAGATTCTTCTAGTGGAGGGAGCCCTAACACTAAGAATGGTCTCAATAACCTCAGGTGAAAGCCCTGTGTCCCTCAGTTGGTACCCTTCAGGGGCCAAACATGAAGTTTCCACAATCCGGGCCGGGGATGAAATATTGTCCCCTGTGCCTGAGACAGAAGGTCCCTCCTGTCCGGAATCGGCCAAAGCGAGCAGTCGAGGAGAGATATTAGCTCCGAGAACCATACCCTGTTCGGCCAGCGCGCCGCTATTAGTAAGAGGCCAAGACTCCCAGGAGCAGAGAAACCGGTGGAAACGCATACAGGCGCATCCTGGGCCATGTATGCACCATCGCGTCCAGACCCAGGTGGGCTGGGTGACTCAGAGAGAAGTATCTCCTGTCTGGACAGTAAATCTGCTCCCACATTTAGGCGTCCAGGGATGTAAATCGCCCTGAGTGACAGGAACTTGCCCTGGGCCCAAAGTAGAATCTGACATGCCAGCAGATTCAGGTGGCAAGAACGTAGAAACTCCTTGATGATTTATGTAGGAGACTGCTGCTGTGTTGTCCACCCGCACACGGACATGGCAGCCTCACTGATGTCGGAGGAAGTATTTCAGGGCCAGAAATACCACCATCAGCTCGAGGCAGTTGATGTGCCAACCGAGCTGGTGACCCTCCCAATCCCCTTGGGCTGGACAACCACTCAAGACCGCACCCCAGCCCGTTAGAGAGGCGTCTGTCGTTAGCATTCTGCGACGACATGGCGCACCTAGAGTGGGACCCAAGGTAAGAAACCGGGGTCTGAACCACATAGAAAGGGAACGAAGCACTCGTTGTGTAACCCTTATTTGCCTTAGGGGACTGGCCCTTGGATGAAATCCCCTGGCTTTTAGCCACAGCTGAAACGTTCTCATATGGAGCAGGCCCAAAGGAATCACCGTGGACGCAGACACCATGAGACCTAGTATTTGTTGGTACTGGTGAACAGTGCAACCTTGACCTAGCCTGAGTTTTCTCAGGGAATTCTGAATGGATATGATACGAGCGGGAGACAACTGTGCCCGCATCGTGATCGAATTCCATATAACCCTCAGGTAGGTAATTCCCTGGGTAGGAGAAAGAACGCTCTTCTTGACGCTGAGTCTCAGACCCAGAGAACCCAGTTGAGCCAAGACAAGATCCCTGTGCTGAACTGCCAGTTCTTGAGACTGTGCTATGATAAGCCAGTCGTCTATGTAATTCAGAATGCAGATGCCCTGGAGTCCCAAAGGAGCCAGTGCTGCATCCATGCATTTCGTGAATGTGCGGGGTGATAGGACTAGGCTGAATGGAAGAACCCGATACTGGAAGGCTTCATCCCCAAAAGCAAACCTCAGGAACTTCATGTGCTGTGGCAGAATTCCAATATGGAAATATGTGTCCATGAGATCGATCATGATCAGCCAATCGTAATGTTGGATCTGAGACACGACCGTCATGACAGTTAGTATATTGAACTTGAACACCCTGACCGAGCGGTTTAAGCCTTGAAGATCTAAAATTGGACGAAACCCCCCTCCCCTTCTTGGGGACCAGGAAGTATCTGCTGTAATAGCCTGACTCTTTCTCTGGAAGGGGAACACGTTCTATTACCCCTTTGACCAAGAGATTTTTCAGCTCTTTCCACAGTAGACGTGCCTGCCCCGGTTTCACGGTAGTGGAAACCACGCAGAGGGTGGCGAGCGAATTGAATTCTGTAGCCTCTTTCTACTGTGTTCAGAACCCACATAGAAATACCTGGCAGAAGTTTCCACGCTGCCAGGTTCTCTGAGATGGGTATCAATTTCGACACTTCCTGTTGAAGGGATGTCGAGTGTTCCGCGTCCTGGATTAAGGCAGGAAGCAACGGTACACCCAACTCTTTGTTGGAATCCTCTGTCACCAAAAACACCAAAGGCAGCGGGATTGAAGAAGTTTTGTAAGGGTATCGGGAGGGCCGAAGTGGATGGTATACACGCCCCGTCCCGAGAGGAACTACCCCCACAAGGCTGGGTACAAGACCGTCAGGGTTTATTTCTTTTAGAAATCACAAACCTGAGGTCCTGCTTGGGGGGCTTTTTGACTCCAGGAATGAGCTGCCAGTCACCTGGTTTTTACCATGTGAAGAGAACCAGTTTACAAAACCATTTAAGTGCATAGAGGTGTCTCGTGAACGGTGCTCTAGCCTGTAAAATAGTGTTCATCACTGACTGAGCCAATTCTGGCTCAACCGATGTGCTCCATTCAGGGGCCACACATGTACACTGGTGGCCAAAACTTTGGAATAATGTACAGATTTTGCTATTTTGGAAGAAAATTGGTACTTTAACTCACCAAAGTGGCATTCAACTGATCACAGAGTATAGTCAGGACATTACTGATGTAAAAAACAGCACCATAACTATTTGAAAAAAAGTCATTTTTTATCTAATCTAGACAGGCCCCAGGAACAATCACTCAAAAACCTTATCCTTGAAAAATCATGCTAAATTGCTAATTTGGTATTATAAAATCACTTGTCATTCTATCAAACATAGTTGAAAGCTATTTGGTTCATTAAATGAAGCTTAACATTGTCCTTGTGTTTGCTTTTGAGTTGTCACAGTATGCAATAAACTGGCATGTCTTAAGGACAATATTAGGTAAAAAATTGCAAAAAAGAAACCGCTTTCTCTAGAAACTCATCAGTAAATTGAGGAATGAAGGCTGTACAATGCTTATAATTTCCAAATATTTCATACAAAGGTGTACACTACATTCTTCATAGACAAAGGACAACCGTTTGTCTTCATAACAAACTAAACAAGATGATAAGTACATCAGAGTCTTTAGTTTGAGAAACAGACACCTCACATGTCCTCAGCTGACAGCTTCACTGAATTCTACCAGCTCAATGTACAACAGTAAAGAGAAGACTCGGGGTGCAGGCCTTATGGGAAGAATTGCAAAGAAAAAGACACTTTTGAAACAGAAAAAAAAGAAAAGGTTAGAGTGGTCAAAGAAACAGACATTGCACAACAGATAACTGGACAAGAGTGTTATGGATCTTTACTCCATTGAGCTTTTGTGGGATCAGCTAGACTTTAAGGAAGAAGTTCCCAACAACACAGCCACATCTATAGCAAGTGCTACAGGAAGAGTGGGGTGAAATGTCACCTGAGTATCTGGACAAACTGACAGCCAGAATGTCAAGGATCTGCAAAACTGTCATTGCTGCACGTGGAGGATTTTTTGACGAGAACTCTTTGAAGTAGTTTAAGAAGTTCTGAAATACAATGTCAAATTGTAATCATAATTTTTCAAGTTATTACCGTCCTACTATACATTGCGATCACTTGAATGCCACTTTGATGAATAAAATAACCAATTTATTTCCATAAGAGCAAAATCTGTACATTATTCCAAATTTTGGCTGCCAGTGTAGGTTCCACAGCTCTGTCTGGTTATGTCAAATCCTGCCTTGTGCTTGAGAAGGAAGGTCTCTTCTCAGCAGTATTTCCCATGGAGGGCCATCTAGTATTTCTAACATCTCTGGAAATGTGACTGATTGGGCCATTTCAGCACATTTGACAGAAATGTTTCCATGTCCACTCAGACATTGCTGATGACAGAATGAAGGAGGCGCACAAAGGAAACACATTTTTGTGTTTTGCCAGCCATTTGTGAGCCAGCACGTCCAAGGCCAGCGGGGCATGGGACATGGAGTACCAAAGGGGACAGTGGCCATTCTCCACGAAGGCTAATAGGTCGACGTTGAATATTTCACAAATTCTCATCACTGTCTGAGGATGAAGTCTCCATTCCCTGGCGTGACAGATCTGTTCTGAAAACCAGATGGCTTGGGACATGTGTCACATGCAATGAGAGGAGATGATGCCTGCTCCATTGGAGGAGGCATTGAGTCATGCTCATTAATTGTGGTGATCAGAGTCTGCCCTGGCGATTTATGTATACCACTACTGTTGTGTTATCTGAACTAATCAGAATGTGGTGATTCACAATTTCAGAATGAAAAGCTCTCAAAGCTAGGAAGACAGCCAGTAGTTCTAGGCGGTTGATGTTCAAACTAGGCATCCATCACACACCGTGCCCCCAACCTGTGTTGGCTGCATCTGTGGGCACCACTTTTTTTCAGAAAATTTGACCCAGCAAAGCACCCGGTTCGTAGAAGGCTTGTGCTGTCTATAGAGCTAGAGCAGCCATGCAGTGGTGAGTCACCATGACGTGCATGTGCCCGTGGCTCCAGGTGCGATATGGAATGTGAAACGTGTGGGAAGCCAGAGACAGACCAAAGGGACTTTGAATTGATGCACAGTTCCCTTGAATGTGAATCTGATAAACTGCCTGTTGCACGATGCAATTTGAACATGAAATTACATGTGTAAAGGGAACAATGGAAAGGAGGATGCAAGAACCGGCTTGAAAATATAAATAATAGTTTCATTTAAAACTGAAACCAAAAGACAAAAATAAACATAGGACGGACAGCTTCCCGTAAACTTTCTCTCTCTGTCGCACCACCGCCTTTATCCCTCTCGGAGGCTTGATTAGCCTGATAAGGGGCGGGTGTGTAAAATCTCTCAGGCCGGGGAGTCCCCGGTATGACGTACCCCCCCCCAACCTTCTCTGGGGGAGGGAGTGCCTTACACCCTGTCTGCCAACAGGTCATCCCCACCATCCTGAATCTGGGAGGGGACAGGGGCAGGGAAACAATAATAAAAATTGGGACTCCCTGTAACAGTGCATTACCCCCCAACAAAAAAACAGTAAAATTTAAAAGAGAAGAAAAAGGCCAATGCGAGCGGCAGTGGGAGAGAGATAGGAGAGAGAGAGAGAAAGAAAAAAAAAACACTTACTCGCTGGTTCTCCAATACACCGTAGTTTGGTCCTCGGGCACTCCTCCACCCTTTAACGTATGACAACCGTGCCTCCACGGGCGGATTGGAGGCAGTGCTCCAGCACCTGGTAAACGGAATGACCCGGCGCGCTCTCACTCCAGGCGGTAAGCAATGAGCCCCTTCCCACTCGCGGTCGGTGGTTTCAGACCCTGTCGCATTTCAGCGACTGGTAGGGGTCTCCTCCGCCCCTGGCAGCGGCCCTGACCACTCCAGGCAGTCAGTTAGGAGCCCCTTCTCCCCTCACGGTCGGCTCCTCCGACTGATATAGTATATGGCCCGAAGCACACCCTCTTTCTCCAGAATGAGAAAATAACAGCTGTAAACCCTGCTGTGTGCCAGACCACAGATTTAAAAATGCAGGTGAAGCGAGGTGGCCGGTGTACAAACTGAATCATATAACTGTGTTTGATCATTTTTAACACCCAGTATGACACACCTACGAGGGCTTGCCATGTGTTTGTGCAAGGGACAGTGGGCTCGCTATAGGAGTTAGAGCGCCGCTCAGCATAGGGAAGTGATTGATCATAATATGTTGGATGTATGATCTGTGAAGAGGAAATGGCCCTTTTTTGTGAATGTGTGTTTCTACTACAAGTGCTTTTTTCTCTTTTGTGAGAACAATCTTTAAGTAATACACACATCTACATTTTGAACAATGTCCCTTTCCAATGAAGAATATTGGGGAAGAGGGGAGAAACACTGTGTGCTTTGAATCGAGCCTTCTTCGGCAACATCCTCCTTGGACCTCTTGCCTGAAGCTGTGAGTGACACAGCATCATCCCCATTGTCAGAGCTTCCAAAAGTAAAAAGGCTATGCACTCCAATAAAGGGTCGGAGCTCATCACATGTATATTGTACAGGCGAAAACATTCGATTGAAAGTTCGGGGAGCTTGCAAGGCTTGCACCGGCATGCTATTCTCGTCTAATTCTTACAGCTCAACCTCACTGCCCCACCTTGCCTCCTCATGTGGTCCCTTGGGACTTAACAAAGAAGAGATGGGTGGGAAGGTGCGAGAGGTTGGATCTTCCCTCAGAACAAGGTCAATCCTAGAGCGCAACTTCCGGAGATTCATGCCCTCGCAGTAAGTGCAGTCTTCATGACAGCTGCTTATGTGTGGGCATGAGGAACACTTGTGGAATGACATCTTTAAAAAGATGCGTATCACACAAGTGGCTCTTTAGTTGATATTGTATAGTATATAAAGGATACAGTAACTCCTGTAAAAGCTGTGGGAAGCAGGTAGGAGTTTTGCTGAAGTGCTGCATTGATCAATGATGAGCGTCTGAAGCTGTGCAAAGAGAGCGTCTTCGACAGCGATGTGGAGAACTCTTCACTACAATACACAGGGGAGCGGTAAGTCTCTCAGTGCAGGCGCTAAGCACAGGCGACGGAGTCATCGTGTTCACATCTTTCTGAGAAGTTCTATCTTCTGTAAGTTTATCTCGATGGTGAAGCAGAGAGGGTTCCAAGATGAAGATGATGTTTGCAGTCTTAAAGGAAGAAAGGTGACTGAACACCCAATTACACCTGAAGAGGCGATGCTCAGACACCATTGCCAATCAGAGGATTGGCGTTATATGGTCTGCACTTATATAGCACATTTTATTAACCTTAGAGGTTACCAAAGCACTTTACACTGTGTCCCAATCAACCATCCACACTCACATTCACACACCAATGGCGGCAGAGCTGCCATGCAAGGCGCTAGCCTGCCATTCAGTGTCTTGCCCAAGGACACTTTGGCATGTGGAGCTGTGTGGGCCAGGATTCGAACCACCAACCCTGCGATTGGTAGCCGACCCGCTCTACCATCTGAGCCACAGCCACCCCTGTGTTATAGTATAAAGGTTTCAGCAAGGTCATGTAGAAGGACACTCCCCATAGTGCTCACAGCAATGTCGAGTGAACTGAATAGAAAGGAAACTGCAGCAAAACTGAAAGTGTCATGTAAAATTAAACATTTCGTTATAGTAACGTTCTATGAGACTAAGCTGTTTTTCTTCACCAAATATGAATAGTATTAAAGGAATGTTCTGGGTTCAATACACGTTAAGCTCAATCGGAACCATTTGTGGCATAATGTTGAGTACCAGAAAAATGTAACATCTGGTAAAATGCTTGTCCGGTGCCATTATAGGTGGACTAAGCTATTGATCATCTACATCTGAAATGGAGTTTGTGTGGAGCGACCACATATTATGTGTGTGTGTCTGCATAATGTGTGTGTGTCTGCATAATGGCGCTCGTTCAGTAAAGTGTGGTGCCAGAGACTACTTAGCTGTGGATGCTGACTGTATATGAGCTGTGGCACGTGCATTTTAAGTCTAGACCTTCCCTGCAATTCATGCTATTAAGGTAGCACAGTTTCACAATGAATAAGACACTGTAATCTTATCATACATTACGTGGCAGTCAACTAATAATACCAATTGAAATGTTAAAAACAAGTCCACGCATGAAATCCAGAACCATGGAGTTCTAATACCAAGAAAAAGCTCTCTAATAATATTTGCTTTCTTATTACGTACACCACTTAAAGCGTGATTGTGTCACTCAAGGCCAAATAGATGGCCTGGACTGTGTCATTTCCTGAAGACCACACCCACAAGAACAAATAAATAAATCTGATTGGCTGATGAATTTGACAATCTGACTTTATATGCCTTTTCACTGTTGAGGGATTCTGTGGACATTCTTAAGGCCTGACGGGGCGGAGCTCAGACTCACACGCTGCTTTGGCTAAGGAGCATGGCTTCCGTGAAACAGTTGTCACACTTTGCTTGTAAGCATAATGGAATGAATTCTGATTGGATATATTTTTTAGTTTTTTGCTATTCGTTTGTAGATTAATTAGTATTGGATAGCAACTGAAAATATAGTACATAGGCAAAAAGGTCAGGGATTGAAAGGATGAAAAAATATTTATTTGTTAGGCATGCAGAGAAGGCTTTGATGGCCATGAGAAATCACCACTGCTGTATATTTATTATTAAATACAGCCTTTTGCAATTCACAAACCTTTTGGATGGCTGTAATAGCCTGAATAAATGCACAAGTCATATGGACTATTTTAATGATGATTTGAAATGTAATATTATTATTTGAGCTTGACAGTAACCTCATTGACCAACATGCGGTATCGGATTTGGATATGGCTCGTCGGACTGATACCAGATCCGTGTAAAAACTTCAGTAACCCGATACCGATCCAGGTATCGTATTGGTGCCATCCCTATCTAAAGCCCTAAAATTACTGTAAAAATTACCATATAAACAACTTTACAGCTCAAAAAATAAGTCAGTTTTATCAGAAAAATTAATGCAAGTGCTTTTATAAAATAAATAAGCTTCACATTTCTATGTTTAAACCCTCCAAAATTTTTCCATATTCACTTTTATTGTCCCCATTCACTTCCATTATAAGTAACCTCGATTTTTGCTTTTTTTAAGAAAAGGAGGAACGAGTCGATATACATTTTTGTGGTAATCAAAATTATGCCACAAATGCTTTCAACTGAGCTTAACTATCATTGAACCCAAAACATTAGTTTAAAGCTGCACTATGTAAGTTTTTTGGATAAAATTGAACAAACTCCCATTATTGATTAAGTACATAAACAGTTAGTGTTCAAAACAATGTCCTTACCCAGATAATTTTGATAAGCATTTTGAGCAGTCGGCTCAGATTTGGCGCGAAATCGTTGACTTATGTCCTTCCTCTTTGCGTCATGACGTCATGTCCATAAACACAGGAAAGAAGTGCCGGTTGACATGTGCTCTGGCTGAGGATGCTGTTTAGTTCCGCTCAACAACTTTTGGGCCAGTTGCAATGTAAAATCCTGGGTCGATTTCTCTTCCCAGTCCAGCCCTGGTTCAGTCAGTCACAATCACACAGTTCAGGATGGCATCTCCGCAGTCTGGTTGGATGTTTATCTGTTATCCATTTGGCAAAGTTATTTACCTGCCATAATGTATGTTGTCTGTTAGGGGTAATGCTTTTATGAATTTTGCTTTCATTTATGTTTACCGATCACGATCCATTGTCAGGGGAAGTTACTGTGCATGTTTACTAATATGTATGACTTCTGAAATTGAATTCTTGAACAAATTTTCTTGTTTATTAAAGTACATTTTATCCCCATTATTGCTCGTTTCATGTTTTTAGATTACAGTGTTATTAGGCCTACAGTTTCACTTGCTTTTGCAACTGCCGTTTAAATTTTTCTCGTTTTTAGACACAATTTTAGCCTTTGACAAAAATGTCTTTTAAAAATAGTCAATATTTTTTCATTATATTCATTAATTCTAGTCAAACTGTCAATAAAAGTGTCAAACTGTTACAGATCAAACTTTAATCAAATATTCAAACGTGTATCAAACATACAGCATAAATGTACTTAGGCCTGTCATGCTTCCGGTGGGTCTGTTGTTTCTACTGTGTATCTGCGTGTTTATTGTTCTCTTATGTGTTTTTCTCCTCCACGTGGACGCCGCGACTGACATTCCTATGGGAATGCTCATTTGCGCTGTTCACGAGCTAATTATCCACATCTGGTGCTCGTTTTCTCAGCCTACTAATACTCTCTTGTTTCTCTCTCTCTCATCACCAGATTGTTTTTCCGCATCTCTGGGTCCTTCCTGACAAACTGTGACATAGGCCTACTCTCCTTGTTTTGAGAACCTGAGCTCCTGAAATAATAATGAATAGATGGAAGCATTGGCTGCTTTAGATGTTAGCCTACTGTACCTGAATTCTTCAAGCCAAAGAGATGTATTAATTTTCCGTGAAAGTATATTACATTGCATGTAGCATTTATATATTTTTAAATCACCACATTTTAAAGTGGCTAAAAGATCCAGGAGTTAGTGCGTTCAAGCGGAGAAATGCCCAACATACTGGATTAATGTATTAAATGAATCCATATCTAATATATTTTTCTATTGACAGATTATTAATGTCTTTAGTCTTCTGTTTATATATTGCACTGTTAATATCTTGCAGTATAATTTTATTGTCATATTTTCGTCAACTGTATGCTTTAATAAAATTATTTCATAATCTTCATGATACACCTTTTTCGTCACTTCTTCATTATAGTTGTCGAAAATCAAAAAATATTTTCATTTCGTTGACAAGGTTAATAATGTGAAAATAATTAAGTACATTGAACTCAAATCAGCAGTATCATGAGTTTCACCTCTTACATTGATTATACAATAGGGCCTACAATTTAAACATTAAAAGTCGATAAAACACTGAAATAAAAATGGTGGTGATTCAGGAGAGTCCCCTGTTCTCTATTTAGTAATGGGTCAGCGGAAGATGGGTTTTGTTAGTTGGAATTTTTTCTATTGCTTCTATTATACAGACTCTTGGAGCGTTTAGATGCTGTCACGTTTAATCCTTAACATGCAGGTTTTTAAACAAATATAAATTACAAAAGTAGGTAACATTGCAATAAGTTAAAATCAGTATTGTTCCAATTGACAACATTTGTTTTAACAGTCAATATGTGTGTGCATCACACAGTCATTTTTAACAAATGTACATAACACACGTAGACATGAATGGCAAATTGCATATTAGCAGTATTGTTCCAATTAAAAAAAAATTTTCACTCCATTCTTTCTAATCACCCCTCAGACTATGTTGTGTACATGGTCATACTACAAGTCTATTTGTCCTGCAGTTGAATTAAAATAGTTTGTCAAAGTGCCCGAATGCTTACTTTCTGATAGAGCAAACCAACAACAAACTAGTCACCACTGCAGCTTAGATTTACATTTACATTTATGCATTTGGCAGACACTTTTATCCAAAGCGGCTTACAGAGCCCTTATTACAGGGACAATCCCCCCGGAGCAACCTGGAGTTAAGTACCTTGTTCAAGGACACAATGGCATTGGCTGTGGGTTCAAACCAGCAACCTTCTGATTACAAGTTATGCGCTTAGCCCACTACGCTACCATCACTCCTACAGCTTGTGGATCAATCCGTTTCCTTTTTTGGATTGGCTCGGTACAACGTTTGTTTTGAAAACTTGTCAAGTAGTTCCTCTTCTCATTCTTGACAGGCAGAGGGTGGCGCGACTTTAAGGTGTGTGTCAACGCTAACTGTACATTAGTAAAATTGACTGTTGATCAGCAGCACATATTGTAAAGGCCTGAATGTGCTAACAGCAATCATTCGGTGATTCGACTCACTTTATCGTGTCTCCTCCAGTGTGTAAAGGCCTTTAGACACAATTTAATAAGCCCTCTTTTTTGACACATTTGTGTATAGTTCTCAGTTCATTTTGATTGGTGTGAAATGTTTTGAAATTGAAAAAATATTTAAGTCACGCAATTACTGTGTTTCATGATTGATTATTTCTGTCACTTCTGAGTTCTTGGGTACGTGCCCCTTCCTACACCACACTTGCATTGTTGCTTACAAAAAGCCTGTATGGAGTGAGGACATTCTGATGGACATTCATTCCCATATTAACCTCTGTTGAGAACTTATACAGACAAAACACCTGTGTCCACAACCCTAGCTCTTCACTCACTAGAAAAAACACATCAGAAAAAAAAACATTTATTACTTGGTCACTGTCTCCTTTGCCCTCCAAACTTCCCCCCAAAAATGCTTGTACACAGATGACAGAGTGTGAAATAATAAGTACTGTGGATGTCAGCTTTCTGCTGTCTATATTCCATGCTGAAACAAGCACTGTTATTTTTTGACATTGAAACTCCTACTGTGGTAATAACATCATCACTTGTGATGTCCAGGAAATAAAATGAGGTGTGAAAAAGACCCCACATTGTCTGACAGACAGTTTCCTTACAATTTCCCTCCATAAAATCACCCTGTCATATTGCTTGTTCCTCTTGTGAGGGTAGTGACAGAACATCTCTGCTAAAGATAGAGGGGTTAAAGGAGCTGACGGGAGAAGGGAACTCCAGAGAGGCCCTTACAGATGTAAAGAGAGAGATGAACAGCCTGATTGACAGCTTCAAGTATCCAGTTGTCAAGACCTTCTGGATGTGTCACAGAAAGAAACCCCTTATTCCCCACCTAAAAATGCTCTGAGTCAGACAGGTGGGACAGGCACATGAAAGTTTCTAAAAAATTATGTTATAGGAAATGAACAAAATGGGGTCTACAGCCATTGTCAAATATAATGGCAGTGACATAAATGTTGTGTTTCGCAAAGTTTTCTGCTTCAGTTGTTGTGGCGTTGATTCACATTGTTTCTAGATTATTGTGCAGAGTGATCGGATGCATTTTAAATAATTGCAAAAAGCTTCATTGGCCAAAAAAATTTACTTTACCACAAATACCCAAATTTCACAGTTTTTTGGCCCTGGCACAAAATGACCAGCTAACATAATTTCACGAATCATATCAGCAGCACCTGGGAAAGTGTGAACGAGTACTAGTCAGGTGAAATCACTCTATCATTCTGATTGGATTATAAGAGCAGACTGATTGCTATAAAAGGAGGGAAGAAGTGCTTTCAATCATTGTGTTGTTGTTAGCGATGGTTACCTTTAGAGAAAGACGTGCAGCCATCATAGCTTTGCATCAAAATGGCCTCACATGCAAGTAAATTTCTGCAAAGAATATTGCACCTGAAATAACTAATTACCGGATCATCAAGAACTTCAAGGAGAGAGGTTCAACTGCAGTGAAGAAGGCTTCAGGACATCCCAGAATGTCCAGCAAGTGCCAGGACTGTCTCCTCCTGAGGAGTCTGCTACGGAATCGTGTCACCACCAGTGTAGAGCTTGCTCAATATTGGCAGCAGGTTGGTGTGAGTACGTCTGCATGCACAGTGAGGCGAAGACTTTTGGACTATAGCCTGGTGTATGGAAGGGCAGCAAAGAATTTTTCTCTCCAAGAAAAACATCAAGGACAGACAAATTCTGCAGGATATACAAGGACTGGACAGCAGAAGACTGGTGCAAAGTTATTTTCTCTGATGAAGCCCCCTTCTGACTGCTTGGGACATCTGGAAAATCAATAGTCCAGAGAAGAAAAAGTGAACGCTACCATGAGTCCTGTGTCGTGCCAACAGTGAAGCATTCTGAGATCATCCATGTGTGGGGTTTCTTTTCATCCAAGGGAGTGGGCACTCTCACAATTCTGCCCAAAAACACTGCCATGAAAAAAGAATGATATCAAAACGTCCTGCAAGATCAACTTCTCCCAATGATCCAGGAGCACTTTGGTGATGATCCGTGCATTTTCCAGCATGATGGAGCACCATGTCCCAAGGCAAGAGTGATAATGAAGTGGCTCGGAAATCATTAGATTTAAATTTTGGATCCGTGGCCAGGCAACTCCCCGGATCTTAATCCCATAGAGAACATGTGGTCAATCGTCAAAAGGTGATTGGACAAGCAGAAACCCACAAATTGTGATCAACTCCGAGCACTAATAAGGCAATAATGGATCACCATCACTCAGGATTTGGTCCAGAAGCTGATATACAGCATGCCAGAGCGAATTGCAGAGGTTATGAGTAACAAGGGTCAACACTGTAAATAGTGACTCTTTGCATATATTGAATGTTTTTGCCAATAAAATCCTTTAAAACTCATGAAATGCTTATCATTGTTTTCCAGTATACCATAGAAACATGTGAAAAAAGAATCTACAAATACTGAAGCAGCAAACTTTGCAAAACACAAAATTTATGACACTGCTGATACTTTTGGCCACGGCTGTACAACAATATGGTGTTCAGTTGGTTCACAAGAAGGCTAATCGTAAGAGCTCCATGAGAGTTCAAAACTTCTGACTTTGCATTAATGCATTTTTTAACACACTCAGAAGAGAAACTTAAAATGGTTATTCTTCAAAACAATACAAAATTCCTTTGAACACATGAATTGAACTGGAATTCCTTTGTAGTCTTTGCTGAAAAAAGGCTTAGGCTTCCATTGTAACTATATTACTGTAAATAAATTTATTTTGAAGTGGGTACTCTGAAGGGTGCATGGCATTACTTTATGAATATACCCTTTGCTAACAGTTTTGAGGAAGAGCCCTTTGTGTAAAGATTAAATGCATTTCTTTTTGGGGGGGGGGGGTGGAAGCGTAAGCTGTAGTTCTAGCAGGAAGACTCTGGATCCTTATACTTTCATTCAATCAGGGATCTCATCCAATCACAATACAGCCTCTGCTATATAAGCCTACACTCTAGTCTCTATTGTTCGCAGACTTTCATTGTTTTCACCCCCCTCCACCCCATCTTCACCAGTTTATGTCCCGTCCTTAGTGGGGGTAAGCTTTGCTCCCCTACCATCCTCGCCTCTGGCAGGATCTGACAGTTCAAGCAAGTATCTGAGCGCTGAACCATAGGATGGGGCTTATGCCAAATAATGTAAGTTTCTCTACATTCATAATAATTCCAATCATCCAGGGTCTTTTCTAATACAATGACCTTTTTTTTTGGAATTCATCCATTGTATGCAGTGTTGGGCAAGCTACTCTACAAGTAGCAAGTTACACTACAAGCTACATGCCAAAAGTAGATTGTTACATTAACTTTTTTCAACCGCAGAAGCACATAGCATACTGTTATACAGTATACTATTTATCTTATCCTGTAATTCTGTGTCTAGCTGTTGTATTTCTGTATGTACTGGAAGCTTTTGATAAGAGGCCAAATTCAGTTTGAGAGCATGTGTGTGTGTGTGTGTGTGTGTGTGTGTGTGTGTGTGTGTGTGTGTGTGTGTGTATGTGTGTGTGAGAGCATATCTGGGCAATAACAACAATGTGATTGGATGGTAATACCATGGCACTTTTATATACAACTATTTATACACCATTCTGTAGTTGCATGGTGCTTCACAATACTTAAAAGTGTATCATGTTACAACCAGGGTAATTTGATATATGATTACCATATTCATATACTGTTGTATTTGCATGGTGCTACAAGGTAAATAAAAAAATACCACAGTACTTCACTATATTAACACATTCATATACCATTGTATTAACAAACTGGTCTCAGGTAATGGTACATGTCCAAAAAACATGGTAATGTCATGGTACTTTTTTAAGTGTTTTCATGTAGGCTAATAAGCAAGGTTAAGAGGGTTACTTTTGAAATGTATTCCACTACAGATTACAGAATACATGCTGTAAAATGTAATTTGTAACATATTTCGTTAGATTACTCAAGGTCAGTAATGTATTCAAAATAATTTGGATTACTTCTTCAGCACTGGTAGATTTTTCACAAGTTTTTACTATAACAATTCTGCCAGTACAGTAAGACAAAATACTCTTGTTAAAAATGACATTTTCTCATTAATCGTCTTCAAAAAATACTTTTTTGAATGTAACTTTCTTCTAAATACCAATGATTTAAATTGGAACTGTAGTGGAATACAGTTACTTATATTTTGTATTTTAAATAAGTATTCCCGTTACATGTATTTTGTTATTCTCCAACCCTGCTAATAAGTGTTTTGATACTCTGTAGCTTGGCCATTCACAAGCTGCACATGTATTTAACTTAATAAAGACATTTTTTATCACTGGCAAACGATAGGATGTATTTGCATGTTTGGTTTCCATTGATTGATTGTAGATCCACTGCAACCAGCGTTATCTTTATTTGTCGTGTTAAAAAATATTCCCTGAGCTTGTTGACAAGTGAGAGTGTGCACCAAATGATTCAGTGTCGCGAGAGCAAGCTTTTGGAGTCATTCAATTTGAATTGTGAACCGATTCAGACTGCCTTCCTATCACGTGTGACCAATTAATTGTAAAGAACCAACTCAAATGAGCTATTCATTTGGGATCGGACATCTTTAGTTCTGATTCAAAACTGGCATTAGTAAACACCGGGTACAAGGCATGATTTAGTGGCGTAGCTTTTGTCAACGCTACTCCGCTACCTTGTCAAAAATATAGCTTTTCTACTGAAAAGCTACTTGGTTTAAAACTAGCGAAGCTACCACCTCACTACTCAGAAATGTGTTAAGCTAATAGCTTCGCTATTTGTAGCATATTATGTCAATTTCATTGTGGACATATTTGTCCATGTGTGTCTGTCAGCTAAGCTACTGTATATGTATTGCAGTTGTTTCTGTCTATATTTGTAATGTGTATTTGCCATTGATTGAGTGTACGCTAGTTTGCTGTAATTTGCTATTGATTGCAGCGGGACACAGTTTAAACATCATATTATTACCAAAGATGAGAAACTATGGATTTTCTTACATAATCTGCAATTCCCTGAGGGTTCTGTGAACACTCAGAGAATTAGAAATGTCAAATGCTTCACCACAACATTGCATTACTGTAGCTGCCATGAAAAAAGCCTTCATTTAACTGAAAAGAGAAAAAAAAAAGGCATTACCATTTATGTTGGTATATGACAAATATTTTAATGTCACGCAAATCACTGGTAACTTGCAGTAATTATAATCCATAGATTGTCAAATGTGGTTGACCTGATAGTTGCATCAAAACAATTAATTAATTCTGGTGCTGCTGTTAAGGCACAGATTATTTTTTAGTAGGGAATGGAATCGTAAGAAATGTAATGATTCCTCTTAATATTCATTAATAGTTCTGTGGTAGGTTAGGTAAAATGGTCCTTGTATTAGTGGCTCATTTTATGTTGTCATGAAATTATTGACATCCTATCAACAGGCACTAGGTATGCGTTAATATCAAGTATCCGTCACTTCCGGGTCACAATGTTTCTTGAGAGGTATGTGTTGTTTTTGTAGTGGTTAGTTTGGCTTGTTAGTTGTTTGTTGATTTGACTGATAAAGTTAGCTCACCTGTTTGTAATGGGATTCAGAGACATTCCATGTGCCTACAACAGTACATTGACATACTGCTTAAATGCAAGATATACTTCCAATTTGACACGATCACTCAGCACCTGCATACAGTCAAATGCAAGCCTGTCAAAAAATACTCCATATAACTGAGCATACACAGGCGGTTGCATACATGTGCACTACATAACGCCCTTCACCTCGTATTGAAAGTCTACTGAATGTTTGTTTAAACACTGTTTACTAGCTATAGCAAGTCAGTCGATAAGTCAGTTATAGTCAGTTAAATATCTACTTAGGACCTTCAAAATGTAAAACAGTTTAATTTATTCGATTTGTTCCTCACTTTAAGACAAATTATTTATTGAATTTACAATGTGGCAGCAAGAATGACCTGGTTAGCCGTTTACACCTGGGTTTTAGTAGGTGGCTGGACAAGGCTGTTGTTGTCCCATATTCCGTTTCTGTGCTTAGACTTTTATTTTGAAATCCTTGTTTAGTTCCCCATTCCTGTTTCCTGTTAGTTTTGTAGTCCTTTGTAGTTTCTATTTATGATTGGTTTTCCCCTGATTGTTCCCCCAGGTGTTCCTCTTTCCCTTGTTTTCCCTTGTGTATAAATAAACTTAATTTATTTTTGTGTTATTAAAGCTGCATTTAGATCCTCATGCCTCATCACAGTTGTAGCTAACTAATTTACTACAGATGTAATAGGGTGGTCATAGCTTCTCCCCATAGAGCCAATGTGCAATGTCTGCCAAATGGCGAAACCAAGGTCAAACCCTGTGGCAGAAAAGTATATTAAAGTCAAACGATCAGTCTTTTCTTATTAGACACAGCTATAAATCTCAGGTCATACATTTATGAAAATAAGTCCTTAAATCTATATGTTAAAATAATAAAACCAATGTCACTGACATTTTCAAGCAAATGTAAATTGAGTCCAAATGAAAGACTGAGTTAATTCAACAAAAGTCATGCTCTGTTTCACATTTATAAACTTCTGTCTTCACAGTCCTCATAATTGCATATATATTCTCCGTGATTTTATGTCTTTATCTGCATAATCCTTAATATAAGTGACCACTTTAAAGAGACATTACATAATATTTACTGTCCCCTTCAGTGGTTTAATTGACTCCAGCATGTAGTGCCATCCTGGGGACACTGTGTTATATAATATTGAGGAGCAGCACACACATGAGGGTTATAGCCCTGCAGGCATTAGTGCTGGTGATGAGACAAAGCTGCATTGAACTTTCGCTGAACTTGGGGTGAATCTGTGGTCAGAGGCAGCGTCAATTCACCCACTTACAAACCAGATACATACTGTATGTGTTTGGCACCACCAACACGCCGCAGACAGATCTGCCTCAGGGTGACTCCATGTGACAGATTCGAATTAACATTTCCAGATGAACTGTTAAAATATTTTACAATGCATTATTAATTTGTGTTACCTTAATAACCACTAAATACTGCAGTTGCATGTTTGCATTAAATGATTACTGCAGATCTCAGGGGAGCTAATTAAAGGAGTAGATTATGACGCAAGTTTGTCTGAGAGATTATTAGGTATTTTCTTAATAAAATTATGACTCTGATAACATTATTGTGCACTAATACTCTGCCCTGACCTCGTTGCAAATATAAATATAAACTCCTGCTTCCTTTTAATTATATGTCTAAGATTTTGTGTGCTTTTTACAGGCTGAGCCCTTGAAGCTTAGGTAAAACTTTTTAAAATGTCACCAATTTTTTAGCATGAATAAAAGTGCAAAAAAAAGAAAATCAGTATCAGCCTAATAATTATCGAAGCAAAATAATTATGTTGTAGTAACTCGCTTGTAGGTCCACAATGAATACACAGCATTTTTCATCTTTCTATTCTTTTAAGATATAAAAGCAATCACTTCAGTGTTTCATTGGTATCATTGAATGGTAAATAAAAATCACAGTAACCCAATAAATAACACACAAAACCAGATATGCGTACAAAACCACTTCCAGCCATCTTTTAAATACCTGACAAAAGCTTAAACAATGGCTCCTTAATAGACTGTAACCTGGACCAATATCAAAGATTGTTGCTATCTAGTCATCTCATTGTAAACACGTATAGTATTAATGTCCAGCATAAAAACCACTTGACTTGACAATTCTTATTCATTCCAGAATTAAGACCAAAACTTTATCCCCAGAATTCATCCCCATAAACGTGTAACATGACTCAGGAAACTATTCTGTACACCAAAGATTGAAGGTCAAAGTAAAGTGCAGTGAAATTACGGTAAATTTAAAGAATATGTTAAGAAAAGGTTTGAAAAAAGATAAGCTTTCACTGATGAAGGATTAGAGTATCACATCTCTTTAGAGCATCAATAAATAGACAGAAAAAAGCTTTTAAGGAGAAACAAAACACTCTCCATTTCAGTTCACCTTTGTGGTTCAGGAAGAGTGTTTACAGTGCATGGACAAGAATTACAAATGGAATGCTTATATCTTCTTCCTGTATTGATTCAGTAGATGTAAGTGCAGTAATGGAGATCCACCTGTACAACTTTGGATCTGTCTAAATCAGTATGTAGAAAAGAGGACATTGATGACAGGCTGTTTCATCAGATTTTCACTTTCAGAAATACCCAGAGGATGCTGCAGAAACTTTAGCTCTCCAGGAACATTGGTTCCTTTGAGAGAAGGGCAATGTGACCAGCAATCACAAGGAATGTCACACTCTTGTGTTTTTAAAAGCTAGGTGGAGCACAGCGGAATGGAACAAAACACATCTTGGTTTTTAACTTGACCCAGCATCTTATAAACATACTCCTCATGGCGCAAGACACAGATAAAACAGCTAGACACATCGTAACGTTCAAAGACATCCGTAGAAGCCATGTTTACGTAGAAAAATAATTAAAAAAACAGTGCATTTGGATTCACGAATGAGTCTTGTGTAAACATTTCCTTAGTACACTTACAGGACACTTTTTTAGGAACACTATGGTCCAAATAAAGTGCCCAATGTGGTCTCAAGTCTCAGCCTCAAGTCTGATATACTGTACCTTGTAACCGAATGGTTTCCATATTCACATAGCACCACTCACTCTAAAACAGAATGTGTTGCTCACTTTGCCAGCTCCATTATTAGTGCAAGCCACACAGAGACAAAATCCTAAACTCTCACTCACATTAACCCACAAATGACAGGGAATTCCCAACCCCTTTTCAGGGCATTAGCAGCAGAGTGGTAGAGTGGTGAATTCAGGGAACAATCAATGGTGCAGGACAGGACTAAATAATTTCATTGTCCGTGTTTCCTCATTAATATTACACAGCCACTCCAGGAAAAATCATCTTACTGTTCTCCTGCACTGTGGTGCCTGAGGACACATAATCCTTTGGCATGCTTCAGTTACCCAGGCATGAGTAAAACAAATCACACTGGCCCTTTTAGAAACACATCAATAACTGCAGCCCTGTTCACACTGCCAGCAAAAAATTTAATAAATTATCATTCATTTTCAATGAGAGTAGGAAATTTACATTAATGTGAGTGACCATTTGCGAATCAATGTAGGTGTGTCCAGCAACTTGACAAATTTGAGAAAAGTTTACATTTTCATAGTTTGTAATTTCTGAGCCACTAGTGTCACAAATCTAAATTGCAAAATAAGCACATTTTTAAAAAGATTTCAGAAAACTCCTCCCATCTTCCATTGGTTGTACAGATAGTCTTGCCCCAACTCACACCACAGGTCGAGCCAATGTTGCGGTTTTTGCCTGGACGGGCCCACCCAAACAAACAAACAAAGGAATGTTGTAATAGTGCCACACAGCCACAGTGTTGCACTTTTAGGTGAAATCTACCTAAAATGGCTTCCTTACTGTTGACTTTGCATATTAAATTGGGCTTTATTTAATTTATATTCAGTCTAGATTTACAGGGACAGTACACATCAATAAACATCTCTGTATATGTGCCAGTTTAGCTATTATATCTAATTTTCAGCTGTACAGTCACTGGGCATATTAAAAGCATATTAAATTCAGAAATGACAATTCTGGAGTTTGATCACACTGTTGATTTTCTTTTACCACAATTGTAAAGTGCAGATGAGCGATATTCTTTACAGGTTCTTATATATTAAATGATATAGGCAAAATATTCCATGTCTGACTTGCTCTGACAGGAAAACGTGACAGACCAAAAGCTGATCTTCAAATGGGTACTTCACAGTCCCCTCTAGCAATAGATCTAGTCGATCTGCATGTTATTCTTTGTTTAATAAACCCTTAAAGGGGAGAAATAGCTAAACCATGCAAGATTTTATACACAAGACCAGAATATGTTTGTATAATTAAACTTTGTGGTCAAACAAATTCTAATATCTCAAAAATTTTACTTTACTGCATTTATAACTTTCTTAACGTGCATTTTTAATGTAAGGTTAGAATCCATAGTGATACCCAGATACTTGAAATGAGAGACTATTTTCAGCTTTTCTCCCATTAAATAAACTTCTGGTTCAGAATCATTGGTTTGCCTCTTGGTGAAAAACATACATACTGTTTTTTGTATATTAAGGTGAAGACACGAATCACTAAGTCATTGTGTAATACGTGCCATCACAGCAGTGAGGTTTCATGTGACTTGTTTCGTCTTTGCATGCACATACACTACAGTATCATCTGCACCTCACAATCACTACATCAGTGGGTAAATCATTGATATATTGACTAAATAAGAATGCTCCCAAAATGGATTCCTGGGGTACACAAACATCACAATAAAGGGCCATAGACAATTCCCTATTTATCTTTACTCTCTGTGTTCTACCATCTAAGTGAGATTTTATCAATATAATTGTCTTAGGTGTAAAATTGAACTTGAACTAAAATATTACAATTATTGTTCTTCTTGTTCATGATATGATGAATTATGCACTACTGCAATTTACATACCAACACGTTTCCTGAAGAATGTAAAAATTATTTATTGTCAAAAAAGAATGACATCTTATTTTTACTGGCAATAAAATCTAATTTGTGATCAGATTTTCAAAAGCAATGGCCACACTCCAAAAGATTATTTATATTGTTTTTTGTCTTCTTATCAATCAATCAATCAATACATTTTATTTCTATAGCACATTTAAAACAACACATGTTGACCAAAGTGCTTCACATTATAGCATAAACAGATCATATAAATACAGAATGTAGAAAATACAATGACACATAACAAAATAAGCAACCCACATTAAGCACAGTTAAAAGCAAGTGAAAAAAGGTGAGCCTTCAAATAAGATTTAAAAACACAGACTGATGTACAGGACCTGATATATAGTGGAAGGCTATTCCAAAGCCGTGGTGCCGCTACTGAAAAGGCCCGATCTCCCTTTGACTTAAGACGGGACTTGGGGATTGTTAAAAATAAACTCTGCGAAGACCTTAGTAGTCTAGAAGGCATGTAAAATTTGACATAATAAAGATGCCTTTATTAGAGAAGAAAAATGCCGTTTGATATTATGCCTTGTTTTCAGAGAAATTCTTACCCCATTGGTTGGCAATTGGCAATTTTCTTGTTCTCCGCTTAATTAAAAATAAATAAATAAAACAGTGTCTGCCAAATGCATAAATGTAAAATGTAATGTAAACAATTTGTGTGTGATTTCTCTGAAAACAAGACTTAATATCTAATGTAATTTTGCTTCTTACAGGAATATTCCGGGTTCAATACAAGTTAAGCTCAATCAACAGCATTTGTGGCATAATGTTGATTACCAAAACAATGGAAGTGAAAGGGGACAATTTTTGGAGGGTTTAAAGGCAGAAAATTGAAGCTTATAATTTTACAAAAGCACTTATATTAATTATTCTGTTATAACCCATGTATTATTTGTTCCCGCGAAGTCCAGGAGACCGTAGGGTGTCCCATTTGACATTTTAATGCTCTGAGGGGTGCTTGTGAGAGAAGCCTTTGCACCCTCAATGCGCCCTTCAGCTGAGTCCGCATCTGTGCGGTCTCCACAGCGGACTTACCCAACAGTAACTGCTACTGATCCTCTCGACGAATCACAATGGTCTAGAGTTTCCGAGTTGGGGAAAAAACATGGTTGATGAGGTGATATCAATCGTGGATTAAATAAAATTTTTTTTTTGACTTTTTCTGACTTTTTCCAGAGATATGGAATTACTCATATTCAGTTTATTTTATTATTTACATTCATAAAATTAAGTAATATAACCTTAATCCTTTTCTGTTGTTGTTTCAAAGAGGATTTTAGTCTCTTAAATATCAAGACAGGTGAGAATAATTTAATGCACATGGCTATAGCTTGTAAGATTGCTTCTATTTATTGATATAGCAACAGTGATATTTTATACATGCAGAAGTGTGGCTGTGTGTATTTTATAACTATTTTTGTGAATATATGTTAGTATATTCTTTTCTTATACATTTTAGTGTGTTCAAGCACCTCTCTGTAACCATCAGTGTGTCTGAATCATGTTTAGTTGTTCTCTAAAGATTAAAAATGATTGGGTTTTGTTGCTGTAGTTATATGTGCTGTTTTTTTTCCAGAGGTTCTTGATTAAAATATCTAATGCTTTATTTCCAGTGTGTTGCTTGAAATAATTTAATAAAAACAAATATTCAATAGTGAGTTTTGAGTGTGCTCCTTTATTCAATCAATAAATGTCATGACTTTTTCAAATAATAATTTTATATATCTGTATGTATATAAAAAACATAATGTAAAGAAGAAAGAAAAATGTGTCATCTGATTGAAGTCTTTAAAGTCTGTCCAAATGCACATTTTTACAACTCATGCCTGCTCATGGAAATGCTGACTAGCACCCCATCGGTCTGCACTTGCTTACATCACCAAAGTTTGCACTTAGAGGAATACCGCAAGGGCGGAGGGTGCAATTTGGGACAGGGCCTGTTTATGTCTTGTGGCTATAAACAGTGAGTATGTTTACAGTCTGGCCCCATTCACTTCCATTGTAAGTGACAAAAAACCCAGGTTTTAGCTTTTTTTAAAGAAAAGCAGGGGTATCTCAAACTCATTTTTGGTAATCAGTATTATACCACAAATGCTGTTGATTGAACTTAACTTGTATTGCACCCAGAATATTTCTTTAAATAAATGTGTCTTATTTTAAGGATGTGTTGATATTTTTACTGTAAAACAAAACTAAAGATTAAGAAAAATATTTTTTTGCTTTGCAGTTGCTCAGCACACCAATAACGTTAGGGCATTCAGTGTCAGGAATACCTACTTGCGAACAACAGTACAGGGACCTGGTGATCTCCAGCAATATAAAACCACTGTCAGGGTGAACAGGGCTTGAGTTAACAATCTTTCTTTAGCTGCCCTTGCAACATCCTCTCTTATTCCCTGACTGCTTCCTATTTTGCCCTTCCCTCCCCTATAGCACAATAGGTGCAGGCAAGGAGTTGTCGGCCAGCATATCAATCCCTCCGACCCTCTGCAGAGAAGCCGGTGCTCCATTAAGATGCAGTAAAGCATTCCACTCCTGAGCCAGGGTGGGGGACTTCTCTGTTTGGTATTCATGTACCTGCAGAGCTATCAATTCAGGTCTTTCAGCGCAAGGGCTCAAACGTGTCAGCAAGGGATGTTGTTCTCGCCTATTGGTTGCCGCAGGTTTGCCGGGCCCCAGTTAATGCGGCTAAAAGCATTATCTCTAATAGATTCCAGCGATAAAGTCAAGAGGACGGTTTGATGAAGATTGACTTCTTCTGTAATGAAAATCTGCCACAACCAAGAGTGGAGCGGCCATACATAAGAGCTTTAAGAATTGTGCCTGATGCCACGAAAGCAAACAAGAAGTACAAGGGGGAATAAAAAGAGAAAGAGTGAGAGAGATGGGATTACAAAACACTTAAGGGAATGGCGTACAAGAACGGGATGTTTTATCAAAAACAATATGACTTTAAGCTAGCTAACAAGACCTAAATGACTTTAGCATCACAGGAGATGGGTTGCAATTCATTTGATGATTGAGCAAATTTCACATTACGGTGATGCTGCAATTTAAAGAAACAAGGAACATTAGAATAATTTAAAAACAAACTAGAAGTTGATCAAGTTGATCCAAGCTCTTCTGGAGTACGAAAGCAGCTAACTGGAAATTTAGCATTTATGAATTACAAAGTGTACATAGTGAATTACTTCGAGTTCTTGTCTCAGACCTGGCTTGCATCTCAGGTGTATTGAAAGAGAGCAGCATAATGTATAGAGAGTCATGTAAACATCTACACTTTTGATCATATTATAATTTTTCATCAAGAAATATGATCTTATTAGCCCCATTTTATCATTGTTACATTGGCTACCTGTTACCTGTATTCATTTTAAAATTCTGTTAACTACTTACAAAGCTTTGAATGGTCTAGCTCGCAGCTCTTAAGTGACATTCTACCACACTGTATTCCATCATGTTCATTACGATCGCAAAAATTCTGGCCTGTTAATAGTTCCTAGAATATCAAAATCCACAATAGGAGGTAGATCCTTTTCCTATTTAGCTCTTAAACTAAGGAATAGCTTCCCTAACACTGTTTCGGATGCAGACACACTCCCTCAGTTTAAATCTAGACTAAAAACTCATATATTTAGCCAGGCATACACATAATTCATCCATCAACTCACAATTAGGCTGCTTCAGTTTGGTCTGCTGAACACTGACGTGCACAGAACGGTGGCTACAGGGGTGAGTGATGACAATTAAATGCAGCTGGTGCCAGCCAGACATCACTTCAGTCTATTAAGATGGACTTCAGAGGATGAACTGATGCCAACTCCAGCCATAAGACATGGGATACTTCACATGTCTCTGCCTGAACCTTGGACTTAGGATAGACCACACTGAACCTCACTGAAATGATATGCCGGTTGAACTGCGATGCACACCACTGATCTCTGCCTGCATCTGCATCACATGGACTACACTCAGAAAATGGAATACATAAACTATCAACTAATTGCCTACAAAAGCCTTCATCAGCCAACAAACAAAAGGACAATGCATCTATGTGAACTTCTGCTGCTAATCCAGGATGATCTTCAAAAACATTCATTTTAAAGTTCATACAAAATCTTTGTATTTACTATACTTTTTGACTTTCATTTTGACTAAAAAGTGGAAATTTATAGTAAAAAATGACTTTTCATATAAAACTGAACATTATTTCATAATTTCCATTCCCTAATGCAATCCCAGATATAAATGACTTCCTTTCCTTGGAATAAGTTCTCAGCTCTGGACATCCATGGCTACACCTGAAAAGGTCCATACAATGCAAGTAAATGGTGACAAAAACTTTGAAGCTCACAAAAAACACACAAAGGCAGCAGAAAAGTAATCCATAGGACTCCAGTGGTTTAATCAATGTATTAACTAATATAAAAATAAACGAGTTTCAAAAAAAGAAAAACTAAAATGAAACTATAAACGTGAACTACAACATGAATTATAAACTAAATATAATCATAGAAAACAAATGTCGTTTTTGTATTTTCAATCAATCAAGCCTTAATTCTGATTTATTGTTATTCCATTCAAAATAACTGACAAGTGGTGGTGTGTTTGATATGTAAAATGACCAAAACAAAGGAAACAAATAAATACAATGTGGAGCGGAGGGGGGTGGGGCCGGTCGGAATATCGCGCGCCCGGTCCCCAATCAGCCTGATGAGGCGCGCGAGGGATAAAGGCGGCCAGTGACGATTGTTCGAGAGAGAGAGAATTACGGACATGTCCATCATGTGTGTTTGTTTATGTAGTTTTGAGTTTCTCATTAAAATATAATTTATGTTGACAAGCCGGTTCTCGCCTCCTCCTTGCCCATCCTTCAACTATTTTACATTGGTGCTGAAACCCGGGAAGGAGGAGGGATGCCCGTCGCAGAGTCCTCGACACTGCCGTCCACCCAGGGGAGCGCCGCTGCCATCTGCCGGGTGACGGAGTAGCCCGACCGCCCGGATGCGGGGTACGGCCGTCGTCCGCGGGGCAAGTGGGGACTGGATACCCCGACCGCCTGGAGCGAGGAGCCGCTGCCGGGGCGGAGGAGTGCCCTGCCGTCCCCAGAGACGCGGAGGGGTCGAGGGAAGACCGCCGTCCGCGAGGGGAGGAGGGAAGAAACTCTCCGACCGCCCGGAGCGGTAGAGCCGCTGCCAGGGGCGGAGGAGTGTCCCCATTTGCCGCCAGAAAAGCGGAGGCGCGTTCTACCCGCTGGGGGTCGGCGGTTTCACTCCGGTTCGCCCGGTGTTGGAGCGGCTGTCGTCCGCCTGAGTGTGGAGGAGTGTTCGAGGACCACGCGACGGTACATCAGAGAACCGGTGAGTGAGCTTTTTCTCTCTCTCCTCTCTCTCTCCCTGTTGCACCGTGTTGGCCTTTTCCCGCACCTATTTTTTTTTGTTGTTGTCTTCCCCTCCTGTCTCCTCCCAGGGCAAGGAAGGCGGGGATGACCACGCGGGACGCAAGATACACCCCGCCCCAGGGATAGGGGGTGTACGTCATGCCGGTGGCACCCGGCCTGAGATAACGCCGGGAGGAGTGTGGAGCGGAGGGGCGGGCCGGTCGGAATATCAGCGCCCGGTCCCCAATCAGCCTGATGAGGCCGCGAGGGATAAAGGCGGCTGGTGACGATTGTTCGAGAGAGAGAGAATTACGGACATGTCCGTCATGTGTGTTTGTTTATGTGGTTTTGAGTTTCTCATTAAAATATAATTTATGTTGACAAGCCGGTTCTCACCTCCTCCTTGCCCATCCTTCAACTATTTTACATACAAATTTAAACAATAATAAACCTTTGTGGCAATGGGGGTGTGGCCGAGCGGCATCTGGGCAGAGTGCGGCCGGGAGAGATGAGTATTGAAGCATCAAGCATACAACCCTACAATCTCCATAGACAAACATTTTCAGTTGAATTAGCAGTTAGCTCAGTGACTTTTAACATGGAAAGTCATTGGATGCCAACAGTAAAATGGTTTAATGAGTCTGGTGTGGAAGAACTTGACAAGCCTAAAGCCCAGATCTGATCCCCAATCAACACCTTTTGGATGAACTGGAATGTGAGCAAGGCCCCATCGGCCAACATAAGTGCCAGATGTCACTGATTCTTTTGTGTCTGAATGAAGCATATCCAAGCAGCCATGTTTCAACATTTAGTGGAAAGCCTTCAGAAAATAATGGAAGCTGATAAAGCTGCAAATGGAGGACATTAGATTTTCAACAAGCACATGCAGGTGTGGTGTCTGGATGGCCACATACTTTTGACTATGTAGTGTCCATGTAAAATTATGTGTGCATGTCCAAATAGGCAACTAAATCCATACTGGGGATATGAATTACAGGTCCTTGATGGAGATCTGCTCTGTAGTATTGCAATAATTTTCGTCTCTTTGATTGCCATTACTAATGGTGGCATCGACTCAAAACCACCAATTCAAATAAAACCAATTAAGTCAGAAGCAGAAACAGGCCTGCAGTGTATAGTTCTAAAGCTATTAATCAAACAAAATGCATTAAAAGAGGTGGTCAGTTGTGTGCACTGTTTAGCCATTTATCTTGGACACATATTACATTCCATTCTCTGACTGTGTGCGGCCTCGCTGAGTAATCTATGGCCAAATAGAGGATGATTTAAAAGTGTCTTTCTCTTTGATCATTGAACGACACACAACCAATCCTCTCAGCTTTCCCAGACCAGAGCACTCCCATTGGGCATATGCCACTGCTCTTTGTCATAGTGGATAAATAAAGAGCTCTGTCACAGCAGTATCTATACTCAGCCAATCCAAACAGGGAAATACTTAAAGGGATATCTTTCAAAGAGTCATTTATGAGAAACAATGGATGATTGTTTGATTGTTTGATGATTGTTTGATAACACAAAAAAACATTTGAGAGACATTCTTGCAGAATGGGACACCAGAGTATTGGATGTCTAGGCCATTTTTTGTGGCTTGACATCTTTTGTACAAGTGCATTTGTGGACTTCACCTTTCTTGATTTTGTTTTCATCTTCTAAAAACTGCTAAATAAAATGTACACCTCATCTTTCTGTACACTTAGCCCACAGCTTGTAGCCCACCAAGTAGGCCTGGGCAATTTGGCAATAAAAATAAATTCTAACTTTAAGACGATTCATGTTTAGAATATTTCAACTTTTAAATGTACTAAACTAAAAAGTAACTCCACTGTGATTCAAATTACATGTTCTTTATTAGAATGCAAGGCAACCTGGTTAGAGAAATCAAAGTTCTTTGTATTATAGGTGTGCGAGAAAACTGCACAAAAAAACTGCAACAACAGCAATTGTTAACAGTGTAAATGTAAAATAAATTAAAATCCAATGAACCCAGATGTTGAGAAATAATGGTATAAAATAAGAAAACTGCAAAATACTTCTTTGCCAGTATAGGCATACAATTTTATCTGAACCTAGTATATCTAGAAAGTTATCTAGAAATCAATGCCTAGATATTATCAAGTTTATCTAGAAAGTCCTCATCGTGTATTTAACAATTTGTATGTATAATCATAAACAGTTACTGATAGAGTCTAGGGCACACGAATGAGAAGTGCAACCATATTAAATGATTTATCATAGCAATTCAACTCGCAAAGTTTGACAAAATGATTTCTTGCCATATGTTGGTTATAGATGCAGTACACTTGAAACACATCACACAACAAAGCAATAATTAGCAATCTATTTGAATCATCGTGGTAAAAGGAGCGGAGGATGTTTGACTCTCCCATTTATAGCCTATCCATGTGATTTGATATGAATTGGCCATAAATTTCACGTAACTAACGCTTTATAGTGGGCATTTAAAGCAAAGAAAGGAGACCATTTATCAACTTGCACAGAACACCGAGGCCAGTTATGGTCTTAAGCCGATGTATACATGCATGATGGACGAAGTTGAGCTACAATCACATTGTACAATCGTACTGGAAATATTACTGGTATCTTTTATATCAGTCTCCATGTTGTTAACCCGTTATGTTCGTTTGGAGTGCGCACACACATGCAGCTGATCAGACTGGGGCGATATCAAGCCAAGCACATTTTTTCTCTACCTTATTCATAGATTGACAACATATCTAACTACAGAATTTGCAAATATTTTATGCAAAACCTTGTTTGATCAATAAAAAATAAAAACAAATAAAATAATTGTCAAAACGTAAATTCGAATTGATAAAAAAAAAAATCATAAAGCCCAAGAATACATTTAAAGGAATATTTCACCCAAAAATGAAAATTCTGTGAATATTAACCCTCATGTCGTTCAAAACACGAAAGACCAACCGGTTATGAACTAGGATTAAGCGACAAGAAAATATGATTCCTGTCTACAGGTTTGCAATGACATGAGGGTGAGTAAATAATGACAGAATATTTGGGGTGAACTATTCCTTTAATGGTTTAACCAGTAAGTTAAGTTTGCTTAGTCAACTGCTTAGTACAACACTTCTTAAACTTTCACAACAAGCCAAGGTTTCTTGTAGAGAGTGGATAACTAGTGTAGTATACAGTACATTCAACGAGGAGACTGGTCTCCAGCTAAATGCATTTTTAATCCTGTTTCCAACTCATTCAGAATAACAAGGCATATTTCTTAGTTTGTGCAAGAAATTATTTAATCAGTGGCCAGCATTATGTTAAATAGAGGTCTGATATTCATAAACCACTGGTGGAAGATCTCTTCACACACTTTAGCTCAGGATGCAAGCACTATCAAATTTCAGCTTTGCTGTAGGTTAAGTATTAGCTATAGTGTTGCTCTGCACATGGAAGGTATTTTGAATTGCTGTCAATATTTCCTCATTCACGGCAAGGCGATAGAATCGGTGACACCCATTCCGAATGCTGCCTATCACAGATTTCGGGATTTCACGAGCGTCGGCAGGTATAAACCGCAGTTAGCCTTGGTATCGCGGAGCAGACACAATTTCCATTTCTCATCTTTTATTCAATTCACTCCTCCGGTGGAAAGGCGGTGTGAGGGTGAGAATGCAAAGCCAGAAAATATAATTTATCTCTTATGCAACTTGATGAATCTTCACTAGGTCGGTAAACTATTTATGAGTTGCACAGCTAAATTCTTTCATGCATTTCTTTCCTCCTTGCATGCCTCTGCTCCCAAATCTAATTCGGCCACCAAAAGTCATTAGCATTTTTCCTCCCTGTACAGACATACATATTTTATGAAGCAAGCAAAATCATTTAGTGACGCAGGTCTGCTATTGTGGAAAACCAGCTCTTAGAAGATGAAGGCATGGAGGATTGACATAATTTCCAGCCAGTTTGGCCAATAATTTATTTAATTTTTTTACTTTTTACCTTTAAAAAAAGTGTGTTTTTCTTCTTTTTCACAAATGCAGACATATACTTTAAATGTCATCACCAGTTGACATATGCTTGGGTGCTGAGGTGTATGGATGGAAATTGGCATTTTTGTCATGTCTTTACTTATCAACCTCGATAAGATTTTAAAATGAGACACTGGTAAATGAAGCATTAACCACTGAAGGGTTGCAGGTAAAGTTGAACATTTAATGATTGCTCATTGTATGATAAATATTGTATAGATGCAAGGTTTCTGAAATTACTAAAGAGAATAGATATGAAATCAATAATTAAATCATTTATACATTTATATCTGCATTGTATTACAGCACATACATTAACATTGGACTGAATATTACTATATAGCCATCTGGTTTAAACACATGTGACATGCTCACTTTACAAGCAAATAATGCAACTAAAATGTGTAATTATTACAGACAAAATCCAAAGCACTAACATGGTTTAGCAATTTTTTTTTTATATATAAAGTAACCTTTCTCCTTCACTCTCTTTAATATACATGTGAACATTAATAACTGGACTTCTCTAACTTAAATTAAATTCAAAATGAACGTGGAGCTTCCATACACAAACTTCAGTTCATCAAGCAATGAATATTGCTTACTGCACTGTATATGTACCGTTCATGAAGAACATGTTTTTTTATGTTTTTTTTTTCTGTGATGTTCAAGGTTGGTTAAAACTTTGGCTATAAAATGTTTTAAACCTGCAATGTTCTTATGGTTTAACATGGGATTCTCTGAGTCATCGCCAGCATCCAAATATGTTTACTGCTCATGGTGTGCAAAAAGTAGTGTCAACTAAGTAGTATGTCCGAAAACTCAATATTCATGACACCGTAAGCAAACAATATCTGGATGACATATTGCATCTGCTGAGACCCTGAAGTGTCAAGGTTTTACAATCCCTGTCAGATTAGAAAAGTTGAAAAATGTCAGAGAACCACTAGTAAGTTCTGTGGGTACCAAGAAATCTGTTTCTCATGGTTAAATTGTACTTGTTTAACTCTCAAGTTAATTGTGTTCATGGTGGTTGTTAGTAGGTTTGGGTAAAGAGAACCGGTTCTTATTCAGAACAAGTCCCCTTTTTTTTTTATACCGGAACCGTCTGATTTTATGACTTTTAAAGGTTCCCTTCCTTGAAATTCCCACCGATGCAGATGGAACATCATGAAACACACAGCGTGTCCAGTATATTTTGATATCCAAATGAATACTGGTTAGGAGCCAGCTCTTTTAAATCTACAGTGCAAAACAAACAGTGCATCCAGTATAGTCCGAGTCACAAATTAATGACTCTAATAAGCCGACTCTTTTGAGTCTACAGCGTGAAACCTGCAGCTATTCCAGTATAGTCTGATTTATGAATATAATTATGAATTATGAATAATATGATCTATAGCATGAAACATATGAAACTTCCAGTATAGCGGTTACTGAATCAATATACTAATGCAGAAGATATGAATGTCCAATGTGAAATGTCTCAAATTTATTTCTGATTTGTTACATGTGCATGCAATTTTTTTTCAATCCTGGAACCGTCTGATTTTATGACTTTTGATACCGTTAATTGTTCCTGTTTGTGCAATTTTCCACCAATGCAAATGGAACAGTGCAGAACATACAGCGCTTCCAGTATAGTCCGATCCAAGAACTAATGACTCTAATGAGCCAACACTTTTGAATCTACAGCACGAAACATATGGTGCTTACAGTATTGTCAAATACACGAACACACGACTTTGAGTCGACTCTTTTGAATCTACAGCGCAAAAAATATAGCACTTCCAGTATAGTCGGATTCATGAACAAATGACTCTAATAAGCCGACTCTTTTTAATCTACAGTGTGAAATGTGTGGTGCTTGCAGTATAGTCTTATTTTGAAACAAATTATTCTTATGAGCCTTTTCTTTTTAGTGAATCAGAAACACTTATACATCAGTCAGAGCACTGAATCAATCTTACATTGATGCACAAACTATGAATGTCCAACTTGAAATGTCTTAAATTTATTTCTGATTTGTTACATGTGCACTGTAAAAATCTGAAATGATCTCATCATTTGGCAACAGACTGCAGAGGTCAGTAAATTCAATAGGAATTAATTTTTGTTTTGTTTTTTAAACAATTATTTCTCAAAAATGCTAAAAGAAATACTGTTAAGGAACTGGAATTGTTAAATTCCTTACGATTCCCATCCCTAGTTTTTAGTAATGTCATAGGCCAAAGACATAGGGTCAAAGGACAATGCCAACATAGCAGATGTAGTAAATGTCCGGGAATATATTTAAAATACACACACATCCTTAATTCAATGGTCAACAGTTGAGACATTCTTTCTTCATTGCATTCAGTACATACTAGTAAGTTAGCTATTTCAGATGAAGCTTTTTCTCTTGCACTGATACAGCATCCATATTCTTGTTTTAAGCATAAACATCACAAAATATTAATCTTAATCTAAACAAATCATAATATGGTGTTTTACTGGAAAACTAGACAAAAATACTGGTAATTAATGAATACAATTATTTTTGCAGTGTGAGGCCTGTTTTTTATGGAGGGTGGGTTTGACAGGGGTGGGGATTCATGTTCAAATGAAGCTCACGTCACTGTTAACAAGTCACTAAATTTGCCTTCTGTATTATTCCAGTGCCTATGAAAAGCTATCATGGAGAGTGCTGCAATTCCTCTCCATATAAGACAATGAAAAATGATAGAAAACAGAAACACGATAATCAAATACTAAAGCAATCATTTAAAAAATGATACAATAATCTCAAGTCATGGGTACTGGGGGCACTTAGCGGGAGGTTGAGTCGTGTCAGGTCGGTCACTGTCCGCTCCTCCATCACGTCTGGTGCTCGCCGCACTGCAGCGCTGCCATTGGGGAGCTCTAATGGCATTTATGTAATCAGCGCTGAGCAGCGGCATAAATCAGGCATCAGATCAGCCTGCAGACATTCAACGTCTATCAATCACTGTCAGCTCAGCCCAGATGCTAAAGATCCGTCATGCTGTCACTGCCTCATTAAGTTTGCTAATTTACAGACGCTCCCCTACAGGAGATTGCTTCGCTTTGATTTTGTCTTGCCTAAATTTTTTCTGCTCCCTGTCGAAACTCGTTGATGCTCCTCATATGGTTTCTCAAATATTTTTTTTATATTTGTTATGTTTAAAGTTACAAGGATTTGTTTAATAAAAATGTACATTCTTTCAATTTCTCACCTTCATGTTGTTCCAAACCATTATAATATTCTTTTTGACATGGAACACAAAGGAGATATTTAGAAAGTTGCTGACGCTGGTCTTTTATTTTTTTACACACAATAAAGGTGAGGCTGTCAGTCAGGGGCGTCACTAGACACCTTTTACTGGGGCACGTGCCTCAGTATAAATCTGCTGTGCCCCAGTAAAATCTCAAGTTTGAGTTTTAACAATTTACTTTATTTGTCAGTGCATTCATTTAGATTGATAATCCCGGAAAAAATAAATGGATCTATCTAAATGCAACTCAGTAACCCTCCCAATCAACGCTTGTAAAAGCAATGCAGTTTAACTGAAAACACAAATCTGATGCATGCACACAGAAATCCATGTCTGCAGCCACTGCAGCACGCACAGCCACACACACAAGTCCAGGAGCTGTACGTATGTTACAACATTTACATTTATGTATTTGGCAGACGCTTTTATCCAAAGCAACTTACAGAGCCCTTATTACAGGGACAATCCCCCTGGAGCAACCTGGAATTAAGTGCCTTGCTCAAGGACACAATGGTGGTGGATAAGCAGATCTTATTTTGACTCAAACACTATTGGTTCCTATAGATGGGCATCACAAAATTCTTTGGAAGAAAAAGGGATAGGAAAGCAGAAAGGAGAGATGAGTTAAGGTGGGAGGTAAAACTTGATAAACAAACTACATCCTCAGCCGTCAGAGTCAGGTTTCAAACATCAGATGAAAAAGCATCAAGTCTCAGGAGAACCTCTGTCAAGTCCATGGAATTGCAGAGAAAATAAACACATTTTTGTGTTCTGTAGTACTGTCTTTGATTGTGCATGCTTACAATGAATCAATCTTTTGGATATGAAATTTATATTTTTATTTGCTAGCGCTAGTTTAGGACACTACATAAACAGTTGTCAGTAACTATGGCTGCTGTGTGCTAATTACCTAGTGACTAAAAAGGACTAGGGTTTAGCTTGTTTTGAGTGGTTGTTGCAAGTAAACTTAATGAGTTTCAAACATCAGTTTAAACTTTCACCAATTATGTTAGCAAGCTAGTTATTAATTTATAGAAACAACACTTCTGCATTTATAAAGTTAGAGATAGCTCAGCTAGTTTCGCATGCTAGCAACCAAACTCAGCTAGTTTAGCTACCAACTCTGACTATCAACCAACTCTCTGCTCATTCTGAGACCTTTTTGTCTAAAGCCGTTTCGTCTGAGGCCGTTTTGCCTGATGTTGGATAATGCAATTCCATAGACTAACTTGACAGAGCGGTTTCCTGATGTGTAATATAGAAGAATGCAAATGTGCAAGAAAGTACATTGTATCCCTTTTATGCCGTAAAACATGTTGAGAATGTTCCTGTACAGTATGTTGAAGATGCTTAAATATTTTCATAAAGATTAATATCTCTACATGTTTACCTACCCCAGTACTTGTTGCAGTGTAGGAATAGCAGGTTAAGCAAGGCAAGTTTGTATAATGCATTGTGTTGCACACTTCTTATGAGTAATGAGTATGAGATATGAGTAATGAGTATGAGATATGAGTAATGAGGGGGCCTGTGCCCCAGATGAGCTTTATGTCTAGCAACGCCCCTGCTGTCAGTCCCTAAGATTCTGCTAAAATACAGTTTTGTGTTCCACATAAGAAAGTACTACAGGTTTGGAAGAACATGAGGGTGAGTAAAGGTGATATAATTTTCATTTTTTGGGTGAATTGTCCCTTAAAGGATGTAAGGAGGCAGGACCACCCTGGGTAAGTCTGGGAACTACTTCTTTAGCATTTCCCAAAAAAAAAATGTAAAGGCTATTTTTTTGTTTTTTGTTTGTTTGTTTGGGGTTTTTTTTGTCTTTTGAATTTTCTTGCCAACCATACATAAACTAAATGAGCCATGAAATTCAATCCATCACCACAGCATTTAACACTGTAATCTAAATGGACACTCTTGTGATTACCACCTGCTCATGTGCTGTCAGAGCACAAGTGACTGCATGATGCAAGTCTCACATGCACACATGTAACACATTTCAAGTTTCAGGACTAATTGAGAAAGAGCCCCAAAATACATGCAGAAAAAAGGAAAGCTTTTTATGGAGTTTTTCGTTGGAGTGATATTAAGAGACAAATTAACAAACCAATTATACTTTGTTAAAGGGATTGTTTACCAAAAAGGTAACATTTTGTCATCATGTACTCATTTTGTTCCAAACACAACTTTCTTCTGTGCTACATTTTAATATAATATCCAGTTCCAAAGCTTTTCACTACAGCAGTGTTTTCTGTATTATGACAATGACGGCATTTGTTTATTCTAAGGGTTTCGGCAATTCTCTGAGTGATTCATCTGCTGGAAAATCCAGCTTAAACTGGTAGCAATGTTTTGGAAAATGGATGGTGGTTTCTAGCTGGTCTGAGATGGTTATTAGCTGGTCCAAGCTGGTAATAAGCTTGTCCAAGCTTCTAAACCATCTAGGACCAGCAGTAAACCAACTACCAGCAAGCCATTCCAGATTAAGGTGATCAAGATGGTTTTTGGAAAATAGTGGCTGGTCGACACCAGTTTGTCGACAGTTTGAACCATCTAATGACCAGTCTGGACCAGCTAGAAAATAGGTATCATGTTTTAAAACACAGTTACCAGGGTTTCTGGACAGATGCAACACATTTGTTTGGTAGTTTATCAGTTAAAATTTGAGACAGAACTGTAAAACTCCAACATGATCACACAGGAAATTTACATGTTGCTTCCGAATGTTAATGTTTCATGAAATCAACCCCATTCAGCCGGATTATTGACAAGTGCCATAACCTATTAGATATTTCAGCATCAATTCAAGTATGGTCACATTTCCCTCTAATGCTTCAAGACCTTAGAGAGACTGGCTCTTGTACCTTAGGAACAGGAATGTAATCACACACACTGGTGAAGTGTATTTCATAATTCACAACTAAACACACAACTTGTACCCATTCATTCAACAAAACATCCTGCTTTGGACACTGGGGGTAGTGATTTTAATTTTGGTCAGCACAGATCAGCAGCATAGCTTTTGACCTATTGTCACAGGATTCCCAATGCGATCAGTCTGAAAACTCTGTTTGAGAAATTTAGTCTGGTTATTGATCTGAACTAATCAAATTCCTATTTGTCAGAACTGCATACTACCCCCAGAGAGGTGATTCATTCCATTTAAGTAAAAATGAGAATATATGGTGACAGACTGCTGATTGAATATGACTTCAAATGGTCTTTAAAAAAGTAAAATTATACTGTCCAATGGGTTCAAGGGTCTTTTAATGGAATCATCTTGATAGACAAGACAAGACATACGGGTTTTAACAGAGCATTCACAGTCACTATTCTGAATATGTAGATTCAACAAAGGTGCCAGAAAGTAATTAATACTGCCTGCCAGTGAAAAGAAGGAAATGTCTATTATGCAATGGTGCGTTTCCTCAAGCTAATGAATAGAAGCCTCTGTCTTTATCTGAAAAGGTTAACTTTTATCTGTAAAATCTCATCTCTCTAAACCCATCTGAAATCTGTACTTCCATTAAGCAAGCAACCTTGTTGTCTTATATTAGTTGAGAGATACTTTAACTTCATTAAAAACAAGCTACACACATCTGGGTCAGTTTCAATAAAAACTAGACATCAAGGTAAAGATTGTTTAACTCAACTGTACTTCTATCATAATTGTGTTTAAGATAAGAAAATTACTCTCGTTAAGAGCTTTTGCATCCTGTCATTCACCCAGCAATGAGTCAGCTCTGGTTGCCAAGTCTTTGCTAAATCAATGGAAACTAAATACAAAGCACACAGCAAATCAATTGCAGAGGCACACCTGTGTGAGCAAAGACAAGTGGACATGAACACAATTAATCTGTGTATTTAAACAGGCCACAGACAACCGCTGAATATTAAACAGGCTCACAATGAGAAGCAAACAGCACTCAATGTCATCCTGGAATGGACTTTCTTGTTCAGCGGTGTGGGTAATGAGTTTAAGGTAGAGTCTTTAATTGTTTTGTTTAAAGAGGCTCTGGTTATCAGTACGGGGATGGAGCAGAAGTTTGTGGGATGTTTATTTCCTGTGGTGGCTGATGCCGAGGCTCCATAATTTGCATTAGTTCTTAATCAACATCCCAGCACAATCTCTGATAGAGGGAGAGGGCTAAATAATTAGAGAATAGGTGGTAGAGAGAGAGCAGCCAGAAGAAAATGGTATTACTCAAAGGCTGTTTGGTTTTATTTAACTATCACCTTTGTCTCATTTGTTGGCATTCTGTGAGAGTATAGAGCAGTTATATGAATACCATTGCCCAGGTTATTTATTCTTGAAACAATCTGAATCTGAACAATTGAGTTTATAATGAAATCTCTGATGTTTACAGGGGCATAGCAACCATCCTGACTTGGAGGAACATGTCCCCTGAACTTTGAGAAATGTAGACTTTTTGGGAAATAATCCTCATATTTTAAGACTAAAAAATATATATATAGGTATTTTGTAAACTATAATGAAAGAAATATTAGAAGTAAATGAAAAATTTAAACTAAATTATACCAATAGTTTCAAAAAATTTACTGAAATAAATAATCATCAAAAATGTATTATTGTTTACATAATCATCGAACACTCATTCCATAGCGGAACAATCTGACCCGAGTGGTGGTGTAGGTGAAGACCTGCAGATGGCGATATGGCGTGTGACTCATGCGACGTTATACTGATAAAGAAGACAGGTACATGAATGATGGCTGGTAGGAAACAACAGAGCCCTGTGTGAGCTATTTTGAGTTTAATTATGAAACTAGAAAGCAAATGCATGGTCGTGTCCAATTATTTGTAGTGTTGATAAAAGCAGCTGAAACCTTAAAGTGCATTTGCAAAGCAACCGTCATGAGGAGTACAAAGTGCCCAATAATGAAGAAGCCTGTGCTCATAGCTCTCAAAGTGGCAAACAGCTGCAGACTCTGACCTCTTTTTTTCCAAAGATCTGAAGATTGGGCGACAATTTCACATGAATATAAGACATGTGAAAACACACTAAGGGTGCTCACTTTTGGTGCGCACCCAGGGTTGAATGATGTCAAAGTTCGGTTGGTTTGGATAATGTGAACAATGTTTTCCAAACTCGGGTGGGCACCCGCGAACCACACCCGGGTCCATTTGAAAAGGTGGTCTCAGTTACGGTTCATGTGAACTCATTACATTTCACTGCTGATATGAACACAATCGTACGAAATCGCAGAAATGATCCACTTGTGAGGACATTAATTAGCATCTTTGCAGGCTCCCGATCGCAATTATTATGGTATAATGCATTTCTCCATCCTGATTGTCCAAATACACAGTCAGAGAGCAGCTCACATTCTTCAAATCTCTTGCAATGCATCCACAGGCTCATGGCAGACAAACGCTATAATTCATCACATCATTGCACATTCAATGCATCTGCAGGAGACAAACACAAGTGTTGTTCTGTGCATGGCACATTTTCATGGTAAATCCAAATAGACAAACTTTAATACTTCACTTAACACAGTGACGTCTTCTCGAGTTGTTACTTAGATACAGTGGTACACTGCTGATGCTTGTAGTCACGTTGACCACCTTTCGGACACCAAAAATACGATGCAAACAGAGACCAGCGGGGGCAAGGGGAGGAGGAGGAGGAGGAAATTAACTCTGCTTTGGTCCAAGCAATCAAACCAAGTGTGAAAGCACCCTTATATATCCAGTAGACAATTTGATTCTGCAGCATTCAACACTTTTAATGCTGGTCTTAACCCCAAGTTCATCACTCAAAAGACTGCATAAATTGATTCACTAATTACGCTAAAAACGCAAACGGCAAGCGTGTGAAGGAAATGCTGAGAGAGATGCGTAAAGTGTGTAGATGCATGGAGTAAAAAAGGTTTGATTGCACTTTTGGGTAACTCTGGAAGTGTGTTGTCAATTCCAAAAGTATAATTGGTACTAAAACGTAAACTAAATATATAAAAACAAAATAGAAATGTGTCCACAAATTGAAAACTATAACTGGAAAAACCATTAATGAGACTGAAATTTACAACAACTTTGAAAAGGGTATAAAAATAAAAACGAATTTGAAAAAGGAAAACTATAATAACCTTGGTTCTCACTGGCCAAATCTAATGTGTTCAAGTGTTGTGTGCATGCCTGTTTTCATTTTGATGTCAAGCAGAGAATATTCCAATGATTACAAGTCTTCTTTTCTTGCGGTGTTTGATGTTTTTAAATGTTAAATGGTAACGGTGTCATAATTTTTGTGTGCATATTAACACACTTATTGTTAAGCTCTCTTCTCAAAACTCTGAAGTAGACTGAGGAAGGTGTGGCCGGTCCGTAATGATGGATGCCCCGATTTGAATCAGCCCAGTCAGCCGGGAGAGGGATAAAGAGGAGCCGGGGATGCCAGTTCGAGAGAGAGAGAGAGAGAGAGAGAGAGAGACGCATGCAGCAATGTCATCCTGGAATGGACTTTCTTGGAGCATCTTATGTGTGTGTTTTGTGTTATGCTAGAATGCAGTTTTATGTTGCGTTTTGATCATTTGTTTTTTAAAAGTTTACGTTGACTGCTCAGCCGGTTACTGCCTCCTCCTTGCTCATCATATGAATCCATTACATTGGTGCTGAAACCCGGGAAAGAGGAGGGATGCACTGTCTTAGAGCCCTTGCCACTGATGGAGGGTCATGACGGCGAGGAGGTATGGTCCGGTGGTACTGGAGTGGTTTGCCAGAAGATGGAGGAGCCGCTGACATCTGCCGGAAGGTAAAGGAGCCCACTGCCATCCACCAGGAGGCGATGTCCAGTGCCATCACCCGGCGTCGTGGAGGACCACTGCACAGCTGGCTGAGGACCAGTCGACAGTTTTTTTTCTCTCTCTCTCACTGTTTCTTTTACTCGCTCTCGAGAAGGACGGCCGAAAGGACAACACCTCCCCTTCAGGAAGGGAGGGGAAGTAAGTCAGGCCGGAGGTTTCCCCGGCCTGAATCAGGAGTTGAGTGTATGTGATGAGAAGGGGGGCGTGGCTGGGCCATATCAATGGATGCCCAGTGCTGAATCAGCCCAATCAACCATGATAGGAATAAAGGATGCAAGTTAGAGATATAGAGAGATGCACGTAGCAGTTTTGTGTGTTTTTGTGTTATGCTGGAAAGAAGTTTTATGTTGACTTAATTTGTTCATTTGTCAATTAACAGTTTATGTTGACTGCTTAGCCGGTTCCCGCCTCCTCCTTGCCCATCATGTTAATCCGTTACATAGACATAAATGAGATTACTGGTGTCGTTTTCATAACAGAAACTCAAGCTAAAGTCTCCATTTTCTTTTATTTAATTGTATTGCTCTCTAGGACATATTAGAGGGTATATTCCAAAGTAGATAAATCAAGAGAAACTCATAAGACATTCATTGAGGGGGGGGTGAAAATGAAAATCTATGGCACTTGTTTTGTCTGTCTCAGCTTCCCTCCTTGTCCTTCTCTTCTTCTCTGGTCCCTCTGGAATATTTGTTTGTTTTCATCACAGAATTGATAAACGAAAGAGGGTGCGGGGGGTATGGAGAATACTAGGCTGGCAACATGGTGCGTGGCAGAGGTAATGAATTCTTTAGCAAGGCAAAAACGCAAGGCAACACAGCTTGGGGATCAATTTTTAATAAGGAGCCTGGCTCACCCAGGCAGTGCTAAAAAACAATATTTTAATCGGAGCCCTCCTGCCAGTTCTTTTTTCCCACCTGATTAAGCTGGATTTGGCATGTACGGTTCCTCGTATTCAAAACAGGGAACGACCACTATTCATGGCTCAATCAGAGAGCCAGGCCAGGGTCCCAGATCCTGATTATCAGTGCAAGCTCATATGCTGTTACATCACTCGGGGCCGATATGCAATCCTGCTATCCACAGGCAAAGCAGAATTTCATTATTGGGGGTTGGGGGTTGGGGGTTGGGGGGGGGGGGGGGTGGTACCAAACAAATGCTCTCTTCCAAAAAACAACTAATTTACATAGCACTGTGACTGAAAATGTGTCAGTATGAAATTACGAAAATTGACATGGGGTATGTGGAGTTATATAATGTAACTGGCCTTTGACCTCATAATGCTCTCCTGTTATCATTCTCCTGTACTAACCAAAAGAAGTTACAGGAACTCCAGACACAATTCCTTGTTTATATTTAAGCATTTAATTCACATACATGAGCGATTGTACTTTAAAAGACTGTGAGTAGAGATTAAGCCACAGTGTAGAATACAAATGCTGTGTGAAGAACATGATGGCCAAAAGGGGATTAATTTTAGGTTTCAGTGCAGTCCTGTGTATCATTAATTTATATAAATCTGTTTATTGCAGTTTGGATCCTCTCTTGAAATGCTCAAGGTTATATAAGTGTTATAATAAAAAAAAAAAAATTACCATATGAATTCTCTTCCAATGCATTGAGATACATCAAACTGTTGTGGAAAAGCATCCATTTTTTTGCAGGGTTGTGTGCCATTCCGAATTGAATTGAGAATGTCTGACATTTCCAAATCAGATCCTGAGGTAGTAGAATTTGAAATTAGTAAAATAATAAGTCAATTTAGGAAGTAGAATTGAAAATGAATAAATTCAAATAAATTATTTTTTATTATTTGCAATCACCATTGTACAGATGTAAAAGAATTTAAGAAGATGTGCTGTCCTAATTTAGTGGTGCTCTTCCATCAACTGTAAGCCTTTCTACTCACCGCAGGAGTTTTCCTTGCTTGTTCCGGTGAGTGTTTATATCAAGCCACAAGCATGCATAAACACAAACGCAAAAACACAAATGCAAAAACACCCTTGAATGATAAGGCACTCTTATCATTATTCTTGGAGATTTGAATAAAGATAACCTCACCCGTGAACTTGCAAAATACAATCAGCACATAACGTGCCCCACCAGAGAAAGAAATATATTGGACCACTGCTAGATCACTGTAAAGGATGCATATCACTCTGTCCCACGTGCAGCTTTAGGACTCTCTGATCACTGTCTGGTTCATCTTCTCCCAACCTACAAGCTGAAAGTAAAATCAGCTAAGCCTGTAGGGACTGTAAAGAGATGCTCCAATGAATCATATCTGGATATACATGCCTGCTTTGACTGCACTGATTTGAGTGTTTTTGAGGCTGCAGTCACAGACCTGGACGAGCTCACAGATACTGTTGCATCATATATCAGTTTCTGTGAGTATATGTACATCTTGACTAGGACATTTTAATCATTCAATAAAGATAAATCATGGTTTACATAAAAACTCAGACAGCTTTGTCATGCCAAATAGGATGCTTACAGACGTGGTGATAAAACATTGTACAACCAGGAAAGGAACACACTTACTAAGGAAATCAGAATGGCTAAAAGAAGCTACTTTGAAAAGCTGCCAATGATCCTGCATCTGTGTGGAAAGGCCTAAAAAGCATCACCAAGAACAAGACACTGTCTTGCTCTGTAGAGAGTCAACTAATGGATGATGAACTGAATGTTTTTTACTGCAGCTTTGAAAAGCCCAGTCTCACCCCTTCCCCAAGCTGATCTTCACTTCACACACACACCAAAACCTCCTGTGTGTGTGTGTGTGTTCATTGTGGATGTATAATGTTCTATAAAAAATGCTCTCTGTTGCAGTCTAACCTATTCATTCCTAGGTGTGTTTGTGTGTGTGTGTGTGTGTGTGTGTGTACATGCATTTGCATGTACATTATTTCCCATTAATTTCCAATGTGGGGTCACATTTGTTTTACACCACCACACCAACAGAATCCAGCCCAGTTTTGTGTGTGTGTGTGTGTGTGTGTGTGTGTGTATGTATGTATGTGTGTGTGTGTGTGTGAGCGTGTATTTATTACTTTGTGGGGACCAAATGTCCCCATAAAGATAGTAAAACCCAAAATTTTTGACCTTGTGGGGACATTTTGTCAGTCCCCATGAGGAAAACAGCTTAGAAATCATACTAAATTATGTTTTTTGAAAATGTAAAAATGCAGAAATTTTTCTGTGAGGGTTAGGTTTAGGGGTAGGGTTAGGTTTAGGGGATAGAATATAAAGTTTGTACAGTATAAAAACCATTATGTCTATGGAAAGTCCCCATAAAACATGGAAACACAACAATAGTGTGTGTGTGTGTGTGTGTGTGTGTGTGTGTGTGTGTGTGTGTGTGTATAGATAGGTAATGTCAGCAAAGTCACGAAATCTCATACTGCTGAGATGAAGGAAACCAATATTTTAAAAGAAGCAAAGTTCAAAAAGGGTCATTTTTTACCCCAATACCACACAAGGGTGTGAATAATAAAGTGAATAATGGCTTTAAGGAAGGTTATTTCATCATACAAAGTGACACTATACCTTGAGAAGACTTGAAATATGACACACGAGTCATATGGACATATGGTCATATGCACTTTTATGACACTTTTGGGTCCTTTTTTAACTATCAACTGCTATTGTATGGCAAAAAAGCAATCTAAGCATTCTTTAAAGCTTATGTATGTCATTTCTGCATCACTAGCACCACCAAACACAATTGCAAAAATAAACATTGTTTTCAAAACTGTTTTCTGAATACCCTCTTTAGAAAGTTTGGCCATAGAGAAGAATGAGACCTTCAATTTCTCTAAGTTTATTGACTGATGTCTCTGTGATATGAAGGACGACCCACCTTTGAGTCAGAGTTACCACTGAGCCCAGCTGGACCATAAAGTCTATCACACTTTCACTGCCGAACAATGAAGACACAGATGTCAGTCAACATCCTGCAGACACACTCAATGAAGGACATGCTTTTAATTAAGTGAAGATACAATATAAAACATTTATGAGTCTCTTTGAGAAGGGGGCGTTCATATACGTACATCTAGTGAGAGACAGAAAAAAAAAATGGGAGAGGGGAATACATGGAGAATTGTTGCAAATAAACATCCAAATGGAAAGAGATTTACAATTAGAAAGTTGGTTCACAAATAAATTGAATGAGATCCACAAATAAATTAGGTTCACAAAAATGAAAAGAATTCTCAAATAAAAAGAATGAGATTTACAAATATATGTTATGAGTTTCAAAAAAATAAAGTTAATTCACAAATAAATAAAATGAGATTTACAAGTAAAACATGTTAAAAAATATATATTTTTAACTCACAAACACAACTCTGTCAAGCATTCATTTGTGAATTGTGCGCATTTATTTGTGGATCGCTTTCTGTGCATTTGCGGATTGCTACACGCATTTGTTGATTTTTAAACAAATCTAGCATCAAGAGGTACACACAAATCTTCAAATAGGTGGACTCCACCCATCGTCTACTCAAGCCAATCAGATAACGACCACATTACTCTGACCAATCGTAGCACATTCTATCTTCAACCAATCATGCTTCGTTTTACTATCAGGTTGGGACCAAAGTCACAGATTTCATAGGGCCTGTCCCAATACCCACACTTGTGGTCTTTGCACTTGACTACTTGTCTACTTACATGACTTCTTTCCGTATTTGGTCCAAGTGTCCACAAGTTCATGTAGAACTTTTGATTTCCCAATTAGCAAGTGCAAAAATGTTGGTCCAGGTTGCAGCAGTGGTTCTAGTTGTTGTTATTGTTCTTTTAAGACCGTACAATTACAGAACACAGCAACGCAGTGAACAAACAACTGACCTAATTCTGATGAGTGAATTTTGGGTAAGTGAAATGTATTTTCATAGAAACAAGGTTTGAGATGTTACTCACTCAGTTGTAAGAATTAAATGGTTAAAGAAAGCACACATGTTAACTTATTTTAGGCTTAATATGAATGCGTCTTGTGTATTTACAGGTTACAGCATCAAGATATGCAGTTATAAATACTGCCATGCCTCTTGTTCAACTGTAGACAAACATATTGATCTGCATCCATATTTCCATCTTTCTCAGACATCCATGAACAATTTTATCCAGTTAATTCACACTGAGGACCGTGGATGGGGACGCATCTTGGAGGTTCTGGTATTGGGATTGGCTGGCTCATGGACTGTCTTACAGAGTGACTGCAAATGTCTTCTCAATGCCTAAGTCAACTGTTTGACAACATGTCCACTAGATCGCAGCCCAAATAAAAAAAATCTATGAGGGAGGGTTAAGTCACAAGTTACCCACGGAGAGATAAGCTGGACAACATTGGTCAAGGCTTTGTACGTTTGGGCCAGCATGATGCCTTCACCAAAGCAGATGGTGGTATTTATAGGGGCCACATTCACATGAAACCACCGGGTAGACACAAAGAAGACTTTTAATTACAAACAGTTTCATTAAATCCATATGTGATGACAGCGGACGTTTTATAAATGTTTTCAATGGCTATCTTGGATCTGTGCATGATACAAGGATTTTTAAAAACAGTCCAATCTACCTAAATGCTTAGAGGTCGAGTACTTATCTCAGCGCTATTTTCTTTTAGGTGATGGAGGCTACCCCTGTCTGGAAACACCAGTTACACTGCATACAGCATGCTTACACCATACAGGAAGCTACAAGAGAGAGTACATCAAAGATTTAACTGGTACCATTCTAAGGCTCGTTCAATCGTTGAGCATGCCTTTGGTATCATGAAATCAAGGTGGAGATCCACTCTGTTTAAAGCTCTGGATGTGAAGGTCTCTTTCTGTATAGATGTTATGTTTGCATGTGCATTACTGCACAACGTCTGTGTCACCAGTGGAGATATTCTGGAGCCAGAGGATGATCCCACTGAAGCCCACCACAATGCTCCAATGCTACCAGATGACAGAGAGGGCCTGCTAGAAAGGAATTGAGATCAGATGAAGTACAGACTGTGCGCTCAAGTGTCTATTCCTGACACTCTGGCTCGACAGTTGATGGATCATGATTATTTATAACCAGGGACTCAACATTTTTGAAACCCACATTATCATCTTACAAGCATCCACAAACATGTTGCACAAAACACTTAAAAAAGACTGATTGCTGTTGATCATTACTTGAAATAATCCCTATGTGAATAGTTTAAACTTACAATACAATTATCTTCACACACGAGTAACCCATCTCCTCCTCTGGAGTCAGCAGCGGCCGAGGTATCCGATCGCACCACTCACAGAGTGGAGACTCCAACACCCAGGCGGTCCAGCTGATTTAAATTCAATAGGGCGAAGCACAGGTAGTCCTGTTCGCCACTCTGTAATCCTCCCGCTGCCCTCTCTGATACTCCCTGACTTTTTGGGACAGACACACTGGCCCACAGCTGACCCCGGAGGCTGCACGAATACACGTTTTCCCAAGTGAGCCTACTTGCACAAGCCCTGTGCAAGGCCAGGGAGGGTGAGGAACAAGTCACTCTTAAAGCCCCTTGTTGGCTCACTCAGACTTGTCATCAGGGAACGGGGGTAACAATATTAACCTAGACATTTCTTTTTGTTTACGTTGATCCTTAAACATTATTGGTCTTTTAATATTAATCAATTGAAACAATGTTTTTGCTTTTCATTTTATATTTGACTTCTTACCTGATACACCCAGTGCAGGTCACCAAGCACTCTAATAATTGGTCCGATTGGTCCAAGTAATGTAGCCAACAAATGCATGTAGCAATCCGCAAATGCACAGGAATGCTTGACAGAGTTGTGTTTGTGAATTCAAAAATATATTTGTAAACAATTTTTTCATTTGAAAATCTAATTTTATTTATTTGTGAATTCACATTATTTTTGTGAAAGTCCTAACATATATTTATAAATCTAATTATTTTTATTTGTGAATTAATTTCATTTTTGTGAAACTCACATGTATTTGTCGATCTCATTCAATTTATTTGTGAACCAAATTTGTATTTGTGAATCTCTAACATTTGTATGTTAATATGCAACAATTTCATCTTCATAGGAATAAGCTAATTACTTAACCTTGTAAGATAATATTCTAACATTTATTGTGCTCCAATAAAAATACCCATATGACCTTTGCATATACATTGTTTGAGCACTGCTGTTGTTATCTATTGCATGATCAGTCCTATTGTTTGATTGGCCTGAGATAAATATTATCCTGAGGATGAATTGCTTTCTTTTTATCTCTGTCTCTGTTCCATGCATAATCCTTCCCTACAATAAAAGTGACACAACTTATTTTGTAAATACAACAATTCTCTTGTAATTTCTGTAAAAAAAGCATACTGAAAAGTGTAAACAGTGGCCTTGTGAATGTTATTGTAGCTATGGAAATGGGAATAATTATGGTTTCTGAGCCAAAAGAATAGCATTGTCGCAAAAAGGCCAAAGCTAAGGTCTAAGAAAAAGCTTTGACAGTGTTTACCCTTCAGAAATGTCATTACAAATTCAGCACATAGTGGAGCTGATGGCACATCTGATACACTGTCTAAAGCCTGAGAGTATATATACACTGTTGTCTGCTTGTTAAATCACATTTATAAAATCTGTTAAGGGCCGTAACCACAATAGAAACTAAGGGGGTGGAACCTCCCACACCCCGATGTGACATTTAAAGGTGACATTTAAGCAATATCACACAAGCAAGAGTGAAAATAGTTCCAAAAAAGACAAAGTAGGATCAACTGTTAGGTGTCATTGAGCAACCCACGGATTTAACACTTTTTGAAAATCAGTTGAGAGGGCCAGAACTTACATCTTATTTTGTCATCAAAAAACAAACAAACAAAAGTTATTAGTAATTGACAGTCATTTCATTTTTAGGTGAATTTTAAGACACCAGATTACAGCCTCACCTTCATGGATCACTTTCCTGTTTCCCAAAAAGATTAAATGACAACTTAGTGAAGAATTCTGCAGATAAGGGCCTAAATTGTGGCATTTGGTGAAGTTACAGCCCTCCATCAATTTAGGTCAATTTTATTTCTATCTAAAGGGGTAAGAAAAGGTAGTCTGTATAAGTGCTGGTTGTAATATATCACAGCTGTCACATTCTTCCCACTTTGAATTAAGAATCATTCCACAAGTGATTAATTTAATTTATCTTTGGTCACAGATCCAATCTCAGAAGAAAACAATATCTTATAATTTGCATGTGAACTGCCCATGAAACCTTTTTCAATTCAGGTTTAGAAGGGTTATTTTAATGCTATTTAATCACACATTTCTGGCATCACTTGTTTCTCCAAATGAATGAGCATCCCAATCACCAGAAATGGCAAATTTGCAATTGTGACGTGATGACGTATGCTGAAATGTGCATGAGATGTTTATACCAAGTCCAGTTGTAGCTACAGTAAATGACCCAAAAGTAATATTTGCATTTTTTACAGTATGTATATATACACACACACACACACACACACACACACCGATTAGCCACAACATTAAAACCACCTGCCTAATTTTGTGTAGGTCCGCCTCGTGCCACCAAAACAGCGCCAACCTGCATCCCAGAATAGCATTCTGAGATTATATTCTTCCAGTCTGGCAATTCTCTGCCACTCACTGGATGTTTTTTGTTAATGGCACTATTCTGAGTAAATTCTATAGACTGTTGTGTGTGAAAATCCCAGGAGAACACCAGTTACGGAAATATTCAAACCAGCTCCTCTGGTACCAAAAATAAACCATGCGATTATCTAATCAGCCAATTGTGTGACAAAATTGCAGTGCATAAAATCATGCAGGTGCGGGTCAGGAGCTTCAGTTAATGTTCACATCAACCATCGGAATGGGAAAAAATATGATCTCAGTGATTTGGACCATGGCATGATTGTTGGTGCAAGATGGGCTGATTTGAGTATTTCTGTAACTGATGATCTCCTGGGTGATGGAGAGTGTGTTACTTTGTTATAGCTCTTAAGAAATGCAAGAACTAACGATGTTTGATGGACAACTTGCCATTATGCACCATGTTTGAATGTGTGCATGCAATAATGAGATTTGAGAGTGCTTTTAAGCTAATAATTCAAATTCCAGTTTGTTACCAATGGCTTCAGAAGGTTTGGAATAGCATGTGAGACATGAATGACATTTATGTTACTTGAACAATGCTTTTGTCCATTTAGGAGCCTTGGAGTGTAAATCAATATTTATTCCCATTGTATGGCAAGAAGCAGCTTAGACATTCAGCAAAATATCTCCTTTTTTGTTCCTCTGAAGAAAGAAAATAATATGTGTTTGGAAAATGTACATTTATATGTGACATTGACATTGTGTTGTTAGCACCACGTTCTCTACTGAACAACAACTTGGCATTTTTATAAATCTGCTTAATATATTTAGCCTGTCGTGCATTTCTGAATTTTTCTGCTCAGATCTTCTTTTTAAAGCAACAGTTCACCCCTAAACGATAACTCTCTAATCTTTTCAATCAAGCGTGATGAAATGAAATTGGATTTAAATCATGACTGCACCAAGGAGACTGCAGATATCAAGAGTCATATTGAATTTTTGATCGCATCGCTTCAGAAGACATGGGTTAAACCACTCAACTCATATGGATTACCCGTATGTTGCCTTCATGTGCTCTTTTGGAGCACATTGATACTGTATGGCCAAAAACACACTTCATATACTACATCATTCAAAAATCTTAGTTTGTGTTCACCAGAATATGAGTTTGAGATGGCATAAATGTGAGTAAATGATGATAGAATTGTCACTCTTGAATTAACTATCCCTTTAATCTCTTTCATTCTTTATTTGGGTAAATACTGAAGAGCTATCCGCCACTGTCATTGCTGTGTGTTCAAATTGCTTTCTTGTCATCGGGTGCCAATCTCAGAGGGCAGAGTGTCCCCTGGTGACTGAAAGACTGCATAACAGAAAAGAAAAAAAAAATAATTCGACCTTCCAGAAAACATTCCAATTAAATCTCATATTATTTTCCAGCCCACCCTGCTAAATTCTGAATGTGCTGTTTTATGAGCTGCTTTAGTGAGCAATAAGTGTGTTAATACTATGCTAATCACCATTTTCTTTTAGTAAACAGCTTAGGGATGTCACTAATATGCATCATTCAGGTAACAGCAGTGTTCTGCATTGTCCTGCCTAATTTTGGTGAAGCCAAGAGAAGCAGAGATTCCAAGACCATGCCACAAATAATACTGAGGCTACAGACAGGTAGCCAATGGGTAGTCTCAACCCATATACAGTGAAGCTGTATGTAATCTCTCCACCCTTTTAGACGTAGAGACTAAAAGAACAAGCTGTTAAATGACAGATGCATGAACCTTTATAACACGCTAATTTTTCATTTATTTAAAACACATAAAATTTTTTTACTGTCTTTATTGACCTATAGTGATATATTATTCACAGTTTTAATTGGAAATATATACAGTATTTGATTATTGAAAATAGATAGAAAAGAGACTTAACAAATTTAATAAACCCATAGGTGAACATTTATCTCATATTCCCGTAGGCAACCAACATGATCTGGCTAATGTACGTGCATTGTGAAAAGTGGTATCCTCTAATTGTTACCCAAAAGGAGGTCATTCGGTGGGATGGGGGGGGGGGGGGTAACCTTGTATGAGATACCTTGCAATTGCATGACTGTGAATCTGTCATAATCAGACAAATTAGTAAGAGTTGGTATCTTCTAACTAGTGTTACGCAATCCCACTTTAGTGTAGACGGCGGTGTCATGTGGTACGTGTTTCTTTCTCAGCACTGACCATGATGGGCCAATCACAGTTGTTTATTATTACTGGTTGAGGATTTTTTTTAGAGATGATGCACAGGCGGATTTCCATTCACAGGTATGAATCCTTGTAATTAGCCATTTTTATTAAAAATAACTATCCATTTTTAAATATCTCCAAAGGGATAAAAAACTTTCTGAGAATTAAAAGCGGATGCTTGGAGGTTTCCTTTTTCAGAGTGTCAAGCGACCCCTGCTTTATTTTCTCATAAGACACGGTCAGTGGCTGACAACGTGTGCAATTTCGGTCTGTAGGTCTGTTATAGAGGTCTGAACGGGACTGTCTTTTTCATCCTGCAGTTTCTATCCCGCACCTGAACGCGCCCGCTGAATTTTACTCCATGTTCACCCTATCGCTGTCTGCAGTGATTTTCTTCCCAACCGCCCCTGTTCACACAACCCCACATTTGTTTTCCATATAGGGCAAAAGGCATAAAAATAGACAGCAAGTTTACACAAATAATGCTTTATTTTTCTGTTATTGCTATTACCAGATGATTTCCAGTCCCAGTTTCACATTCTTTGATGACACAGTGTGTCTACATTTTGCTCTGCAATTCTTGTAAACCTTATTCAGCCCCGCCTCCTTTTCAGTGATCTGCTGAATTGTTTTATCTCTTATCTTCCGGTTTGCATTTAATCGACTGAGAAAGATCATGTGTGGGAGCACAGAAAGTGTTTTTCACCACAAGTTGATAATGTGAGTCTAAACCACCCCTTTACTACGTGAAAATGCTCATGAGGTGTTTTGCTCTCACTGCATAGTTTTTCCAACAACCATGGAGGTAAATTGGACCTGGCAGATCACATTTGGTTTTTAATTTGTTACAGTGTGTAGTTGACATGAAATTTCAAACAGTTACAGCTTGTATTATTTCACATGTAAATTCATAGCATTAAAGGAAATTACATTTGTACTTTTTCAAATGTATTTGTCAATCAACATTTTTTAGAGACTTAAGTATGATTAAAATAGTTATAAACGGAATATAAGATAAAACGTAGCTACACTTTCACTTGTATATTTGTGTGTGTATGAATATAGTGGCAGTCCCCTCCTGGTTTAACTCACAAAGAAATCTGCTCACCATTACAACGAGGTGGGTGAACGACAAGAGAAGATGGCCAGAGTCATTTTTAAAGACTTTGAGTTGTCTCATGGAGTTTCATGAGCACAGAGGCATCTCAGTACATCCAAAGCGTGAAGAGGGTCTTGTGGATTTATGAATGAAGTAGTCTTGTTTTAAAATTTTCCCACTCTTCTTCCAGTATATATAACCTGTAAATCCACTTCACTAGCTAATTATACTTTGACATCAACACCATAGGCATCTTTATAGAAAATGCTAGTGTAACAGTGGCCAGCTGATAGATAGCTTTACAATAGGTATAAAGCCTCCTTGTTAGCGCACTCGCCTCCCATGCCGGAGACTCCGGTTTGAGTCCCTTACGTAGTGTCACACTAAACCGGAAGTCAACATTTTCAAGATGACTGCACGCTTGATTCTCTGGCGCATAAGGTGAATAACCTGCTCTAAATATTGGATAATTTGATGCATATATTGTGTGCATATTTTAAAGTTGATTTTCTGTTTATTGTTATCAAATATAAATTAAATAATTAATGTATAACTATTTAAGAGTATGCAATGAATGTAATTTTCTATTTTTCTGTGCATTAATTTGAACTTATTATGCAATGTGGAATATGTTATAATTAAACATTACCTACACCACACCCCACCCCACCCCAAACTCAAACCAAATCTATGGTCCCAGATAAGAGAGGCTCATGTTCCAAACGCAATTTATTTATACAAACAAAAGGGCAAAAATCTAACCAAAACTCCCACAAGGGGTAAAATAATAAACATAATCTCCCCTGAAGCATAAAAATCAAAGGAAATATTATCCAGGGCTGGGGCAGAGGGTTACAGGTATCAGGACCGACAGACCAAACAGGACTGGGACTGAAAACAAGACGATATGGCATTGCACAGCAAACACGAGGAGACTAAATAGGGAGAGAAATCAAATGGGATAACAAGACAGGGCAGGTGTAACGCAGACTCAGGCAAGTTGGGATCCATAAGCAGTTTTATTGGAGAACTCAGGTTATAACAGGCAAGGGTCAGGCAACGGGCAAACAGGGTTATCGTAGGCAGGCAGCGTCAATTTCAAACAGGCAGAATGTCAGGGCAGGCAGCAAACAACAATACAAGAGAGACAGGGGAGAGTTCAAAGAAGGCAGGGGGCAAACAAACGTGGTCAGGCAGGCAGAGCAAGGTTGGTACACAGTAGATCAGATCAGATATGGTAACAGATAACACTTAGAAATGTAGCCGGGGAAAACAAGACTTCGCAATGTTTCAACGACTGAGCGTGGTTTAAATAGTGTGGCTAATGGTGAACAGCTGTGGGATAATCAGACCAGGTATGCGGGCTATAGGGAATTGTAGTCTAAAGTCAGTATTCAGGCGAGTCAGATCTCCGGTGGCCGATTGAGGAGGCGCCTTCACCGGCGTTCGTGACAGAGCCCCCCTCCTGTAAGCGGCTCCTGAAGCAAGGGCGCGACCGACGTCGGGGTCTACCTCGAGGTCGAGGGGCCAGTTTCTCTGGGTAGATCCTGTGAAACTCTGAGATGAGGTTGGGGTCAAGGATGTCATTTGCTCCGACCTTGCCCAGGACCTTTCCTCCGGACCGTACCCCTCCCAGTCCACCAAGTATTGGATCTGACCTCGCTAACGTCTGGAGTCTAGTAGCTCTCGCACCTGAAACGCCTCTTCGCCGCCCACGGTCATGGGAGGGGGGCTGGGATTCACTTCCTCCTCCTCTGACCTCGGACCACCGGCAGGTTTCAACAACAAAACATGGAAGGTAAGAGAAATGCAGTAATTAGTGGGCAGTTGGAGTCGAAATGACACAAAGTTAATTTTCTTGGCTATCTTAAAGGGACCCACATACCTGGGACTGAGTTTCTAGCAGGGCAGGCGCAGACGAAGGTCTCAGGTCGAGAGCCATACCCATTGACCCGGGGAGTAATCAGGACCTGGGCGGCGATGACGGTCAGCTTGCTTCTTGGACCTGTTTACAGCCCGTTGGAGGTGGATGTGGGCCTGATCCCATACCACCTCGCTGCACTGTAGCCAATCATTCACTGCAGGAACCTCCGATGGCTCGCCGGACCAGGGGAACAGAGGAGGTTGGTACCTCAGGACGCATTGAAAGGGTGTCAAGTTGGTAGAGGGTTTGTGGGTGGAGTTCTGAGCGTATTCGGCCCACGGGAGGAAACGGCTACAATCTGACTGGTTGCGGTGGCAGTAAGTGCGAAGAAATTTGGTCTAAGTCGTTCCGTCTGACCGTTTGACTGGGGGTGGTACCCTGATGTGAGGCTGATGTTAATATCCAGTAGCCGGAAGAAGGCTCTCCACACTCTGGAGGTAAACTGAGGTCCCCGGTCCGACACGATATCCTCGGGCAGCCCATAATAGTGGAAAACACACTGGAGTAGGTGCTCAGCGGTCTCAAGGGCTGTGGGAAGCTTGGGTAAAGGTATTAGGCGGCATGCTTTGGAGAATCGATCAATGACAGTTAGGATCGTGGTGTGACCTTGAGAGATGGGTAGGTCAGCGATGAAGTCTATGGCGATGTGCGACCAGGGGTGTTGCGGTATGGGCAGAGGTAGGAGCAGACCTGCTGGAGGTTGTTTCGGGGTCTTAGCTGCATTGCAGGCGGGACACCTGTTCACGAAGTTGGTAGTGTCGTCCTGAAATGTCTCCCACCAGAAACGATTTCGTAGAAGGCATACGGTGGCAGTAATGCCGGGGTGCCCAGAATTTGTGGCATTGTGCACCCAGCGAATTACCCTCTCCCGGAGGCTGGGTGGTACGAATGTCCGGTTGGGCGGACATTCGGGTGGAGGTGGATCTGTCGCCTGGGCCTGAGAGATGTCTGACATGATGTCCCACTGGATAGGGCTAAGATCAATGTGGATGGGATGATAGGTTCAGCGACAGAGGCATGGCGTTGTGCTGACGGGAGAGTGAGTCAGCCTTGACGTTCTTTGATCCCGGGAGGTAAGAGATGGAGAAGTGGAAGCATGTGAAAAACAAAGCCCATCTGGCCTGTCGGGGGTTGAGTCTTTTGGCTGAGCGCAAGTACTCCAGGTTGCGGTGGTCGGTGAAAACCAGAAATGGATGTCGAGCCCCCTCTAACCAGTGTCGCCACTCCTTCAGTGCTGCTTTCATGGCCAAGAGTTTGCGATTGCCTACATCGTAGTTCTGTTCCGCCGGAGAGAGTTTGCGGGAGTAGAACGCGCAGGGGAATAATTTAGGAGGGTTACCCTGGCATTGGGAGAGGATGGCACCAATGCCTGTGTTGGAGGCGTCGACCTCCACCACGAAAGGGAGGTCTGGGTTGGGGTGATGCAGGATAGGAGCTGAGGTGAAGCGCTCCTTTAACTGGTTGAATGCCCGAAGTGCGTCGGCGGACCAGCGAAGCTTGGTCTGTCCCCCCTTCACCATGGCAGTGCGGCGACGTGGGTATTCTCATTCCAAAATCGCTAAATCAGTGCAGCATCAAAGTGTAGCTTTTGATAGGGAATGTCTCGGGTTACTTAACTGTAACCCCTGTTCCCTGAAAAAGCGGAACCTGTGGCACATCTATTTCTAGCCCCTGGTACCGGCGCATCCTGATGATGTCATTGGCAGAGGCTATAAATTCTAGTCTATTTTATTGACATATTGCACCCATTTTCACAGCTGGTCACTCCTAAAAGACGTTCCCAAAGCGCTAAATCAGTGCAGCATCTCGTTCCGTTTTTAAGGGAACAGGGCTTACAGTTAAGTAACCCGAGACGATATATCAGTTGAGAATGTAAATACTGGGCACATTGTTAAGAAATTATCATAAATGTAATTATCTTAGCTCTGAAACTATTGAGAATTCTACAGAAGTTATTTGCAGTATTTATCCTATTCTTAAGTTTCCTACTTATGCTTTGTTGGAATTTTACCATATTAATGAGTAATTGAAGACAGTCCTGTATATTGATATATCCATTGATAATAAAGTTGTAAAGATAAATGGGAAAAAATATCTTCAAAATGTTGTCTACTTCTGTTATACATGTGATGACTTGGAGTAGATGAGGATCAGAACATTGTTAAGTCAAATGACCATCAGACATTCCATACCTTGGTCTTTCTAAAGGTTTAGACTTTCCCAGTTTAAACGATCTCAGCTAATTAACTATGTGCATTTTAATTTATGCTTTATACATTCAGAAGACATAATCTTTGCAGTGACCCTGGTTTCTCTGAACATGCACATATTGTGTTACCCAATGGTTTGATATTTAGGGAAAAAAAGTTTCTCTTTCTGCATTAACCTACTGTAAATTCAAATGTCTTGAGCTCTCCAGCAGGTTCAAAATATAATTACATGGTGTGTGTGACCCTGCAAACAATGCACAATGCAAAAATTTCCCATCTCAGCATATAACTGACTTAACGCAAGCTAAGAGATTTTCATAAGCACTGGGTGTACCATTATATGGAGACAACTCTTTATTCAATTTGCCCTTGCACCTGGACAAATGACAATTATGTGAAGGACTGGACTGGATATGAATTCTTATGGTAATTAAATCTTACCATAGCTACAGTATTGGACAGGTTAAAGGGATAGTTCACTGATTCATAATTTACTTTTCCATTTGGAGATGTTACACAGAATGTTCAGTCGCCATTCCTTTTAATTACATCTGGTTTTCCATACCATGAAATTGAATGGTGACTCCTTTTGTTCTCTATAGAAAAATGTAAGTAAGTAAATGATGTGAGTAAATGATGACATAATTTTCCTTATTGGAAGAAATATTTCTGTTCACCACAAAAGTAAGGGTGAATATTTTCTTGCATCATAATATGTCGCTTCTGAAATGAAATCTTGGGCCCAAACAAAATTAACCAAGTGTAGCATCTCCAGAGTTAGCCATTGATTTTCCCGTAATGAAAAACAAAATTAGCATTTCTTAATTATGATTCACAAGCACTGATGTGTTTTCCTGCTTTTTCATCATTCTCCCATGACTGCGACATATGGGGTGAGTTAATCAAGCTAATGATCTAATTCAGTGACTTCATTATTTCACGTAATTCATTTTCCAGGAGGGGCTCCTGTTTTCTGCAGAAAAAGAAGTGTGACGAAAAAATTTATAAACAAACTCACATATACAAATCAATAATCAGCCATCTGACTCGCAAAACCACATAGGCTCAGGTAAGTATACCTTTGAAGCTATAAATGGTATTCAAAAGATGCTAGGAATGGAGACCACTTGTTGCATAGATATACAGTTAATATGGTCATCTAATTTAGAGTAGATTGTGTGACTTAAAGGGATAAATCACCTGAAAATGATGTCATCATTTACTCACCCTTTTGTTATTCCAAACCTGTAAAAATGTCTTTCCTACATGGAACACAAAAGATTAAGCAGAATGTTACCCTCAGTCACCATTCACTGTTACTGCATCTTTTCTCTGAATGTGAATGATGACTAAGACAAACATTCCACTTACTATTTATTTTTGTGTTGCATTTATACAGGTTTGGAACATATGAGAGTGAGTAATTTATGGCAGATTTCTTTTTTTTTTTTTTTTTTTTAACTATCCCTTTAAATTTGGGATGTCCTTATGCTGATATCTGATACTCTGCTCATGTACTTGTAATCATGCTCATAAAAATGCTCTGATACCAAAAGCCAATACCATTTGAAATCTGAATGTTATTCTGTAAACAAATAACAATCATGTTATGTCGTTGTGTTATTATTAAAGGCTGTGATTTAATTAGAGAAATGTATTGTTCAGTCATGACTACTCAGAAATGTTTTGTATGTTAATGTGGTATGATAGGATATTCGTCTTGGCAGACTAGATGTGCTATGCTGCTGCTGCAGAGCAAGTACAGAGATGTGTTACAGCTAGAAAATACACAGACATACAGAATTGCTAGATACAAAAGAAAAAAAAAAATAAATTACCAAACTAAAATATTTTATAAAATACCAGAAAAAACAAAACATTAAATTAAATCAAATTAATAAATTAGCAAAAAATTAATAAAAATACATTATTTGGCCTATGTATTATTCACTAATTATTGCTTATTATTTTCTATTAGTGCTCTTCTTTTAATTAACCTTGCCCTATAATTCTGTGTACAAAAAAAAAAAATACATTCTCAGAATATTCTACACTTTTTTTATTCAAAACTAGATAAAACTGTCAAAACTATATACCTTAAGCAGAGTTCACTTTTAGAAATACTAGCATTTACATTTTTTAAGATTTTAAATTTCCTCTATTTGCATTTACTGAGCTTCTTCATCTGCAAATGTATAATGCATAAATTAACATACAGCACTAAAATAAATTTAGATGGCAATCAATTCAAATCAAACTACACAATATTAACATGTTGATTGGTTCAACTGGTGTTTTACATTGTTAAACGTTCAATTCTATTTAATGCGGGGCATAATAGCCTACAGTTAAGATTGAGATGCATTAGATTAGAATGTTGATATGATTATTCAAAATATTTAATAGGGCATTTATGTATTATTGACCTTTAGATTTTCTCTCCACATATGAATGGCAGTGACCTCCCCACTCGTGTTCTCCTTCGCCATCCCATCATTAAATTTCAATATATGCCAGTTGATGTACGAATAAAGAGACGAGACACAAGCATGTAGTTAAGTCAAGCTTTACAGCAAGCTTAACTCAATAATAGGGAGAGTGAAAACAGAAAGTGAACGTAACCTTCACGCTGGAGGTCGAACATTACCAAGTGCGGATAGATTTTCAATTATTATTTTTTTAATCACATTCTTTCTGGTTATATCAGAAATTCCATCTTTCCTTCATGCCAATATTGTTTAATATTGCATAACACGTGGTGAATTATTGCATTAAGGGCCGTTAACAGGTGTTTTGCCCACGATGGAGAATTAGTGGAGCGCTCTTGGAGCGAGAGAAGACTCCAATATTTTAATAACCCACTCCTCGCTCCAGGCAAAATCATGCCGCTCCACTCCTCACTCTGCTCCCACTCCGCTCCACTCACATACTCTGGTAGCCAGTGTTGTGCCGATGGCAGTTGCTCATTCCATTTAGAGCTTTTTGTCTCCTACACGGAAAACACCATCATGAGCATTCCATGCTCCTTTTTGTAGCAGATGACAGCGAGAAGGGTACTAATTCACTTTGTAGAGCGGGGCACATATAGACTACACATTTATTTAATAAAATAGCAGCCTTTTGCCATTTAACTTCTCATGAGTAGGGTCTAAATTCCCCTACAGTGCCCCCTGGAGTGAGTTATTTTTCCACATGATACTGCACAGCCGGTGGAGGTAAGCAGAGTCTAGAGGAGTATTGTTCGTTTTTTATTATTAATATTTTGTTTCTTGTCATAAAATAAATATAGTAAACATTTGAGCAAATGGGTTATGTCTGCTGTACTGTATTTGTTTTATTTATTTTGTTTTTATAGATGTAAAAAACAAATGAACAATTGATATCAACGGTCTGGTTTGTCTATGCACTGTTTTACATCTCAGACTGCGTGTGCATGCATGCGTGCGCGTGTGTGCGCGCGCGTGTGTGTTTGACAAGTGTAAACAGACTTGGCTGCATGCATCGGATAATCACGCTCAATCGGCATATTTTCACTGAGTATACAAGTTTTAAACCGTTATCGTGGTGCTTGTGTGATAGTTTTGCTGTCTGTTTTAGAAAACAAATTTATCATATGAAAAGCCTGTTTGAGTTGCTGTTTGTGTGAATGAAAACCACAAATGCACCTTGTAAGTAGACGTGGCTTCGTGCATGGGAAGATCACATTTAGATATGATGGCTGTGCATATACAAGCTCTGAACTGTTAGTGTGGTACTTTGGTGACAATTAGACTGTTTGTTACATAAAATAAACATGTTATGTTTGAAAAGACTCTTTGAGTAGCTGTTTGTTTGACGACTGACAACCGCTACTAATTTAAACAAATGGCAGCACGCGTCAGAGGAAGATCGCCTTTGATGTATTGACTGTGCGTATAAGAGCTGTAAACTTTTTATCATGGTACTTTGGTAACGAATTGGATGTATGTATATAAAATAAACTTATTCTGTGGTTTAAAAGACTGTATGAGTAAATGTTTGAGCGAATATAAATTACATATACTTGACCAGCACAGCCTGTATTGGCATCAAAGCTGATTTGAATCTGTCAGCTTGTAACTTAACTGGCTAATGCAGAAACACATATGTGTGCCACTACTCAGCAGGGCTCTAAAGGAAGCTACCATAAAAAAAACAGAAACATAATGGGCTTCATTCCAAAATAAAAGCTTCTACCAAAATAATGAATATATTTAAATGGAAAAAAGTTCAACAGAAATGTATCACTACTTTTTAGTTATGTAATATTCACTGTAATACTACTACTAATACTACTAATTATAATAATAATAATAATAATAATAAGTCAGCATTTATTAAATTTTAGCAATATCTCACATCTGTCATGCTCTTTCAAGCAGAATTTTATTTGACAAAAATTACTCCAATGTTTTATTTTGGATTGTGTTATGAGGTTCTGTTTACAAGCACTTAATTTGATAAATAATTATACAATATTAATTATGTTGAAAATAAATTATTCTATATTCATTTGATTAGAGACACCATTTTGATGATAAAATGCAACTAAGCTGTAAATATGGAACTTAGAAAAATAAATCGGTATCAAAAAAGGTATCGTATCGGCAAGTACCGATCAGTAATCGTACCGTTCTAAAAAAACAAAACAATTATCAGGACATCCCTACTTTAAATCATTATCTTTACTGACTGGTTGTTATAGCAATTTTAGCCATTGATTGAGTTATACATTCACAACTTTTTTTTTATTTGTTTATCATAAATAGCCTTTAAATAAAAAAATAACAACATTAACATAAATGATGTTACATTCGATGTATAATGATTACAAAAACGATCAGAAGATCAATAAATAAATTAAAAAAAAGAAGCTTTTTTAAGCTTCTTAGCTATTTGTATATTTCCAAAATCCATTATCCTTTGAGCTATATTCATTTTTTGCTGCTGTTGACTTGAGATTGATGCAAGGTGACTGTTTTCTATTTTGATTTCCTCTTTCAGCAAGACTTTCTGATTTCTGATGAAAGCAAGATAAACATTCTCTAGACACCATTGCTTCACTTATATATCATATACGGGTGGGCAGAAAGCTGTCCCAGAGCCACGCATACACTTCAATTCTGTAACAAACTGCGATTTGAATAAAGCTTATCAAATGTCTTCTGGGCACACTTGCATTCAACATGCACCTGGAGAACATCTGAGACGAAAAAGAAATGAATTTGTCAGGGGAATTCGTTGCTGTTTAAAGCGAACATGCACTTAAAGGAGGTGAAATTAATTTAGCAAAAAGAGAACTCTCAGAAGAGACATTAGCCATGGCAGAGAAATGATGCCCTTCATGTTCAATTCCCCACCCTGAGTCTGAGAAATGGGATTTTTCACTGGGGTATTCAGTGATGTTCTATCCAATGCTGCCCTGAATATCTGAGAGAGATTCATAAATGCACTTCAACATTCCTTTCTCCTCCCCTCTCTTTCTCTGTCCGTGTCTCTTTTTCTCTCACTCCTTATTCTTGTTTTGTAGTTAACAAGGTAAAAGGGAGAGAGTGAGTCGTCTACACCAGGTAATACCCAAGAAATGCTTTCTTAAAGAATTATAGGACACACAACTCAAATTTGTCAAATCTGTCATATGCTTAACGCACATTCAAACTTGCCACATCAAGATGTGTTATACCAGGTTTGACGTCACTGACAATCAGACATATGAAAGAACAAATGCCATTTAATGTCATAACTAGCATGATGTGTCTTGAGGCACGAAGATTGAATTTGCAAAATAATTTACAATATTTGAGAGCTATGAATTTGCTGACTTTTTTCAGCAAATTATTTCGCCAAACCCTAACCCTTATCAAAACAAAAGTTCAACAGAACCAGAACTAGAGTCATAAAACAAGTAAAACAGTAAAACAAGTTTCAGGATAACTTAATGTAAACCTGGAATCTACTGGAATAGTTTGGAATTTGGATCATTTATCAATAATAAAAACATATACAGTATATTTACAGCTGTTACCTCATTATTATAAGGGCAAACAAAGTATTTGATGGTGAGCAGGTGTCTGCATCGTTTTATGACCACAGCTGTTGTTGTTATTATCACCACATACAGATCACTTTTTACAATGACTCATTATTCTTGATCATCGTCATCATTATTACTTTCATATTCCTCTTCATCAGGACACACCGAATCTCATTCTGTCCATATCTGTTTCTGCGCTGGTCCACTGAAACTTGCATAAATCACAAAACAGGAATTGTACGTTGTTTTACAAACCATTTGGAAGCGGCATGAGGCAGTTTAATGTTCCATTGCTAATGTCCCTACCCAGTCATATTCAGTAATGATATAAAATTACTGCCGTCAGCCTGATGATTTTTGCTTTAGGTGCACTTAGAAGGCACTGCTAACACTGTAATTACGGGAACATCACCTTCACCAGGGGAATGAGATGAGAAGAGTGGAGCTTCTGACCTTATCTGTCCATCTGCTGTCCACAGTGTATCTCCAACTTTCCCTCCAACTCATGCTCAAAAAACTGCAGTGCACCATCCTAATAACTCTCTTAATATTGAATAATATTCAAGGAGGTGTTGGATTTACAAAAAAATGAAACTTCTGTCATTATTATTTACTCACCCTCATTTCGCTCTAAATCTGTATGACTTTCTTTCTGAAATGGAACACAAAAGGAAAAAAAATATAATTACTATTTAATATAGTATTCACACATCTTTTTGCCATATAATGAAAGTGAATTGTAATTCCGGTATATAAAGTTCCAAACAGAACAACAACAATTTATAGATAGATAGATAGATAGATAGATAGATAGATAGATAGATAGATAGATAGATAGATAGATAGATAGATAGATAGATAGATAGATAGAGTATATAAAAAATAGTTGATATGTCTGATGCACTTCATTTCAAGCTGTATAGTAAAATCACTTTAGTGATGTAAAACAAAAATTTAAGTCATTATTCACTCTCCAGTCCAAGTCAATTTCATGCTTAAAGAGTCTATCACGGTTCTGTCACCGTGTGCTCTCTGGTGATGTCACAGTCCTGTCACCTTGTCAGGTTGGATTTTGTCTGACGAGGACCGTGGCATCATCGTTTCTTGTTTGTTTTGTTCCATGCGTGTTGACATTTTTGCCCTCATGTGTTACAGGTGCAACTGGCATTTCCATGGGAACCTTGATTGTTTCCATGGGAACCCTGATCATGCCAACTTTCAGCTGCAAGCGGCACCTGCCCCTTGTTTGTTCATGCCTATATTAATCCCCTTGTGTGTTATGTCCTTTACTGGATTGTTAAATGTAGTTAGATGTTAAATGTTGCTCAGTGTTAAGTTTTTGAGCATTATGTTTTATGTTGAGTACTAACTTCACTCTCTCTGCCTAGTTGTTCCTGTCTCGTGTATCTGTTGGTTGCCAGTGTGTCAGGTGTGTGGTTGCCTTCCAGTTTTGCTGCATGTCAGCTGGTCTTCCATGAAGGATACCTCGTCTCTGCCTGCCTGTCAGGAGTTAAGATAACTCATCTCTTCTGGGCGTTGTTCTGCACATCACTGAGCTTCAGCGGAGGATTCTACGAATCTGTTCCTCAACCCAGTGACTGCTCATTATTGCTGTTAATAAATCCTATGAACTGTTCCTCTGCTCTTGGGTCTGTTTGTTCTCACTATCACTCATTACAGAGTCCTCCAAAAAATGGTCAATGGCAAAGAATCTACATACATATACATAACCTAAACACTTTAAAAACTTTGTATTACAACACAGTTTCAATATACAAAAGTATCACTGATTTCATCTAAAATGTTAGCCTTTTTTATATGATACCAACATTTTTGTCAAAAATACCTCAGTTAATGTTACTATTGTAAAATCATGATACATTTTAGAAGGGAGGGTGATTCTGTGTAAAGCATGATAACTGCACCTTCTTAGGGATTGTTTTCCTTGATTTATTAACTTTTTTAACAGGATCAGGTGCCTGATCCAAATTCCTTAGTCATGGTCGTTACCGTCAAGCTCCAAAAATGGCATAAAAGAACCAGAAGCACCAATAAAGTAGTCTATGTGACTCGTTCATTGTATGTAAAGTCTCTTGAAGACATACGATAGCTTTGTGGATCTCAAAAGACTGTGTTTAATAAATAAATATATTTTCTGCATGTGCAGTGTGCTTTAGTAAATGAGCGGTGCTCTGTTGTGTCATGCGCACTCCAAAAGAACTACTTCTCAGATGTAGATGCTTAATAGTTCGGTTCGCTTATAACATGCATTTACAGAGGAACCTGAGGAGCAATTCACCAGATGTTTAATGAAAAGCATTTGAAACTATTGTGAACTAGCCCACACCAAGACACTCTAAGGCAGAGGTGCCCAAACTTTTTACAAGTTGATTGTGGGCCATGGGTCGAAGGTAAACGTTGCATTAAAAGACATGGTTCATATGAGGGGCATTTTTACTTTTACAAAGTAATTTTTTTTAATAAATAAAATTACTAATTTTAAATGTCATCCTTTTATGTCAAATACTTTCATTTAAACAATTAAAGTTTATAATGGCATGTTTCAATAAATACAAAATGTCCCCTGCATTGTATAAAGGGCATTGTTACTGAAACAAAACGTTTTTTCTCATTCACATATTTCCAAATTTTCTGGCTATTAAATTAACATAGCCTACAAAATTAATGAACCGACAGCATTTCTCCAGATTTGGAATTAGTAGCTTAAAAAACACTTAGCAACTCCTTCATGCCAATTTAATAAAACTATGCAGAAATAAACATTTAACAATGCACAGTTGTCAGAGATGATTCCTACAGTCGTACATTTTCTGTAAAATTATTATTGTATCACTAATAACGTTTTTAACATCAAGGCAATGGAACACATCCAGATATTATTTTTGGTAATATTAGTATTAATTACATTGTTCCATTTGGTCATATTAGTGCAAGAGCACAACACTGAACTGATGCGGAGAGTGAGAAGCGGAGTGCCTGTCTGTGCGTGTTTATGGAGCGACTGTAGCAGACTTGCTATCACCCTCCATGGAATTCAAGCCAGAGACAATAGATCGGGATCAGCTCGTCTTTTTAATTTGATCTGGAAGACTGGAAAACATAGGACACTTCATCAAAAGAACGATCGATGCATATCAGCCTCTCGCCATACACTACACACAATCTCGTTGGGGGAGTGCAGAGAGAGAAAACATGCGTCTTGACTCCTCAGCACATGTCAGTGGTCTGAGGATGACGCAACTCCAGCACCCAATAATAACACAGCGTGTTGGGAAGTTCATAAAAATGTTTCTCTTGTGGCTTACAGCAGCAAAATAAAAGTAGAAATATATATAAATTTACTGAACCAGTTACATTCACCCCCTGAACTTGCCCAACACAGTTGACATAATAAACAGGGGATAGGGTCATTCTCATCATATTACCCATGTTCTGATTGGCAACATGGTAATTAACTGGGAAAGTGACAAAAATATGTTGGCAAGGGTCTATAATGTCCTCTTGCTAAAGGAAGTGCCATAAACAATACCTCAAAAACATTCTGAATGACCACCACTCTATATTTTACCCCAGGCATGTGTATTGAATTTGGGACTGAATAAACTCTGAATTAGGAGATTCTGGGTCTTGAGTGACTGAACATTGGATTGTGCATTAAGGCACTCTGAATCATATTTTGAATCAGTCTATTTACTAAATAATATTACTCCAATAAGAGAATCAATCATAATTCTCTTATTAAAGCTAATTCCCTACAGTAGAAATTGTGAACAGTTTCAGTCTTTCCCATTGTTTCAAAATTTTCAGAACTCAAGTTTCCTTAGACATGTCTCACTGGGAAGGTCTCCCACCTTGTCTTACATAGAAGAGAACTCTTGACAGATTATAGTCACTTTCCTGTTTTTCTTGAAGCTCCATCAGAGAGAATACTTATATTCTGACCTGAAGGCGTCACCACAGATGCCTCCAAGTCAGGCTGGGGCGCCGTGTGCAAGGGGCATACAGCCGCTGGCTCCTGGGCAGGACCAGGGCTGTGTTGGCACATCAACTGCCTAGAGTTGCTGGCTGTACTGCTTGCCTTGCGAAGGCTTTTGCTGTTGATCTGGGGCAAGCACGCATTTGTCCGGTCCGACAACACAGCGACAGTAGTGTATATAAATCACCATGGCACCGTACGTTCTCCTCGCATGTCGCAACTCGCCCGCCATCTCCACCTCTGGAGTCAGCAATGGCTGAGGTCGCTGCGGGCAACTCACAGCCTCAACGACGGACAGACGCGCTGGCACACAGCTGGCCCCGGGGGGGCTTTCCCCCTCCACATTGAAGGTATATGTGGCCATTATAGCGGCCCACCACGAACCGGTGGATGGGAAGTCCCTAGCGATGCACAAACTGATCATTGAGTCCTCAGAGGCGCCCAGAGGCTGAATCCTCCTAGGCCATGCCGATTCCCCTCATAGGATCTCTCAGTGGTTCTCCAGGGTCTTTAGAGAGCCCCGTTTGTGCCGCTAGAGTCAGTCAAACTGAAAGTCCTCTCCTTGAAGACGGCCCTCCTGATTGTGCTCATCTCCTTCAAGAGCGTTGTGGACCTTCAAGTGTTCTCTGTCAGTGTCACTTGCCTGGAGTTCAGTCTGGCAGACTCTCATGTGATCCTGAGACCCCGGCCGGGCTATGTGCACAAGGTTCCCACGACCCTCTTTTGAGATCAAGTATTGAGCCTGCAAGCGCTGTCCCAGGAGGAGGCAGACCCAGTTCTGTCTATTTGGATTGCAAGTAAAGCTTTAGACGCTCTGAGCAGCTCTTTGTCTGCTTCGGAGGACAGCAGAAACGGAATGCTGTAAGGCATCCTCATGAGCACTAGCCAATGATACCTCTCTAGCAGACATCTGCAGAGCAGCTGGCTTGACAACACCCAATACCTTTGAAATATTTTACAATCTCCGGGTTGAGCTGGTTTTGTCTCGTGTTTTCTCAAGTATGAAAGGTAAGTTTAGTAATACGGAACAGCTCGCTGGTTGTATCGCTTGCGTATATCACCTTTCCCTTCAGTGAGTTGAAGATGTGTGCTGCTTCTCCCATGCGAGTTCACAAATCCGTGATCCCTGGATGTCCTTCCTCCCTAACCCTATGGCTCACGAATTGTGTGGAAGAATTCACAGCAGGACACACTTTGGGGTCTAATATACACTGTACTGGGATAGGTGCTCCACAGGTCCAGTTACTCCAGTAACCCCCTGTGATGTATTTTCCACAGTACTGTCTCTCTGTAGGCAGACACGCGTCTCCCTTGGGCAGTGCTCTCTCTGCCCCGGTCGCTGTGTTTGTAGAGCTTTTCCCCCTGAAAGAATAGGAAAGGAAAAGAACACCTTTCCGAATGCGTATAGTAGTTTTTTATGGCCCCAGCCGAATCCAAGAGAGAAAACATGTGGTGTGGCCTACTCCCATGCTAGTTACATCACTTCCCCCCATCAGGGGTGTGGGGAACTACATGACGTCTTGTGGGGCATTGGGGGAGGTTACGTGCAGACTGATGCACCTGCTGTTACACAAGCACCAGCTTGCTGGCACCTGCATCTGCAGTTCACATAACATGGTTCAGTTGTTGTAGCGTTTTTTATAGGGACACCTGGTGTCACTACATCGACACAACATCGAGTGAGTGACAGAAAGGGGACCGTTTCGGTTACTGTCAAAGCCTCCATTCCCAGATAGAGGGAACAAGACATTGTGTCCCTCTTGCCACAATGCTGTACTAGTCGGTGAAATGGCCGGGACCTTGTCTCGCCTCCTCAGCTCAAAACCTGAATGAGAGTGGGAATTCCAGCTACTTTTATTCCTGTATATCCATGGAGTGGCATGCAAATTCCACCTGCCAATTCAAATCAAGGATTCAGTTGTTTTGGGGCTCTCAAGAGTGACCCCTAGTGTCACTACATTTACATATTACATTTATGCATTTGGCAGACGCTTTTATCCAAAGCAACTTACAGTGCACTTAGCACTTATTACTTATTACTTAGCACTTATTACAGGGACAATCCCCCAGAGCAACCTGGAGTTAAGTGCCTTGCTCAAGCACCCAACAGTGGCATCTTGGTGGTGCTGGGGCTTGAACCCCCGACCTTCTGGTCAGTAACCCTGAGCCTCGACCACTGAGCCACCACTGCCCCCCACTACATCGACACAATGTCTTACGACAGTAACCAAGATGTTTCTGTGGTCTGGGGAAAGTATACAGTATGTAGTATTTAAGGTAAGTTAATACCAATGGGTCAAGTTTCGGCTAGTTAGGATGAAAGTCTTTAGTAGAAAAAAAAGGCAGTTTACTTTACAAGTTCACTACTTTACTTTAGTACACTTTACACTTTTTTGTTTTAACCAGGATTCAGACCTTTTTGTTAATTTCAGTTGTAATAGTATTTCAGTCCTCTATTCAATCACAGTTACCTTTTTTGGGACACAGTCAATTTAAATATAATAAAATAATACAATTATTGTTGTGTTGTTATTAATAATAATAATATATGTTGTAATTTTATTATACTTTTGTAATCTATTTCAGTCAAAATTTCTTAACATTAAAACCCAAGGCATGAGGGCCAAAGTTGGCCTTTGATGCCCTTTGATTTGGCCCACCTTGTATGACAAAAGAGTGGAAAATAGAAAGAAAAAATGCTTATGACGCAGCTTTTCATTGCATTTATTTAGCACATTGCAGATTAATGATTTTTAATATAATGAAATCATAGGAGGGGAACCTAGGCAACTTTCATATTTTAATATAATACAGTTTGCAGGGCCTGAATTTCCATGCGGGAATTGCACACAATTTTAATGATTACCTGTAAGTTCCACGTTCATAATGTTGTAAATTCCCTCTCACTTTTATTCACTTTATTGTGCAGTTACAAATTAGTTAATCAATAGATACAGTTGAACAAATCAAATCAGTAAGTTTGTTTTTGTATCAAACTGTATTTCCAAAAGGTGACCAAGTAAATTCACTCTGCCTCTCCCTCTCTCTCGTCTCAGCAGTTCAACAAGGGTAAGTGCATGCAGGGAGGAAGTGCTTTGTCACGTAGTTACTGAACTTAAGATGTTACATATATAAACCTTTCTAAACCTGTTAATTTCAACATCCAAATGCCATTATTCTGTGTCTCCATATGTGAGTGATGCGATAAATTATACTGTTTTTGTTTATAATCAACAAAGCTGTTAACATTGCAAGCGCGTGGCATAGGAGCGATCTGTAGTTTTTGCAACTTTCATATGTTGGCGCTACTTCTTTAGTCATAATTAATGAGGCACATTTGCAAGAAAGAAAAAAATTATTTGTGTACTGTACCAGCTGCATGTTTTAGAGAGATACTTAAACACTTTTTACATTTCTCCTTTCCATCTAGTTCCATCCAGGATTGGAAATTAATGGGGGCTCTTGGCAAAAAAAAAAAAACAATCCCCTGCAATCTGATATAGTTCCAAATATATCCATTGCAAACTTTTATTGAATTTTCACATGACAAGGCACATACTAAAATGACAAGTGTTCAGTTCAAATGGGGCACTTATCATTGATGCACGCTGTATTATTGTAGGGTGCAGGAGTTACGTTGGCCTCAGACCAAGTCTGCTACATTAAACTGGTCAGCCGCTTGTAAGCCGCAGCCGATCACCGCGTATCAAGTTTCAAGTATCAAGCCAAGGTAGAAGGATCAATTACAGTCTTCTTTTGCCAATTTTGCCAGTTTCAGTTCTTATTGTGGTGTTTCACTATTTAGTAAAAAAATCAATACACACTGATTTCTATTAATTCTAATCTCTTTATTGGTGTTCTGCACTAACACATAATATGGAAGGTAGAATATATGATGTATCTACACCAGTCTTGGGGAGGAGCAGGGGTCTAATCTATCCAGATGGTGTTGTAAAGTGTAAAGAAAAGGTTCAAATATGTGGTGACAATTTAAGTCCTTCAAAATTGGAGGAAAAGGTTAGTTTTGATGCCATGTCATCCATACCGGCCACAGACAGTGACAATTCCCTTTTACAGTTGATAGAGCTCATAGAAGAGCTGGGTAGCCAGAAATGCCGGTTCAAGTGAGAGAGACACATGCGGCCACATTACATGAGTGTCTGTGTTTGTTTGTTTGTTTTAAGTTAAGTTTCTGATTAAAATTGACATTGACTGTTCAGCCTGATCCTGCCTCCTCCTTGCCTGTCCTTGAACAGTTACAGCAATGTAATGTCTGATGTCATTGGAACTGGCTATTACCTTGCTGCTCAGACAGTAGCACCTGGTATGGGGCAAATTACCTCCCAAGACCCCTGTTTCAAAGCATAAGCTGGACTACGAGAAAGCAAGGGACTTTGTACATCATATCCACCTGTCTGACAGTCAGCCTTTCTGACTACCTTACTGGCGTGTGCCACCGGGGCATTACCAGAAATTGCAGCAAGCACTGTCAGAGATGGAGGAGCAGAACATCATTCATAAGCCCAAAAGCGAGTGGGCTTCTCCCCTGGTACTCTTGTGGAAGAAGAGTGGAGATCTCCGTGTCTGATTAGGTTAACCCTGGCTTAATTCACGCACAGTAAAAGATCCAAACCCTCTTTCTCACCAAGCCAACTGCCTCACTGCCTTGGGGGATAATGCAATATTCAGTGCATTGGACCTCACATCTGTATTTCATAACATCTCCAAGTGTGAAGAGGATAAGAAGCCCAGCAAGCTTCATGTGGCTTATGATGAATATATTTGGTGACCAGAACATTCTTACCTTGCTGTGCTTCTTGGACGATCTGTTAGTGGTAGTTCCGAACGAAGAAGAGTCTTGAAGAAGAGGTTGGAGTTGGACTTTGGCAGGCTGAGTGCTCATGGGCTGAAACTAGCTTTGAAGAAGTGCCATCTGCTTAGGAGGACTGTCATATTTCTTAGCTCCATTGTAGATGAACATAGAGTAGCAATTGCCCCATCACCAAAAATGACTTCATGATGGATGATGGATGATGGAGTCTCGCCCTCCCAAAAAAACCAAGTCATTCTTGAGCATGGTCATGTATTATCAACAGTTCATCCCGAACTGCTCCAGTATTGCCAAACCACTCTTCATGTTGACTGCAACACCTAAGGAAAAGAGAGGCTGCTCGAGAGGTGGTGCTGTCTTCCGAAAACATAGTCCAAAAGACTGGACAGAAGAATGTATTCTCTCCTTTGAACAGCTTAAGACGGCTCTCTTGAACTCCTTAGTGTTGGCCTATTCTGACTTTAGCAAGCCATTTACCCTCTCTACAGATGCTTTGTTCGACAGGTTAGGCGCCGTTCTGTCACACATCTCTAAAGGGGAGTCCAAAGCATGACCAGTTGCCTTTGCTTGCAAAGCCCTCACTCGAGCCCAGTCTTAACTACCCTGCTCACCACCTAGAATTCCTTGCTCTTAAATGGTCTGTTTGTGATCAAATCAGCCACTGATTAAAAGGCCACCCTTTCAAAATTGGACAAACAATAATCCCCTAACCTTAATCCATGTACATAGGGCGGGTTAGTGACTGAGGAGGAGTGCCTCTTGGGCTGTTCTCAAGACTCATCTCTACCGGCTGGCCGTGGTTGTAGGGAGGCATGGCCGGGCGCACGAGGAGGGGGGGACCTCTTTCAAGGGGCCCTGGCTGCTAGTGCTCTGTGTCTATCAGAAGTGACAATGGTGACCTCATATCCGTGGGTAGAAGGTGCAGTGCGGGGGGGCGGCTTAAGTGGCTTTCCCCCAGAAGAAGGAAAGCCTCAACAGCAATGTTGCCATGGTCATGTCCTCGCAATGAGAACACAAACCATCCACGAATGATGCCTCAATGTTATCGTGGCCCAGACACATGAGGCAGCGCCCGTGGCCATCTGAATTGGAGAGATAATGACTGCATTCAGGAATCACACAAAGACGGAAAGGCATCAGTTGCGTCTTTAAAAGACGTTCACGTCAATGTGTTGCTCTAACAAAGGAAAATATACTCTTTTCAGAAATGTATACAATTTTACTAGCGCTGTCAATGCGCCCAGCGGCGTAATCGGCACTAATTGTGCAGAAGGAGAGAAAGCCACTAGAATGCAATGTATATCCAAAAGCATATGCTTCTTTCAGAGGTGAATGGAACAGCAGTGGGATTCAGCTCGCTAATACACAACCACTCGGCTCCGAAGAAAAAATCTGATTGAGAGTTGGCATTCCAGCTCCTTTTATACCTATATGTCCGGGGGAGTGGCATGCAAATTCCACTCACAAATTCTCATTGGCCTTTTCTCAAAGATTGAGGTGTTTTGGGGCTCTCAAGCTTGACCCCTAGTGTCACGACATCGACACAACGTCAAGTGAGTGACAGAAGGGGAACCTGGACAACCAGTAACTTTCCATATGGAGGAGAGCTGCAGTCTATATAGACATAACTTACCCCAAACAAGCTCTTGTGGCTTCTGTAGGGTGCATCTGGTGGGCTGAATCAGCTATATATCAGTGTGCAGATATGAGCCCTATTGAGCCTTTGAACAACTTTGATTTCACTTTAATGTATTTGGCTTTGTTCAGACAGGCAGCAAAGATCAGATTTTTTTGGCATTCTTGACTCTGTTGTTGGTAGTATGAATGGTAGGAAACATTATTTGTAAAATGACAATGTGGGCAGTACTAAATATCGGATTTGATTAATCTGATTAATGTTCAGTTTGAACATATGTAATTTCCAACCTATCCAACAAATCTATCAAGCTAACAAATCAACTAACCAACCAACAGTTTTCATATTTAATTTCAGCTCTTTTTTGATCCCAATGCCAACCCCTTTCTGTTTTCTTTTTAAATGTACAAACACACTATTACTGGCATTCTCAAAGCACCTTTCCCTTTGCTGAAAAATTAAATAAATAATAAAGTAGCACAAGACCCCAAAGAGAGCCATAGCACTTTGATATGACAATAGCCTGAAAAGTCCCCTTTAAAGTCTATCTTTCACGACAGCTGCAGTGGAACGATTTTATTCTGCAGAGTTTCTGAATACATTTCAGGGTAAAACTTTGACTGTATCCAAAGAGCCAGCAATTTACCCTTAAAAATTGTCTCTCTTTTTTTATTTCTTATAAAATGGAATACATATCAAATGACATTGGTTTGTAAAGAGAGCACAGTATAATGTACAGTTTTAAACCTTTATTGGTATACAAACTGTTTCCATCTAAATACAGCCTCTTCCATACAAAAAATAAAATATTCAGCAGAAACGGTTAAATGAGTTCCATAAATACTGTGGTCCTTTTATTCTTTATTTCTTAAAAGCAATGTAAGGTCTCTTCCTGATTGATATATTTAGCGTTTTATGGAGACTTTATTTTTTGGTTTATTGTAGCTTGTAAAGAAGGTCCTATTTTCATTTGATCATTTCAGTGTTTTTATCTTTTGGTAAGTAAAAGGCAATTACCCTTTAAAAGTCAAGTTGGCAATAACAGAACTTCCTCTGCCTCCCATGTTTTAATGATTTTTTTTTAAATGTCCAAAGAGGGCAAACTTCTTGGGACTGATTTCATGCTTGGCCTGACTAATTTAGCACTGGGCAGTAATCCATGAGGTCTATTAGGAACTGAGGTTTTTCACACTACAGCTGTGATCTTTCTGATAGAATATCAAATGTCTGAAAATCTGTCTTATTCTGATTTTGTTCAGTATAAATGATGCACATTAGTCATGAAAATGAAAAGACTTTGCAGTTACTGAAACAAAATTAGACTGACCACTTTCTATGTTGCAAAACATGCCAGACCTCTTGTTTGAAAATGCAACATACATAAAGGTAAATTTAATACAAAAGGGCATGTTCTAAGTGGCATATAACCAAACTAATCATACTATTTTTGCAGTATGCAGCAAGTTTACTAAGCACAGTTTGCAAATCCTCTGTAGCAGGGGCATTGCTAGACAAAAATCTATACTGGGGCACAGGCCCTTCATTTCTCATAGACCTATCGCTTTTTCTTTTTTTTTCTGTTTTGAAAGCCTGCTGCATGCAAGAAGTGTGCAACACAATGCACTATACAAACTTCCCTTGCTTAATCCACTATTCTTACAATGCAACAAGTACTGGGAAAGGTATGATACATGTAGAGATATTAATCTTTATGAAAATATTTTTTTAAGTATCTTCAACATACTGTACATGAACATTCTCAACATGTTTTATGGCATAAAATGCATACACTAAATATGCAAATAAAAAAACAGGAGAAAACTTTCGTGCACATTTGCATTCTTCTATATCACACATCAGGAAAACCTGTCAAGTAAGTCTATGGAATTGCATTATCCAACATCAGGCAATACATCCTCAGACGAAACGACTTTAGACAGGTCTCAGAATGAGCAGAGAGTAGGTCACTAGGCAGAGTTGGTAGCTAAACTGGTTTGGTTGCTAGCTTGCGAAGCTGAGCTATCTCTTAACTTCATAAATGCAGAAGTGTCGTTTCTATGAACTTGCTAACATAATTGGTGTAAGTTTAAACTGATGTTTGAAACTCATTAAGTTTACTTGCAACAACAACTAAAAACAAGCCAAACTAAAGTCTTTTTTTAGTCGCTAGGCAATTAGCACACAGCATAGTTACTGACAACTGTTTATGTAGTGTCCCAAACTAGCACTGGTGAATTAAATTATTAATTTCAAATCCAAAAGACTAATTCATTGTTATCATACACAATCAAAGACAGTACTATAGAACCTTTTGTTTATACATTAAACATTTGTTTATTTTCTCAGCAATATCATAGACTTGACAGCGGTTCTCCTGAGACTTGATGCTTTTTCATCTGATGTCTGAAACCTGACTCTGACAGCTGAGGATGTAGTTTGTTTATACATTTTTACCTCCCACCTCCTACCTTTTCCTGTCCCTGCTTCGTCCAAATAATTTTCTGATGTCCATCTACAGGAGCCAATAGTGTTTGAGTCAAAATAAAATCATTGGTATTATTTAGAAACTTACTTTAGTTTCATGTTTTCATAGCCTACCTCAATTCTGACTTTGTGCCGACACCTGGGTAGGGTGCGTAAGTTCTCACGTAAGTTAGGACGTAAAGTTCACACTAACGTCTTACTAGTTAGTTTATAACTAAGTCGGTGCTTAATTTGGTTGCACCATCTGTTCTTAAGGCAAGACTTAACTAGTAGGTTGTAAGCTCTCCATAAAGTAATTTTTAGTCACATAATATGATGTTAACCTGTATTGATCCAATAAACAGCCTTTGCACACAGAAGTGTTAAAAAGCCATGAATTTCAGTTTTATCTCGCTACGGTTGATGTTCAAACCTTGCCTGCTCGTGTAACTGTCAGCTGTAATAATTTATATCCCCATTAAAATATGATACAAAATATAAATTGAAAAAACAAAAAATAGTATATTTACCCTGTGTAAATAACAATATATAGGAACTGTATCTAATATAAATAAGGGGTGATAAATAAATGCTAATACAACAGGCTGGAAAAATATAAATGTATTCATTTTAATATCTTATATATTTCGCATATGTTGACACTTGACACCGGACGATGCACTCTGAAAACTGCACCGTTTGAACGGTTTCATGCTGAAGAGCCACTTAAAAGTACGTTTTTTTTTCTCTCTTGTAAATGTATATGAGTGTAAATGCCAACATCATTATATATGTTAAAATGATTGATGGTGCAACCATCCCCTGGACTTGTGTGTGTGGCTGTGCGTGCTGCAGTGGCTTTAGTTATAGCAAGCGCACAGGCATGCGCCACACAGACATGGATTTCTGCGTGCATGCATCAGATTTGTGTTTTCAGTTAAACTGCCTTGCTTTTACAAGCGTTGATTGGGTGGATTACTGAGTTGCATTTAGATAGCAAAAGCGAGCAAAATGCTGTCTTCCACAATTAAATACTATTAACTTGACCATCCATTTCCAATGGTGAACAAACCATAAGAGATATGAAATAGTTTTTTAAAATCTACTACTGTACGTGACTCATTATTTACACTGCAGAGTATTTTGAACGATGAACAAGAAATTTCAACCACGCTTCTAAAAAGCTGCTTCTTGACTCATTTATTTGACCAGACCACACAGACAAAACTTTTCCTCAAAATTGTGTTAACAAAATGTAAAATATGACATTCTCTGAATTTAAAATGCACATATGTGAGGTCACAACAATGAGAAATACAACTATTTGAAATGTTTAAAATGACATATTACTTCACACACTATTTGTTTAATAGTAGGCAGTATACAGTATGCACTGCATAGTACACAATAAGCAGAGTGCAGATATTCAATTCCAAATACAGACAAACTCTATTAGTCCTGATATAACAAATGACGCATTCATGGTGTGAAAAAAAAAAAACAACCAATGAAGACAAAGCCACCAGAACAAGTTATGATGGATATTAATCTTTTCTGTTGTTTTTTGGAATGAATTTGAGCCTCCACTGTTTCTCTGTAAGGGTTTGGGGCCAGCATGGCTTGGGATGAGAGGCAGAGCTCTCTACTTTAGCACAACACCTGCTAAGAGCACAATTAGAGGCAATTAGCCGGGTATGAAAAGGCCAAAGCTGGATTTCCAAGCTCAGCTCTAAAATTAATGACTCCTGGCAAAGTGTGTGTGTGTGTGTGTGTGTGTGTGTGTGTGTGTGTGTGTGTGTGTGTGTGTGTGTGTGTGTGTGTGTGTGTGTGTGTGTGTTAAATATGACACTGAGTGCGGCTGGAGGCGTGCCGCTAATTTCAGGCCTTTGTGATCCTCATTCACGGCACTAAGAGATTAATGCCATCCGCACACAAGAGAGGGATCACCATGACAGCGAGGGCCAGACAACACAACGTCCAGCAACATCTGTACAAATTAGACATTAGACAGAATCAGGGGCGATTGTAGGATCAGTGGATATTCAGGCTTAGCCCAGACCTATGTGGTTACATATAGGGACTTACTTAGATGAAATTTTGAATATAATACACTATATAATAAAAGTTTAAATATTACATCTGGGAGATTTAAACACACACACACATTGTCAATATTGTCCCTTTTGGCTATCCGTAGTTCCTCGCACATTGCGTACAATTGAGTTTTATATCTCATTGATTTATAGGGTTCTCTAGATTAGTTTAAAAGATATCAAGTTGTACATAGGCTAAAATATATACTAATGAGGAAAATCTGCCATTTTACATGTGATTTGAGTGAAAAGGGATAAAAGTAATTGTTGTTTTAGTGCTTCTAGTGTTCATTCCACCAGGAAATTGCCATGTTACATACAACAGGCCAAATAAAAATCATTTTGCAAAAATGTTGTTATTGAAACATGATTCTGTATCCAAGATTACAAATGCCACTGTCGTTGGAGACAGTAAAAAGGTGACTTAACAAACCAAATGATTTTAACAGCATCCTCTCTCACACAATCTCCTCTCTCTGGATTTTATTCTAGCTAGAAAAATGTTTAAAAGTACAATTTAATGTGGATACTTTTTTACTTTCACACAGGTATGTTTTTGGCTAGATACTTGGACTTTTAATTGAGTAAACTTTCCACTTAGTATCAATAATTTCACTTAAGTATAATTTCTTCTATATTTTAATACATTTTACACCCATGTTACATGTGAGTGGTTTTTGGATGTCCACCAAAGTGTAGCCATGTAGTGTACATTTGGTCTCACACAGGTTTGAAAGGATTCTACTTTTGTAAATTTGGTTGTAAGTGACTCAAGTGCCTAAACTAAATTGTTTTAGTTAATCAAAGAGCCCCCTGGCCTCTACAGTACCACCCTGTCTGTCATATTGTTTTTTTTTTAACAGCTGATTCATGAGGCTGAAGAGGTATTGAAGCTGTAATCAGGAGATCCTCTCCTTCTTGATGCCTGTGGAGCATGTGTGAGGGGGGAGTCTGCTTTCAGCCCGACATGCCCAAACAGGACACCCAAACCGCCAACCTAGATGAGGGGTAAGAATGTCAAAGCTTTCTGATTAGCAGAGCTCTTCAATCACATCTCTATATCTGTCTCTGAACCAGAGATGTGATTGAAGAGCTCTGGCTTGCCAGAAATTCTCTGATTGTGACTGTGGAATGTAGTGAGACTTGGGTAGTATGGCTGCAGCTGCAAATTTGATATGTGTGGCCAAAATGCAATTGGAGCAATTACTGGTTGTGAATTTGTAACTGGAGTTATCAAAACAAGCCAGTTTCATGTGCTTTCAACTGAAGAAGGTGTGATGGATGGAGAAATTGGATTAGAATCAAATGGTGCAGCAATCAAACAAACTGCATTCCTTTGATGAGCTTGCTGAAAATCCAGCCAAAACCGACTAATGGGAGTGGTGCTGGAATAACTTACCTGCTAAAACTGGATGGCCATGGAAGACTAGCTGGTTAAGATGCCTAGTGAGAATACCAGAAAACCAGAGGGGTAGCTGATGGGGTAGTAAAGTCGTTGTCTAAATAGACTCAACAAATATACTAATAGTTATCAGTTAGCTCCCTAGTTCAGTAGCTAGGGCACTTGGCAAGCCATTTCGCAAAATCAATGCACTGAAATGTTTGTTTCTTAAAAATTCCCAAAATGCACATGCATCCCTTCTGGGGTCTCGTCCAGGAATTTTATAGCTTGAATTTTCTGAATTAGTTTTTACTCCATCTGTAGACACAACATAAACCGAGGTCTGGAATACTGGTCATTTGACTTAAGTCCATACTCTTTTAGATGGTCAAGCACTCAAAGGAGTCTTGTCTCATGCTCCTTCAACGTATTGGAGTAGACAATCAAGTCATCGAGGAAAACGAGGACTTCTTTTAGGTGGATGTCCCCCACGTACTTTTCTATAAGGCATTGGAAGGTACTTGGGGTGTTCGTGACCTACAAATGCAGTCATTGGCTTGTCTTTTTCTTCCATTGCAACTTGGTAATTTTTTTATCAGATTTTAAATCCATCATGGAGAACCCCTGCAAGCCTGCAAGTGTAGAAAATGACTCCTCCAGGTTTGGCAGTGCATAAGCATTTTGTAGTTGTCTCAGTTACTGATGTAACCTTCGCACCAGCCGCGGCCTTTTTTCTCTATGTATTTTCTTTCAACAAAATATTAGAATTGGCTGAGGCCAACTAACACTATATTTCACGCTGGGGAAGGTGTTTTTTCCTTTCCTATTCTTTCAGGGGGAAAAGACACTGTGGAGACCGCATCCTGCCCGAAGGGGAGGTTAACATGTGGCAAATACGTCATGTGGGCTAACCAGCTGCTCATGGAAAAGGTGCAGTGGTAGGTCATGCCCAAAGGGGAGGAGCTCTACAAACACTGCGACTGGAGGTAGAGAGGGCTCTGCCCAAGGGAGATGCAAGTCTACCGATAGGGAGACCGTACCGTGGAAAATACATCACACAGGGCTACCGGAGGCATTCAGGGTCCATGGACTCGTGAACTTGCATGGAAAGAAAGCACATGCTTTCGCCTCACGGAGGGGAAAGGCACAGTACGCAAGCAGTATACCCAGCCAGATGTCCCGTAAATGGACCCCTTCGTACCTGACAATAAACGGAACAAAACCGGCTTAACCCGGAGATCACAAAATCTCACGAAGGTATTAGGTGTTGCTCAGCCCACTGCCCTGCAGATGTCTGCTAGAGAGGTGCCATTGGCCAGTGCCCACGATGATGCCAGCACAATGGCATCCACGGCCGTGAGCAGTCTCATCTCAGAACAATATGGGGGAAAACGAGCATGCTGGAGAATGGGAGGAACGCGGGGATTCACCCGGCGCGGCTGTTCCAATTGAAGTCCTCAAATCGGGGCCCAAAGCGTTTTGGCCATGTACCCGTATGTAGAAGATCCGACACGGGGGGTGGCTGGAGTGGCTTTTCCCCTGGAAGAAGGAAAGCCACGACTGCAACATTGCCATGGTCATGTTCTCGCAATGAGAACATGAACCATCCACAAATGCTGCCTCAACGTGATCACTGCCCAGACACGTGAGGCAGCGCCCATGGCAGTCGGAGGAGGAGAGATAACATCCACATCTAGGAACTACACAAAGACGGAAAAGCATCTTTATAAAGATGCGTCTTTAAAAAGACGTTCACGTCAATGTGTTTTTCTCTAATAGAGGAAATATACTCTTTTGCAGGAAGAGGTGTTCGCAATCTCATCTCTCCACTGTCTCTCTCTGTGGCTGCTCAACAAGCAACTCGCTCGCATCACACATCTAGGGGTGGGATTTAGCGAATTTACAGCCAAATTCTTTATCTGCTTTTACACATATGTTGCTGGGCAGACTAAGTGCAATTAGGTTGGAGAAGAAAATAAAACAGCTAAATCTATAGAAAGCTATTTGAATCACATATTTTCATAGGGGTTACACACAGAAAAAAACAGGGAGCATTGTTGCTCACTATGTTCCCTTACCAGAAATGCAGTCTTTCATAACTGCAATGTACACTAGTTTCATTTATGCAGCAGTGTTGCTGATTAATACCAGCTGTGTTTAAAAGCACAACATCGTAATCGTTTCGCAGGTAATTTAATCAAAAGTGTCCCAGTGCTCAGTAGATCAACACTCAACACCCTTGCCAGTGCCCGAATTCATGTTTACCATATACTGATTCACTACATAGGGAGCTAGGGAGCGAGATGAGACCGGCCCATATAAATAGTGCTGCAAAAACAGGGTATATAGCCACAGATAGGGGCGCCACACAAGGGGGTGCCGAATCAACCTCAAAGGGGGATGCTCGGATAGCAACATTTTCAAGGGGGATCGGACATATAGATGTGCATATGACACAATGGGCACTGAGACAAAATTTAGGATCTTTAAGTTAGCAGCGAAGAAGGTACCTGATTCGAGTCCCAGCTCACCAAGGGCCTTTCTGTGGGGAGTTTACATATTCTCCACGTGTTCGTGTAGGTTTCCAGTGGGTGCCCCAGTTTCCCCCACAGTCCAAAAGCATGCAGGTCAAGTGAATTGATTTTAAATTGCCCGTATGTGTGAGTGAGAGTGTGAATGTGTATGTATGTGTGTGTTAGCTCTGTGATGCACTGGCCACCTGTCCAGGGTGTTTCCCTGCCTTTGGCCCAAGACAGCTTGGATAGGCTCCAGCACCTTGACCCTGCATAAGACAAGTGGCTATAGAAGATGGATGAATGGGTGGAAGTTAGCAGCTCCCACAATAGGTTTTGTTTGTCAGTTGTGTGGTTTCGACCTCCCAGATCGACAAGGGAATTGTTCCACAATGACTTCCTGCTAAACTGATGTACATTGTAATAAAGTAGTGTAAACTTTTAGAGAATGAAAAGGCACTCTCTCCAACAGAGCCACACATTCACACACTCACACACTCACCCCATTGTGAATGTGAATAGAATATGTAATCTCTGCTCATTTCGTCTGGAATAAATGGTGGTATGAATCAACAGCCAGATTTTCAGCAGAAAGATGAATGCATTTGTAGGAAATACTGGCTATACTTAATGGGACTGCTCAATGACATAGGCTATATTCAAGTTTTGTTAGGTCATTAGAGCCCATTCTCTAAAATAATTTATGGCTTAGGTGTCTTTCTTGCAAGTTCTTCAAACTAAATAACATGGGAACATGAAAAGAATAAAGTCCCGGCTAAAGCAGCAGGAACGGACAACAGTATTGCAATTCATTGTGTTAACCAATAGCACTCTGCTCCTTTCAAAGAAAGGTGATTTTTCACATCAGAAGACACATGATGTTAATGGACTTCTATCTGGCGTGTCCGAACAAGAGATGCATAAAATGACAGAATGGAATAATGATGAATTGATTAGTCTTGTCATTACTCACCTCAAGAGCGCTTTAATAATATAATTTTTTTTCCATATGCTTGGCGCGCTCATCCTCTCTCTTTCTCTCTCTTTCTCTCTCTCTCTCTCTCTCTCTCTCGGCAGCTGAATCATAACCATTTCTCTCTGGCCAGCTGAGCCTTGCCATTAATACTGAGTGGGAAATTGCTAGAATGTGACGTCTGCTTAAGGGCTATGGAGAGGAAACATGAAATTTCAGCCTTGTTCATCAGTCACCCTCAGACTGTAACTTTGGCAATCAGACCTCCTCAGCTCGGTTCTTCACACTGAGAATCAGGCGAAATTATACAAAAATGCATTCAAAGATGTGAATAGAGTGTTTGAAGGAAAGATTTTAACCATATATTTGACACAAGTTTGTTTGTAAGGCTGCAAACAGCATAATCCATTCTAGTATGAGGAATTTTGCACCATTTGTTTTGCTTTCATATGTTTGGTGGAGTTTAAATGTCACGATTATTAGAAGGTGAGTAACAGGGTGATTTGTCGTTTTGGGCTTTGCCTCTTTTTATTCAACAAATAGGCCTATAGTTCAGAGTAATCACTCTGAAGCCACAGGAAAATGATGTGAAGTGAATGCTGTTTCGGTGATGGAACCACAAGTATGAACACAGTCCCAAGCCCTTCATAAGCGACTGTCCTGAGCTGTGACATTACAGGGAGCAAACCAGTGTCAGAAATGAACTTTCACATTAAGGGGCAATATTTGCTCCTGAATTCAATTTTTAGGGGCATTATTTACCTTCATGAGGGCATTTTTTTCCTTCTAATCTTTTAAAACAAACTGCATCTTGTCAGTTTATGTCAAATGCATCAATTGAATCAATTCATAAATACAAAATTCTCAAGAGAACGTTTTTTTTATTTTTACCCTTATCTTGCCATAATATGTACAACTGGGACTATAATATTAAGAAATCTATCATATATTATAATTGGAAAATTGAAGAATTCATTACAAAAGCATTTTTTGCCTCCATATGTTTAAATACAGGGGCACTTTTGCACTGAGCCAACCTAAAATTCTGACCCTGAAGCACACATGGAAAAAGTTCTCAAAGTTTCTCCAAAATCTTAGTCCCTATCAAAACATTCACCATAATATAATGAAAATTGTGCAGTTTTTCTAGCAAAAAAATTATAATACATACTGATATATATATATATATATAATTTTTTAAGGCAATTCGTCAGAATAAACAACTTTTGAATGGCAGTCAATGGAGAAAAAATATTTTAGCCTTCAGAATCAAGTTACAGCATCTACCAACTAACTGGCCCATTATTACAAGCCAAACCTTGACCCACTGGCACACACCTCTATGCAAACACCCTGTTCTCATTTTTTTTCTTCAGAGTCTAGATAGAGCAAGGTGCAAGAACAGACATGCACACACAATTGTCAAGGTGAGACGGTCACAATTACACAAAATGGATAGCAAGATGCTTCAGTGACCACCTGCCTCTATAACATTTGATAGTGACTGGACTGATAGTGGTGGAGCAGATGGGGGAGGATGCTGTCAGACCTGTGGACATAAAGTCTGCTGAGGAGTGCAATACTTCACCAGATCAACCCTCTCACTCTCATCTCATTCATTAGCAGCCACCTGATGGGAAGACACTGATCGATTCACTAGGCTTCCTCTGCTCAGAACTATAGAAAAACAGCACTCTCGTTTCACAGGAGATGCTGAGAGGAGCTCTTTTGATCACACAGAGTGAAAAAATCATACAGTGAGGTCCAAAAGTCTGAGACTTTATTATTATTATTATTATAATTATTAAAACCAAGAACATTTTTAGGTTGTTGAACAATTAAAAACAAAGATATGACATAAAAACAAGATACATTTAAGATTCTGCAATATATCTTGGTCACTAATCTAATGTATTTTATGCAAATTTGTGCTATTGACCATTTTATTGATGAACTGGAGAGAATAAGATGGTCTTTGGGACATTCTCAAACCATGCTGGTATAACATGAGTCATCAGGTTTTGAACAAAGTTGTCCATACCATCTCGAGTGCATGATGCCATTGGGCAAATGGACATACCAAATACTAAGAAATTCTGACATTTTAATTCAGCTTTTTACTCAATTTGAGAGATATATTTACTGAGAAATGCCCCCAAATAAAGATAATTAAATGTATAATAATCAAAATAATAATAAATATAATAATTCATATTACTCAAAAACATTACATTATTTAGCAGATGAGTAAAGCATTGGTTAGAAAATGCAAAAAGTGGCTTTAGAAGTCAATATATTGTTGGCTTTATTTCCATATCATTGAGTAAATGCCTATTTTACTGGCCTACAGCCCACAGCAATACAGTTTGCTATTGAGTTTTTCAGTGGGTGTCACTGTGTTTGCAGTCACTGGTTTCCAGTGTATCACAGCATAAACTGCATATATTTTAGAATACTGTGTCAGCTTAAAAGTAGTTTGAGACTTTGAAAACCAAATCTCGAGACCCCTGCATTTGGAGCTCCATTTATTTATTTATTTATTGTGTCTGTACAGCTGCATGTTGCATGTTATATCATTAATTGTACTGAATTAATGCATTATATCAAAAGCCATAATTTTCACTAGTGGTCTCAGACTATTAGATGCTACTATATGAGCCACAGATGGAACATATCCTCCTGAGTATCTGAAATAATACAAAGCTGTAGAAAGTTTAAAAAAAATAATAACAATAATTCTGATCCAAAGTAATGTCCAGCATCATCCAATCACTGCCAACCATGTAAAATAAAATGTGCATGAAAAATTCTGAATCTATGTATTGATGAATGATTGTCCTGCCATGTTGAGTTGTCTAAACTTTATCTGCAGCCTGAAACAGAACTTTTGACTGAATGTTAGGAGTGAATGCAGTTGGCTGCACAGAAATGCTACAGGATGCTCCCTTGCTCCATAATTAGGGAATGACTTAACCTCAAGTGTGCTGTCTGTCTGCACTGCTCTCAGAATAGTTTGAAATGCACCATATTTTCATCCTAACTCTGTACAGCATACAGCCTCTAAAAGCAAACTTTTCCAGCTTTTGTATGCATCCATTGATTCTCAATGTGATAATGCACAGTGAAAATAGGATATTTTAAGGAAAATTAGCCTATAGTCCACATACGTGGTCATTGTGTTTAAAAGTGTGCTGTTTCACGATAAATCAATGAAATTATTAAAAAGGTATATTGGATGAAACTAGAGACTACTCTTTTGACTCAAACAGGTGTTAATGTAAAAACTTAATGAGGTTTCTTACCAGATATAGTTTTGTTGCTGAGATTGGCACCATTTTGTTTTGTCGCATGACACAGTGTGTAAAAGTTTAACCCTTAAATGACAGCATAGAGTCTCCTGAACTGAGATCAGTCAGTAGCATAGCCTATAACAAAGCCAAAAAATAATGTCCATGCATCTGGACACGGGGAACTCAACAGAGAATTTTGTCAGAAGGAAAAAAGAAAGGCCCATTTCAGTGTTCTATGAGTAAATAAAATTATGATGGGCAGGCATGGCCTTGTGTCGGGTGGAAATGTGCATTACTATGTTTGCACAGGTAGTGAACAAGAGAGGCTTATGAGATGTTTCCATCAGGGAAAAAATTACACTGATAGAACAAGGGACACAAAACAGAGAGAAACAGGTCACAGTGCTTGGGGTCATAATGAGAAGCAGAGAAGGCGAGAGGAACATTAGTAACCCCAAACTTAATGGTCTGCGCAGAGCTGGCTGCAGGCGTAAGAGAGAGTGAGACAAAGGCACAAAGAGGAGGTTAGAAACAGAGGGCATTTTGCTGACAGTCTGTTTCTGGCGCAGGATTTAACAAGAGCCGTGAAAGATTGAAGCCTTAGTGGTTTTGCTGTGATGCACGCAAGTTGTTTAAACTCTAAGAGATTGTTGGAAATTAGAAAGGAGAGTTGACAGCAATAGAGCTCATTTGGTTTGTTCTACCTGATTGGGTCTGTTTCAGCAATCACTGAAATGAGACAGCAGAGAAACCTGTAGGCTGTATATGGTGCACCTGTGTCGCCAGGGGTGATGAATGATGATACATCTCCAATGGTAACCAGAGCATATGGAGATGTCAGGCTGATGTATGCTGCACAATACAACATAGTCAAGCAGCCATTTGGTGTGCATCACTGTGCATTTCATCATATAGGTGTCAAGTGTCATAGAATGTAAATGAGTGCTAGTAGTTAGTTAGTGAGTTAGTTCATTTTTTAGTTATTTAGTTGGTTGGTTGCCAGGGTGGGTGGGTAGATAGGAAGTAAAATAACCAAGAATTTAGCTCTAAATGTCACGTTTGTGTACATAGATTAAATGCTAACTAAAAGTATAGTGGCAATCCACAGTTTTTTTCTCTCACAGTCTTTTCATTTTCTATACCAACTCCAAAAAAGTTGGGACAGTATGAAAAATGCTAATAAAAATAAAAATGAATGATTTGTAAATAATTTTCACCCTTTGCTAAATTGAAAACCCTACACATACACATTATATGATGTTTTTACCTTGTTAATTATTATTATTATTATTATTATTATTATTATTTTGCACAGTAATTTCAAATCAGATGATTGCAACATGCTACGAAAAAGTTGAGACATTGGCAAGATTGACAATATTGAAGATTAATAATAATTTGACGAGTTAAAATAACAAGGCAATGTAAAACAGCAGATGTTAAACAGGTGAGCAACCGTGTTATAGTATATAAGGAGCCTCCAAAAGCAGCCAAGTCCTTCAAAGGCAAGGATCATTCGAGACTTTTCAATTTTCCAATAGATGCTTTTGAAAATAATCCAGCACTTTGAGAACAATGCTCCCCAAAGACAAATTGGAAGGATTTTGGGCATTTCACCCTCTACAATGCACAATATAGTTCAAAGATTCAAGAAATATGGTCAAATCTGTCAAAAAAAAGTGCGTAAAGGGCAAGACTAAAACCACAACTGAATGCGCGTAATCTCTGATCTCTCAGACATCACTGTCTTAAAAACATAATTAATCTGTAATGGATATCATGACTATTGGGATTATTTTAGTAAACCTTTGTTAGTCAACACCATTTGCCACTGCATCCACAGATACAACTTAAGACTTTACTATGCAAAGCAGAAGCCCTAAATCAAAACTGTCCAGAACTGCTGCAGACTTCTCTGGGCTCAGTCTCTACTTAGATGGAAAGTACAACATTGGAACTGTGTTTTTTGGTTCGATGAGTCCACATTCAAAATAGTTTTTGAGAAACACAGCCGTCATGTTCTCCAGGCCAAAGAAGAAAAGGACCATCCAAGCTGTTATCAGCATCAGGTCCAAAATCATGTGTCTGTATGGGCCAGGGGTGTGTCACTGCCCATGGCATAGGTAACTCGCACATCTGTGATGGCACCATCAATGCAGACAGATGTACACATTTTGGAACACCAATACTGCCGTCCAGCACTGTCTTTTCTAGTAATGTCCCGTAATTTTCAGCAGGACAACTTCAAATCACATAAAGGCCAAATAAGCAGAGAGTGCAGATGCTAGATTGGCCTGCCTGCAGTCCTGACAATCTCCAATTGAGAATGTGTGGTGCATTATGAAGCGCACAATACGGCAATGAAGACCCTGTACAATTGTGAAGCTGACGACCTGCATAATGGATGAAAGGGGAAAATTCCACTTTTAAAACATGATAAACTTGAGTCATCAGTGCCTAAATGCTTCAGTGTTATTAGAAGAAATGGTGATGTTTCACAGTGGTAAACACTTGACTGTCCCAACTTTTTTGGAGTGTGTTGCAATCATTTTATTTAAAATTACTGTAGATTTATAAAAATAAATAAATGAAATTCACAAGGTAAAACATCTTGTAAAACATCAATACAGCAAAGCAATTTTGCACTTAATTATCATAATACACTGACATTGATTGATTGATTGATTGATGTCGTCATTAAACCTTTCCTTCAAAATCTGAACACAAGTAGTCAAAAGAGACACATATTATGACAAGGTGTAAGAGGTTTTGCCTGGTTGCCCACTAAAGATAAGCAGGGTTGAGCCTGGCCAGTGCTTGGATGGGAGACCTCCTGGGGAAAACTAAGGTTGCTGCTTGAAGTGATATTAGGGAGGCCAGCAGGGGGTGCTCGGTCTGTGTGGGTCCTAATGCTCCAGTATAGTGACTGGGACACTATACTGTAAAAAAGCACTGTCTTTTGGATGAGACATTAAACTGAGCTCCCGACACTCTGTGGTCATTAAAAATCCCAGGGCACTTCTTGTAATTTGTAGGGCTATTACCCTGGTCTCCTGGCCAAATTCCCCCAACTGGCCCTTATCTATCATGGCCCCCTAATAATCTCCATCTCTGAATTGGCTAAATCTCTCTACTCTCCTGTCCACCAATAGCTAGTGTGTGGTGGGCGTTCTGGTGCCCTATGGCTGCCTTTGCATCAGCCAGGTGGATGCTGCACACTGGTGATGGTTGTGTAGATTCCCCCTATCCAATGTAAAATGCTTTGAGTGCCTAGAAAAGTGCTATACAAATGTAGGGAATTATTATTATTATTAGGTGTAAACTGGACCAAGTGCTGGTAGGCTACACTTTGTGCATGTTACTACAAATTGAACTCAAAATATGTCCTTTGTTGGACCTGGTAATAATCTATAAAATACAGTCAACACAGATATGGAACAAACTTTATCTGCCACACTATGTCCCTGTGCACCTCTCCATCTGTCTTTGTAGCCTCATTCTGTCGTGTGAATGTGAAGTGACCCATTCTCCACTAGTCCATTCAACCACACTGAGCCCACACAACAATAACTGCAATATTGGATTTTCAAAAGCTCTATCTCTCAGGACAGGCTCCGTCAATGTCTTTGATGTGATTTGTAGATAACAGGTGTACTGATCAGCTGTTTTTATTCTATTCTGGTAGCAGAACATTTTTGGAGACCCTGATGTTTCTGCAATGTGACTGTGGCTTTTGCAGAAAGAGAACATCTGAACACCATTTTCTTCACTGCATAAAATAATCTTCATCATTGTTTTGTCTTATTTTTTATAAAAATATCTTAACATCCTTAAAAGATAATTTCTTTAAGAAGCAGCCTTGCATAAGATTTTAAGACTTAATTTTAGAGATTACTGGCAACAGTCCAGAAACCTTCTTTTAGGAAACTTTCTGTTAGGGAAAGTTTCTCATCCTCCTTCTTCTTCTTCTTTAGTTTTTTGGCGTCTCGCATTCCACATGCATGCCACCACCTACTGGGCTGCTTGTGCAATCTTTAACCTTTGATATTATTTCATTTCCTTTATCCTTCTGTTTAACTCCCTCTTTCAAACACTAGATCAGGGGTTCTCAACATCAGGGGGTCGATGAATTGATGAAACGCAAGGTTTGGTCTCCTTGCATCCAGACTTTACTTAGTGCATCCAATTGCACTAAGTCTGGCTGTTCCTCAGATGACATTCACTTCTTGCAACCTGTTTCTCTCAGCTCAGTTGGAATTTGACTTTCACTATTTTGTCTACAGGAGGACACATTGTTCAGATCATCCTGCACCAGACGTGACTGTCTTGCTTCAGCCAGGTTAGTTTCTGTTATCTGCAAGCTGCCCACACTCACTTAAACTACTAGTCAGGCTGCCCGCCTTTCTTTCTCACCACTTCCCCTGCTCCACGGCTGCTCGCCATGGATTTTACGGAGTATTTCTCTAATATGGTGCTTCCCAAACCTACGGCTACCCCCGGGGACAACCTATCCCGTGCATGCCTGGCAGCGTGCGGTGCCCTCATCGGCGCCAGAGACCCTCATTCTTTCTGTGTCTTTGTATGGGTCTCAAACACATGGTGGAGGCTCTAGAATTTCCAGAAAACTGCCTAGCGCTGCCCAGAAAACTCAAGGTGGGCACTACAAGGTTGCCGCTACCCAGTGCGCCGACCCCGACAAGGTAAATGGTGATGACGATGTGCTCCTGTGTGCCTCCCGGGGTGCGGTTCTTTTAGCTGGAATCAAAGCAACCCGGTGTTCCCTGAGGACATTTTCTCAGGGAATCCCTTGTTCGTCAATGAGCCCGGTGGTTCTGGTGATGAGGACGAGGCAGGCCTCAAAGTGAAGGATATGACGGCACTTGCCCCCCCTCTATCGCCAGAAACCTTAATCCCTCTCAAGGTGGCCTACTTTCCCTCCACAAACCTGCTCTCCCCAACAAAATGGACCGCTTTTCTGCCTCCATCCACCAGGCCTCTTACAAAGCCTCGGCCTTGACTGTCAGGGCCCTCAATGTCTCCCTCCTCTCTGCATACCAGGCTGAACTCCTGGACGACATGGGGCAGCAACTACAGAAAGGGACCCCCACGCCCTCTCTGCGGAAAGAGATCAGTGGCTGGAGAAAGTGTGCTCTGGCTTAATCTGTCAGGCCTCCCTGACAGTGAGAGGCGGTGCATCGCGGGTGCCCCTGTAGAGCCTGGCCAGGCTCTCTTTAGCCCTGCTGTACCCTGGTAAGGCAAAGCCATGCAATAAACTGCCTCCTCAGCAGAGTAACCCAAGCGAATATTCTTACTGAGGAACAGCAGTGCGTGCTGGTCCCTATATGCTCTAAGGTAAGGGGGCGGGTCCTTGCCGGGCATAGGTCACATGCTTCTGTCTGTCTAGCCAGACTTGGTGCAATTGGATGCTTCTGCAGAGGTCAGGTACAGATGCCCTTCCCATAGATGGATCTCTCCACTCGATGTTTCAGAGAACCGGGGTTACACGAGTAACCTATTGTTTTTAACTATAACTTGACACAAGTTCTTAAAACGCACAAGACTGAAAACAGCATCTTGTTGCGCAATGATTGGAAACTGTTTGTTTACAAGTGCAGACAGGAACAACAAAACGTTGTTTTGAAAAACAAATCAGCCCCTAAGAACATTTGTTAAAGCAGGTAATAGGATATAATCTAAACATTCCCTCGTAATCATTTAAACAATCTGCATGCTCAGCAGCCTTATTGATTAGATGAAGCGCGTCAAGGTGAATAAGTTAAAAAGTCTGATTTTAGATTTTTTTGTGGAGTGTATGCGAGCTTCAGAGATTATCCACTTCAGATACTGATTTTACTGTGAGGTACTTCAAAAGATTGTTTTGCAAACAACAGTTTCTGAGCAACAGGAGATGTGTAATCATACCGAAAAATATTCTCTGCCATCCGTCAAGCTATTGTTTACAGCACAGAGACTTATGATCATAACTCACACTTTGTGAACAAGCCCCACAACTTAAATAATAGATTTTGCTTATGGAGGAAAAGCACCACCTGAGTAAATGTGGATGGTCAGTTGTTGAACAGAGTAAGGAGACAGGTGAAAAGTGAGAAGAAAAAAAAGTAATAATAATAACTTTAAAACAAAAAATAAATAACTTTAAAGTTTTTAATTACTTTTTAGTATAGGGTATAGAGTGAAAAAACCTAAGCTAGATAACTGCAGCCACTATTTTCAGAAAATTTGAAAAGAGATTATACATGGTCATGGATTTTTTTAAGGGTTATTTGGAGGGCTGAAGCCTGTGGTCCAGCAACATCAGTGACACACATAAACACTCATGCATGCACAAAAACAACCCAGTTTCCTCTGCAAGATGAGTTATACAAGGGCGTCTGTGTGCGTGTGTGTGTGTGTGTGTGTGTGTGTGTGTGTGTGTGTGTGTGTGTGTGTGTGTGTGTGTGTGTGTGTGTGTGTGTGAGTTTACTCGGTATGTGAAGTCTAGTCTGGTAAAAGGCCCTGTGGAGTGGACAGCAGTCGGATTATGCTATTCCCCTCTGATGTGACGAAAAGGTCAGTACGCCCTTCCTTTGAAGCAAGACCACACACACTCTCAGTAGGGTACAGTTCTGTTCACACGTCCTCCTCCTATCTGATGCCTTCAAAGACACGCACGTCCTAACCTTTAATGCCCTACATGGTCCGTGAAAGGAGTTCTGCTTTGGACAGACAGGTACATGATAATAAAAAGAGCATGAGACGCAGCACGGCATGCTTGCTCACAGGAGAACATGTGTTCCTACACAGTTGTTTTTGTCCAATCACTGTTTATGTGCCTATTAATATACTGTGCAATAAAAGGAAGGATTGGCGTAGCTGCATTGTGCATATTAAAGGAATAGTTCACCCAAAATTGCACATGTCATTCTATTGTCATCATCTGCGCACGCTCGTGTCACTCAAATCCCATATTTGTATGTTTAGAACACAAAAGGAGTTACAGTATCTTGCAAAATGTACATGCTTCTGTTAAACTCCAAAGTAAATGGTTGAAATGACCAGCTGGTCACTAGCATATGCTGCCTTTTGGATGCTGGTCTCCAGTATGGTCGACCAGCTAGATAAACACCAAACCAGCAGATGGAAATTCATGGAAATTCATGCTGATTTAAGCTGGTCCTTTTAGCTGGGAAAAACAAAAAGTATGTTTAAGTTCTTCATTTAGTCATCAATGGTTTATTTTCTTAAAGAATTCAATTTGCCTTGCCTTTTCTTTGATGTAAAGCAACCCATTATTCTTGAATTACCTTATATGGACTTCAGTTACCTTCATCCAGTATTGAGTGTCCAATTGAATAAGATCTGAACGAAGGTTGAATGTCATCCGTCACATGTCCCAATTGAGTTTCTGTTGCCTTTACACAAGCAGACAGAACTGTATATAAAATCTCACCCTTATCCTGCTATAGTAAACACACAGAATAAATAATTGGCAGCCACAGAGAATGTCTCTCAACTGATTGAGAATAAATACAAACAAATGCAACTGTGTCCAGGACCTCTCCATAATATTGTATTATATTTATATGAATGGTTGACTTTGCTTTGCTTAGTAGCTTTATAATTGCCAGAAATCGTCTTGAGTGAGGAATGAAGGCTTTCAAATGTCTTCTCTTGCACTTCAGATTAACAGATTCCCCTTACAGTAAGTAATCTTAAAATTAGTTTTACAGCAATAAAGTGGAACCATGCCAAGAATGAGTAACATAAAGTCACTTGATGTCATGCTTTTCTTATTGAGCACACCAAACAAAAGCTTTTCTCTGCTCCACTTAACTTTTGACAAGCACATAAATGGGAGAGCAAACACATTAGATCCATAAGCAATAACTCAGACTTTCTTTGCAGTTTTGAGGAAAAATCAATATGCAAACAGAATAATGGCAAGTTACTACATTTAAGGAAGTTTTGCGATGGTTGACGTGCAGTCATCTTGGATATAAACTGACACCTAGTGGTGTGGATGAATGATCCAAAGCAATATGTAGTGAGACAGACTAATGTCTTGTAGTAGTCCCCGCCCCCAACTTGTGTATAACCATGATTTTTCCTGTTATGCATAATATTAACTTTTAATGCGATTTGTATTATGCAGTGTGCATAAGAACAGTGCATCTGTCTGTTTTATTGTATCCTGCCCCTTAGTATACAGTGGTTTTGGTTATAGCCTATCAGCGTGCATTTGTGGGGTATATTAGGGCGGCTATGTGCCACCTAGTTGTGCGTCATGGTCTTATGGCCTTCACCTTTTCCGGTATTGGGCGTTTCCGCTCAATAGGTATGTGTTGTTGTCATTGTTTGTATTTATGTTCGATGTTAGGCTAACTGCCTGGCTTTGGTACCTTGTGTTTAATGTTAGTTTCGTTGTATGTGATTTAGCGTTTGTTTGTGCGAGGCTTGTATCGAGCTCCGCTGGCCAATTGCTGCCTTCCTTCAGTCAGCCGTTCCATACAGCCGTGTGTGTGCGGCTGTAATTATGGCTGTAGCTTCAACATGTTTACAACGCCTTAAATATAATGGTGATTTGAAACTCGTGTGGGTTTCATGTTTAGTTTTTTGTAATAGATTGTCCTTTTATAGATTATCGAATCTGCTCACCAGAAGGTGTCTGTCTGGATGGAAGCTGCAAGGCTGAACTACGCTGCTGTTTTGTTTTACATTTTTGTTTTGGTATGTTTACATTATAAACTCTGTCTCTGGCTCCAGAAGTGCTGTTTCCTCTCTCACAGAGAGAAGTGGGATCCGTTTTCTGTGTATATCCTGAGCCACAGAGATCATCATTAGTGTTTGGAAATGGTGTTATTTTGTATTAATTGAAATCATTTTAATTTGTTATTGTTTGTTTGAAGTTGGTCCTGGTATGGTGATTTGTCATTAGCTCTGCCCTTATGTATTTTTGTTTTTTATGTGTATTCAGTTAATTTTCCCTTGTGTGTTCTCAGGAGCTGAAGGCCCAGTGCAGGGGGTTAGCTGTTCCCCGCGCTAAATGGTGGTAGTGCCCCTGTCACCTGTGGAGTGCTGTGTTGCTACAACTGACTCACCTGTGTTTGAGTATTTGTGTGTGTGTGTGTGTGTGTGTGTGTGTGTGTGTGTGTGTGTGTGTGTGTGTGTGTGTGAGAGTGTACACTTGGGGGTGACGTGTCTTTATCGGGGAATTGCTGCCCCCGACTAGCCTTCCTGCTCCTGGTAAGTCTCAGCCCTTTGTGGTCAGTGTATTTGTTTTATGGGTGTGTGAAGCCTACTACAAATCACGCAGTTGATTGCGGTGCTCATAATTTTAATACACTTTTAAAGGATGAAATGAGCATGCAGTGCCCATTATGATTAATCTGTTAAGATAAATAAAAGATATTGTACCTTGGTATTCACGTCTCTCGCCCTCCTTGTTTTGAAACAACGAACCTGTGTGCCCTTTCCGATTTGGGTTAGTATTTCCCAGTTAATTACAGGGTGGTGTAGTCTGCTCATTTATTGTTTTTTTTCATGGTGGCATCAGCAGCATTCTTCCCCCCTCGGCTGGTCCTGCCGCCCTATCTATCCTCGACCATCCATACCGCTACAAATAGGTTTTGGTTACCAATGCCACTGTAGTAATTCTGCCACTGTAGTAATTCCCTATTAGTAGTCAGCAATGATATATTTTCATGAGCAAAAGTGTCTGATTACCGAGCGACTAGCATTGGGCTGATTATGTGATCTCAACATGGTGGCCACCATCTGGTAGCCAAACTAAAATAAATCACAGTTTTTAGGCTACTGATAAAACTAAATTCTTCATCTTATGTGAGCGTACATGATTATAAACATATTTTTCAAAATTACTATTCATTTCTTTAGAGGTGCAATTTTTTTATTTCATGAGTTGTAATAATCACACTTTTAATGAGATACCTGGCCATAAACTATGGTATTGGCTACAAAATGTACAATGGAACTTTGGAGCAATGTAGTGTTCATTCCACCTGGAAATTGCTGTGTTACATACAACAGGTGTAACGTTGCTGGAAACAGGTAGATTAAGAAACGATGATGAAGTGCAAACCAAAATGCTGTTTATTTTCCAAACGTGGAATCCCAAAACCCTGACTACAAACTTGTACCTAACATAAACATGAACTAGATATGACTAAAACTAGACTTGACAAAACTTGACTTGTCTTGATTAGACTAGACATAAACTTGATATGAGGGCTTAAATACAAGGACATGGTTAACAAGTAAACAAGACAACCAATCACAAGACTAAACCATAAACAAGATAACAAGACTAAATTAACTAAATGAACCAATGAAAAGACAAGGCTAATAACAAAGTAATCAACCAATGATCCAATGAAAACAAGACACATGAACAGGGAAACACATGACAAGATCACATGAGGGAAACAGGAATCACATGACTTACAACAGGAACTAGATTTTCAAAATGAAACACATGAAAACATGAACCAACAGATTAAACACAACAACAGGCCACAAAAACATAAAATGTAGTTATTGTAGAATGATACTTTGACCAGGTTGTGAATGTCAGACATGTGATTTAACAAACCAATCGAATTTAACAGCAACACGATTCGAAACGGTGTATGTGGCAGGCACTCTAATAAGGAGGCTAAAGGCTACAGCCTCTAGTGTCAGTCGCTAGTGTGCATCTTGAGGCTAGGGGAGTGAGGTTTATATAGAGGGAGTGGGGAATGTAGAAGGGAGAATAAAAAAGTTAATTTGTTCGGGAACTGTGCTGAGTTGCTCTTCCTAAATGAGAACATAGAAGATAACCATCTGTTACATGGTGTCAGAAGTGGGATCCTTGATGACCTGTAAATAAATGGAAACTTTTTTTAAAGTTGAGAGGAGCTGAGGAAGCGGACGAATTACTGGGCCTTCGACCAAGTGTGTTAAAAGTAACAACATGGATCAGATATTTTCACTAGCACCCTTCAAGCCATTCCAAGTTGCATTGGGCCTTGCAGAGAAAGACTCTCCATACCAGGTTAACTCGCTTCTTTACATTATGGGTTAAAAGAGCGACGATATTTTAAATACATTACAACTAATTGAGGAGGAGAAAAAAAACACTATAAGGATGTTAAGTAAGCTTTAGAAGAGCATTTCATCGGGAGACATAATGTTATCTACGAGAGAGTGCTTTATCACTGATGTTTACAAGCTCGCACTGTACTACTCGCACTGACGGTGAACTACAGGAAGAAATGATCAAAGATTGTATTGTAGTGGGCTTAAGAGATGCAAAGCTCTCAGAAAAGCTGCAATTGGATCCAAGTTTAACACAGGATAAAACTATGACACAGGTCAGACAAAATGAAGAAATTAAAAAACAGCATCCAATAATAAGACATGAAAAGACTGACATAAAGGAAGTTAATGTGGCTGCAGTGCTGACAAGAAAAATGTCAAAAGCAAAAAATCACATAAAACAGAGGGGACAGCCCAGAGAGTGCACAGCACTTATAAAACAGCACAGAAAGAAAGACCGATTTAAAAGTGTAAGAAATGTGGAAAATGCCCTCAACACTCTGTGATGTGTCTGGCAAGGGAGGCTGAGTGTCGAAAATGCTGGAAAAGGGGACAATTTGCCATAGTGTGCTGGTCAGTGCAAAGACTAGAAATGATAGTAGATAATATGCAAGAGTCTGTTTTTATGGGGGCCATTCATACACAAAAACAAGACAAGATATGGCAACAGAAAATAAGAGTGAATGGAGAGCCAATCACTTTTCAATTAGATACGGGAGCAGCAGTAATGGATATTCCAGCATTTATGTACTCAGTAGGAAAACACGGGGAACTCATCGAGGCAAAGAAAACCATTTTGGGCCCTAACAGTATGCATCCGAAGGTGACGGGTACATTCAATGCTAGTATACAAAAAGGCAAAAAGAAAATGCAGCAAGACATATACATGGTAGATGATTTGGTAATGCCCCTGCTTGGTCTGCCTGGTATTCAAAGATTGCAACTGCTCCGACAAGTGGGTGAAGTGCATGAAAAGGGAGAACAATACAAAAACATGTTCCCCACAGCCTAAGGAGACTAAAGGGCTGTTATAAAGTTGAACTGGCTGATGGAGCCACCCTATATACACTGTCCGCCCCAAGACGAGTACCGCTACCTCTCGTGGATAAAGTCAAAGTGGAACTTCACAGAATGGAAGGTATGGGAGTTATTCACCAAATGGAAGAGCCTACCGAATGGTATGCGGGAATGGTTGTAGTAACAAAACCCAACGGTAAGATCAGAATCTGCATCGATCTTACAAGGCTAAATGAGAATGTGCACAGAGAAAGACACATACTTCCAGCAGTCGATGACACATTAGCACAGCTAGATGGTGCTGTGGTCTTTTCAAAATTAGATGCCACCTCAGGGTTTTGGCAAATCCCCTTGCATTAAGATTTGGAAACACTGACTATGTGTATGTATCACACCATTCGGCAGGTACTGTTTAGACGTCTTACTTTTGGGATATCTTCAGCTCCTGAGCATTTTCAACTCAGAATTTCACAGCTCATTGCAGGAACAGCTGGAACCCTCTTCCATGCAGATGACATCCCATGTTTGGTAAGAACAAGAGAGAACATGATGAGAGACTGTGTGACATGCTGAAAAGGTTTGAAAAAGCAGGATTAACACTAAATGACAAATGTGAGTTTGCGGTTGAGCTAGTTACATTTCTGGGACATTCCATCAATGCAAAAGTGATTGAAGCAGACCCAGTCAAGATCAAAGCCATTCTCAATATGCCTGAACCAACAAATGTAGAAGGGGTGAGATGCTTTATGGGACTGGTCAACTATGTTAGGAAGACTCTCACAAAGCCACTGAGAGATTTGTTGAGAAATGACAACACCTGGATCTGGGATGCGGAACAGAAAGAGGCGTTTTCGCATATAAAAAAGAACTCATCTCACCTGGTATCCTAGCATAATACAGTTCAAAAAGTGAGACTGTCCTGTTCACAGATGCATCCTCATATGGCTTAAGAGGGGTACTTATGCAGAAACAACAAGATAGCAGCCTGTAGTGTTCCTATCCAGAAGTTTAACAACCACAGAAACACGATATGCACAAACAGAAAAGGAGGCTCTCATGGTGACATGGGCGTGTGAGTGACTTGGTGCATATTTTCTGGGACTAGAGTTTACAGTACATACTGAACACAAACCTCTAATTTGTTACTAGGCAACAGACTTACCCCCAAAAATTCTTAGGTTCCTGTTAAGGATTTCACAACATTCACAGCAGCGCACAGAACCACTGATGCCGACGCCGTTACCAGCAAGACCCTGGCAGTGAGTGGCAGCTGAAATTTTCCAGTGGGAGAAACATCATCTCGTCATGCTCAACTATTTATCACGATATATTGAAATAGCTAATCTGCCTAATTACTTCTACTACAGTGGAACGACTGAAAGTTATCTTTGCAGGTTCAGAATTCCAAAGACACTTATGACAGATAATGGACCTCAATTTGCTTCTTCAGTGTTTGCACAGTTTTCTCAAAAACTACGATTTTGAACATGTCACAAGCAGTCTGAGATTTCCTCAGAGCAATGGAGTGGCAGAGAGAGCAGTGCGTACAGTGAAACAAATACTGAGCAAAAATCAAGAACCATAGAAAGCTCTTCTGGCCAACAGATCGACTCCTTTAGCTCATGGATTCTCACCTGCAGAGCTCCTGATGGGGAGGAGAATAAGATCTAAAGTTCCTGTTTCACCAAAAACGATCAGTCCGAGATGGCCAGACCTAAAGGCTTTCAGAAGGAAAGATAAGTCTCTGAAAGAGAAACAACAGGAAACGTATGGATCTAGACGCAGAGCAAAAGACTTACCAGCCATCATTCCTGTTCAGAAGGTTTGGATCAGGACATCAAAGACCACAGGGTTTGTTCAAGGTTTTGCACCCACTCCTAGATCATATCAGGTTGATAGTGATTTGGGTACATTGAGAAGGAATAGAGCTCATCTCACAGTAATCCCAGAACCAGTCCAGCTAGATACCAGTGGGAGTGTGACTAGGTCGGGTAGGATTCCTATCCTCCTGAAAGAATGGACTTGTGAGTAAATAGATGTTAGTAAGAGCTGCTGTCAAGAAAAAGACACAACAATCCCTTCAGCAGTGTCTAAAGGTTCAGGTAGTCTACCCTGGCCTTTAGTCTAGAAAATAAAAATAAATATGTATATATACATACAATGTATAAAATATGTCCAATATGTTTTTTTAAAGTAATGTGTTTCTCTTAAAGAGCACCTATTATGGTTTTTTAAATGTGCCTAGTTTTGTTTAAAATGTATCCAAGGTCAAAAACACTTTAATTTTCTCAATTTAAATTGCTGCATTCCCTTTTTTCCCCTTGTCAAAAACAACTCATTCAATGATCCATTCTAAAGCATTCATTCTAAATTCCTACTTTCAGAGAGCCTACCCTGCTCTGATTGGTCAGATATCTCAGTCTGTTGTGATTGGTCTACCGCTTTGTGTAGTGTTTGAGGGAGGGTTATAACTGTTTGCAAGCAGCCAATGAAGACCAGAGGTGGGGTTTTTGTTACCAAATGATGTAGGTTAGTACAGTTAAGATGTAGGTTAGTACTTTCTTTTGGGAGTCAATAACTCCATTTGTCGTGCACTTTGATTTTTTAAACTTTGCAGACTTTTTTACATTCACAAACAGCTATATAACAAACTACATGAAAGGTAATATTTGAAAAACCATAATAGGTGCTCTTTATGAAGGAAAAAGAAAATAGATGTTTGAGAGCTGTGTAAGATAAAAGAAAATATGCTGTTCTGTTAATATATATCTTGGATAAGTGAAAAATAGAAGAAGTTGATTTAGTAGCTAAAAGAGGGGGATGAAGTAGAACCATCCTGACGATTTTGTAGTTAAAAGAGGGGGATGTTGTAGAACCCATCCTGACAGATACAGGGCGCTATGGAGTGAGTATATAGGGGGAGTTGGGAATGTAGAAGGGAGAATAAAAAAGTGAATGTGGTCGGGAACTGTGCTGTGTGAGCGTGAGTTGCTCTTCCTAAATGAGAACATAGAAGATAACCATCTGTTACAGGGACATTCCCTCCACCTTGCTGCATGCTGCGGCTCTGGAATAGCAATGCAAGAATACTTTAACCTTGTGGTTGATACCACTTTCTTTTTTTCAGAATCTTAAGAAAACTTAAATTTAAATTTGCTACAAACATTCCTCAATGAAAATGTTAAATTATTTATGTTTGGTGTTTTAGAGACCCCCAATATAAAAGGACTAAAAGCAGTGAATTTTCACATAAAAAAATTAGATTAGTGTGACAAGTGTACACACTGTAGAAGTAAACTCATACAAAGTTTTTGTCTGCAAGTGCTTTTCATGTGGTGTTCAAAGCGGCACTTGGCGCTAATGTTGATGCCCTTTAACGTTTAATGATTGACGTAGAAAAGTGGATAGCCACAGTCTTTCAACAAATTAATATTGTAGAGGATTATAGTTTAAGAGATTTAATTCCCACTGCAATGAAAATCCAACCTATAGGGAGACTAGTTATTTCAATTAGTCAACCTCCCCATTAGACTTTGGAAAAAATGTTATGTTACTTGAATTGGTACTATTTTAGTGTATTTCTATCTTTATATTTTTGAAGGCTTTGTAAAATGCTAATAAAGCATTGTAGTATTACATATTGTTTTGTTGTATTACCTAATATGTAAATACATGCATTTTGACAGGAAAAGAAGTATAAAAATAATAAATTGATCAATTGTCACACATTATACATACATTTCTGCATATACACAGTGAAATTATTTATTTTTCACATATCCCAGATAAGCTGGGGTCAGAGTGCAGGGTCAGCCATGATACAGCGCCCCTGGAGCAGATAGGTTCAAGGGCCTTGCTCAAGGGCCCTTTTATCTACAAAAAAAGCATGTGATTATTGGTGATTAAAAAGTTTAATCAACTGACAGCACTATTATTTTTACAAATACATGATTGGGTACTCTGGGATCCCAAACATAAAGACAGAAAAATAAATCTCAAAAGAACATGAAAGTTAATAATAAGGAAAGATAAAAATGTGAAATACTACCTTAAATTCATCAGTTTTCAGATCCATATTGTGGACACGTTTGAACGATAATAGAAGAAAAATGTCTGCCAAAAAGAGAGCAAAAATACTTTATAGCTAAATCGATGACATAAACATCTCTGTGGATAGGCTCTCTTCAAGCTATTTTTCATTTCAATTCAATTCATTGAGAGGAAGAAAACAAAATCTGTGCCTGTCACAGCCAAGTAGATTTCTGATAAACAGGCTTCCTTGAGTATTTTTTCAATTGGGCAGACTAATTTACTACACTAATACTATTATAATGGATTCCTTTTTGGCAAACGGTATGTGAGTGAAATCTGCAACTAATATAGTATCATTAGCCATTCAGAATGTCAATTATATTCTTCAGAGACAAACAGCCAGTGACTCGTGTAGTAGAGTCACTATAATCTCCTCATAGGATTCCAACCAGGCTGAAAACAACCATGTTTTAAAAGGCAACACATCATTTGATATTTATTTCTCTCTCATCCAAGTAGCTCAAACAGACTTTTAAGACAAGAATCTGATTATATGGAACTAAAAATGTGTTTAATAAAGAATAAACACACCCTTTTATACGTATTTCTTTCTGTTCTGCATTTTCAAACCAGTCGTTTTCAGAATGTGGCTGCAGTGGCCCCTCATGAGAGGATACAGTGGTCAGGGCTCTCGCCAGTGTGTTAAATCACTGAGCTCTGTTCCATCCTACTAATGAGCATAAATGACCCTTCACACACAGCGGGAAAGTGACAGGGGGTCAGCAGAGGTCACATGTGTGTTATTATTTTATGTAAAATACATGGAAGCAAGAGGCTGTACAAATGTAACAAGCATTTTTGATTACTAGATCAAACAATGAACTGCTTCAATTTGTGTATTGCATTCCATTATGGTTAAAAGGTGCAAAAATGACAGGATATCTCAGACTTATTGACATATTATGTCTTGAAAAATGTTTTCGTAGTTGTTAAAGCAAGGGTGCACTTGTCAATGTCGGATTTTTAGATTTCTTCTAGCATTTGGAGACTTTTGTTGCTGTCAGACAGTCAACATTCTGTATACAGACCAACTAATACAAATAATTTGGTCATAAGCAACTCTGTGTTGTTTAGTGAATCAGAGTCAATGACTAAGTGATAACATAAAATATGCTAATATGTTGCCCCCTACTGGAGTTTAATGTAATTGCAGAAATGGTCACTGAACAAATCAGTGAACTGATTCAAAATAAATTAATAATAAAAATGACACCACTAATTGTAAAGCTGTCAACACAGACAGGTGGATTAATACCAATGAAGCATCTCGGTGCACTCTTGGAATTCCGTGTGGCCAATCAAGTTTGTGGATAGGAACTAACAGTTAAAAAGTAAATAACGTTAATTAAATTAATCAATAGCTTAGTTGTTTGACCTAGTACGTTTCCAACTGGACCTGGCTTACCCATCTTCATTGTTGATTTTGTTGACAGATATATGATTGAATATGATTAAAAAAAAAACTTGAGATGACCATGACAACTTTGAATTCAAGAAGAGATGAGTTGATTAAATGGATAGTTCACCCCAAAATAAAAATGATTTCATAATCCTCACCCTCATGGCATCCCAGATGTGAATGACTCTTTCTTCTGCTGAACACAAATTAAGATTTTTAGAAGATTATTTTCAGCTGTGTAGGTCTTTACAATGCAAGTGAATAGGTACCAAAATTTGGAAGCTCCAAAAAGTAAATAAAGGCAACATAAAGTAATACACACAACTCCATAGGTTAAATCTAGATCTTCAGAAGAAATATGATATGTGTGGATAAGAAAGAGATCAATATTTAAAGTAACGGTTCACCCAAAAACTAAAATTCTCTCATCACATACTCACTCTCATGCCATCCCAAATGTGCATGACTTACTTTCTTCTGCTGAACACATACAAAGAGTTTTACTTGAAAATCTCAGCTCTGTCGGTCCATACAATACAAGTGAAAGGGTACCAACCTTTTGATGCCCCAAAGGACATAAAGGCAGAATAAAGGTATCCTGGAAGATTCCAGTCAGTGGTAAAATCCATATCTTCAGAGTATGATAGGTGTGGGTGAGAACCAGATCAATATGTAAGTCCTTTTTTACTATCAATTTCCACTTTCAGATTATTTTTCTTTTGTTTTTGGCGAATTGCATTCTTTGTGCATATCACCACCTACTGAGCGGTGAGGAATACTACAAGAAAAAAACAACCGAAAAAACACAGCAGTGGATTAAAAACATTTTCTGTGTGAACAGTATCCAAGTAGATTCGTTCAGGGACAAATTGGTATTTTTGGATGAATCTTTTAAGTAAACATATTGCTCTCGTTCAAATAATAATACAAATTTAAAATACTTGCTTGTCTTGATTATTGGAGGGCTCCCAATGCTTCATACTTCATTATGATAGATTATGATTATTAAAACTGATTTAAACAAATATATGCAACAACAACAGTAAGATCTCACTGAAGCAGTAAAGAGGACCTGTGGCAGCAGAAAACAATTAGGATGCATGATGGCTTCTCGCCATTATCTTGTATATTGCAAGTCTTTATGGTTTGTCTTAAAAGATGTTCTGCACATTAAGTGAATTTTGAACATAATACACCAATTCACAGCACAAATGAGGTGAAAATTATTGATTATCAAGCATTCTTTGTAGCCTCTTCTGTTTGTCTTTGCAAGCACTTTATTTGAATTTGGGAAGGCACAAGACACGTGCCCTAAATTAAAAGAGCATGTGATAAAGCTGTTTCTGTGAATGAGCTGGCTGAAGCCTGGCTCATTTAATTTAGATTAACTGGTCTCATTCTCAGTCTACAATCCCTAGAAAAAAATACTGAATTACAGCCTAACCTTTCATTGCTCTGACAGCCAAGGTCGCGAGACAAGCCACTGGACTTGATGTAGCACTCACTGAGAGAAAAAAGAGAGAGAGACAGACAGAAAGAGAGAAATGGTAAATTTGATATATACAAAATGAATCCACTTTATAACATCAAACAATGTACCTTTTTTCCACTAATAGGCACTTTTCTGTATTCATCATTTCATGAAATTGAAAAATGTTCTTGCAGTTTTTTCCAGATGCAAACAGCATAGTGTGATATCAGAATTATTAGGAAAAAAATACCCTCTGAGATCTGTCTCTTAGCCAGAGTTGCCCCTCCTAACAAGTATTAGCCACATGACTTGAATCTATAATAGCCCCATTTGTGTGATAAACTCTAGCACACAATCTTTTATGTTCAGCATACAATAATTATTCATTTGTTTGTATATAAAATCAAGCTCATATCAAGCTCAAGCAGGCAAGAGGTAACTCATGAATATCTGCAATAAATCAATAAGACCCCTACAACATTTCAGCATCCATATGTAGTGGACAGACGGTAACGCTTTTACCACAATCCCCCAGAGAATACAAAATTGCCATACAGAATATACACACTGAATGCCTTTTGATCAGGGATGTAGAGGATATGTGGAGGTCAACAAACCTAACCTGCTAAAAAAAAAAAAAAGCTTGAAAATCCTAAGCTGGTTTGCTGTTTTGCAGGTCATGCTTGTTTGTTTTGCTTGTTTTTAGAGGGGTTTTGGGCACTTTTAGGCGGATCCGACTTGGAGACCAGCAGGCAGACCAGTTACTAGCTGAAGCCCAGCTTGGCCAGGCCAGCAGACCAGCTAGAGGCCAGCTGAAAATCATCTTGACCAGGCTGGAAGACCACCCAGACCATTTTTAATCAGCTATAATCAACAAAAGAAGCTTAGGTTCCATCCAGACCAAACACATTCTTGCACTAAAAAATGTGCACAGCGCAATTAATATACCATGACACAGGTGTTGAGTTTTTAAAGTTGATGTTCTTTTTAACTTAACACAGCAGAGATAAAATGCTGCAATCCTGAGCATAATGGTGAGGGAAGAAAGAAAACAAAAAAACAGCAAGATGCAACACAATGGTAAAAGACGTCCGTCTTGTGCATGTTAACAATAACGTGTTCAATGTGAAAGTCCCTTTTTTCAGCAGGGAAACCAGCTTGCATCTTAAGCCTGGGTACCATAACCTTGAAACAGAAAGTAAGGTGGGGGAGATGGGTGGGGACTGGTTCATCTTAAGGCAATTTCTGATGTCTGCATCTGTCGTTGAGCCTGGACCCTCAGCTCTCATCACCTAATCATTCACAAATATTTTCAGACTGCCATTTTCCGGCCTAGTGTGATCTCAAACGGCCCCGCTGAGTTATTTCTATTATCCTACTCTCTAATTCTCTCATCTGAAGGTAAAGGGTAAGAGAGACAAGGCCAATCATTCCCATTTTCAGCTCAGCTAACTTGAAATATATAAAAGAGGAAAATGAGTGACTGTGTTGTAAATTGTTCTATGAATTGCCAAACGCTAATATGGACCTTGGCTGTGAGTCCAGTTTCTGAATCCAAAAATGACTGAATTACCTTCACCATTTCAGGACTTCTTTAACAAATGATTTCTCTGGATTAATGCTCACTCATTCATTTCAAATGACTAGACTTTTCTCTTCAAGTATTGTTGCATATTTACAAAGTTGCAGAGAGCTACGCATTGCAGCGACCAGTGTTGGGGAATAACTAAAAGTTGTGATGCTACTAACCTAACTACATTTTTCAGTTGTGTGACAGTAGCTCAGCCGTTTAAAGTTTAGCCTTTCCAGGACAGACTGATCTCAAAGTGAAATCGAAAACAGTAGGTCGACTTTTCTTTAGCTAAAATCGATCTGTGCTTACCGAAATTCAAAACACTGCCTTAACCTTACTATCAGAGGAGTACATATGCAATGTTAGATTTAATGCATTTAATGATTTAAAATGTAATCTCTGAATCGTGCTCATCATTGATTATGTAAATACAATTACTTCCTTGTTTCAACACGCTTTTGGTCAAGCCACAAAGGGAAGATTTACACACTGGAGCCGATGCAAAAGTGTCTGATAGGGGATGCATTTTGTCAGTGAATCAGCATAATGTGGCTGACCCTAGGGTAATGGAACACTGGGAAACAACATGTATGACTTCCTGTGTGATCATGTTATCCAGTAACAAGCTACATTTATTACAACAAGTCCAGAAGTCAGATTCATTTTATTGATTTAAAAAAAAAAACAATTTACAGAGACTCTTCTACTGTACAATGTAGAAGACCCTTCATCGTAGTTAGCTATCTTTTTAGTAACTTGTATTGTAGCTCACTACATTTTCTAAATGGTAGATTGACTGTAGTCTAACCCTAAACCTAACCCTTACAAGTAGCTTGTTTCTTTCCAAGTTACAGTTTCAAACTAGCTTCTTGAACAGTGGCAGTGCCTTAAAGTTGATCTCACTTATAGAAAAATGTATCACAGTGTAATTAAAATTTTAAAGTACAACAATCAGGATGAAATATCCAAGCAGTCTAGTTAGCACAGGGTGTTGTGTTTTTGATAGCTGGAAAGGAAGTTTCAAACTTTTGCAATTTAATCTATTTATTTAATTAGCATTTAGCAAGGCATGATTGGGCACAACAAATTTCCTTTGTTCCATTTATCCAACTGAATAATATTTGTTATATTGTATTTGACAGCAGGTTAATCCATTTATTTGTTTTCCTATTAAGTCCATAGTATTTGTGCTGCATGTAATTTGTGCAATTAGGTGACTTTTTAAAATGCAGTGCCATAAATTAATTCACTCATCTAGTTTGTAAACTGTAGAAGCCAGATGCTCATTTGGGATTTTCCAACTGTCTTTTCACTTAGCGTTTTACAAAGACACACAATCTAATATAGACTAATCAACAAATACTGACAGTAAAACCATGGGGAAGGTATCCGATCTGTTTGGAGCAGAAGACAAAACTATTTAAGCTTGGTAAACAAGCACGCTGGGTCAATTCTGCCCATCTGGTCTTGAATAAAATATAGACTGAATGACACGTTTTGCATGTAAACCACACATCGCCTTATTTTGGTAGGCGGACTGCACAATGCAGAAAGAATGGGAACAGAGGGACAGCATTGATTGCACAGTTCCTGTGAGATTCAGATAACGGCTGCTGAATTTTTCTGACAAATACATTGCAGGCACAAAGCACAATGGGGAAGAGAAGTGCAACAGCAAAAGGCAAAATGGGGAAAATAACACACTCATATAGCTGTACGATGCACACACATATACAAGTAGCACACACCATTAGATGATGCATGGTGACAAAGAAAATGGATTCTAAGTTTTTCTAAGGTTTTCTAGGAACAATATCATCCAAAACCAACAAAGTTGCTTACTGAAAATATCAGCTTGAACCAGCCTGAATTCCATACTGGTTTATGCTTTTCTAGTGCTGATGGTGGACCAATATGCAAAACTGATGAAACTGGTGAACCAGCAAACCAGCTTCAAAAACATAACGTAAAGTGGTTAGCCAACACGAGCATTCCTTGGACCAGCAAATCAACATGGTCGACAAGTAAACCTGCACCCAATACTGGTCAAGCAGCACACTGGAATTCAAAAGACAACAGACAGTATGCTGGTCAACCAGCATACCTATATACAAAACATAATGTTAGGTGGTTAACCAGCACACCAGCATCCCATGCTGGTCGAACAGCACACCAGCATCCAAAACACAATGTATGGTGGTAAACAAGCACACCAGCATCCCATGCTGGTTGAACAGCACACCAGCATCCAAAACACAATGTATGGTGGTAAACAAGCACACCAGCATCCCATGCTGGTCGACCAGCAAACCAGCACACCAGAATCTCAAGCACACCAGCATCCCATGCTTGTTGACTGGCCTCACCGGCCTCCTATGCTGGGCAAAAAGCACACCAGCATCCAAAACTGGTGGTTAACCAGCAAGTCGGCATCCCACGCTGGCCGATCAGCAAACCAGCATACCTGCACCTCATGCTGATTGACCAGCACACCAGCATCAAACTAACCATAAGGTGGTTAACCAGCACACCAGCACCCCATGCTGGGGAACAGCATACAAATACAAATGTATGCCGGTGACCAGCGATGCTGGTCTTTTCAGCAGTGTTGTCTGGTTTATTTTCGACATTTATAACTCTTAAAATGGTTGCAAAAACACAAATCTATTTCTGTTTAAAGTTAAGGCCTGTTTACACCTAATGTTATGCAATTAAAGTACATGATTGAAGAAAATATCGCAAGAGATCTTCATACAAAATGTATTCACATCGTGTCAGATACCAAATAATAATTGAATTAAGGTCACTTCAACACTAATACAATTTAAAAAAAAATTAAAAGCATTGATTTTCCTGCATTTATGCCTCTCATACAAACTGCAAACTGACTTTCCAAGATGAAGATTTTATTTCAAATGTTATTCTCAGTATAAGATATTCAAAGAGAGACTTTGTTTTACACTCATGTTTTGGACTTGGTGTGAACATGCTTTTACACGATGGCTCCTTCCTTTCCACTCCCTTTCCTTTTCAAACACTGTGCCAACATCCCACCCTCTTCTTTACAAATGTACCCTAAAGAGGATTTTTAGGTCCCAAGTCAGATGAGAAAAATGTTAGAAATTGTTTGTTAAGGTGTTGTATGAACTATGGCTGCAGCAGAGGTCAGTCACTAGAAATCTTGTGTGACAGGGCGGAGGGTGGGGCCGGGTCGTGATTCCGCCCAGCCAGCCCCTAATCAGGCTAATCAAGCCTCAGAGAGGGATAAAGGCTGACTGGAAGCTGCAGTGCGAGAGAGAGAGAAAGATTTACGGACAGCTGCCCGACACCTTTGTGTGTTTGTCTTTTTTGTACAGTTTTATATTTAAAATATTATTTATATTGTCAAGCCGGTTCTCGCCTCCTCCTTTCCATTAATCCCTTTACATCTTGCTTGACATCTGTGATAACCTATCACACTATTGTATGGAAAAGAGCAGCTTAGACATTCTGCTATAAAATAATAATTTTGTGTTTCATGGCAAGACAGACATACAGGGTTTTAAAGACATGGGTAAGTGATGACAGAAATTTTCATTTTGGGGTGAATTATTCCTTTAAGGATTAACAGTGTTTCTTTCCACTCAACAAATCCACTCATCTCCATATCTCACAGCAGGGCTGTTTTGAACTCCCAGTTTGTTTGTCTCTGGTTGAATGATCTGTAGTCGCCCTGAAGGGAGCTTCATCTTTTAGCAGAACCAGCTACCTCCAACATCTCGCCACCTTCCAAATGAGATCCATCCACTTATTAAACATGAATTAATGTGATTCTTACTAATGAATCCGAGTCAACAATGAATTATGTATTGTTTTCTAAATATTTACTGTTTCTATAATTACAGAATCATACATTGAAACAGATAATCAGATTACAAGTGTGTTTTTCACTCGCTGTTTATGAAGACTCTTAAAGTAAATAACAAGGAATATCGGAATATCACACCTGAGTCTCAGTTCAATGAGATCTTTTATTAAAGTGCTGTAATTTGATGCAATCACACAACCGATAAGAAGATGCATCACACTCTCATCACCAAACGTCACTGGGGGTACTTTTTGCCTCCACAAATAAAATATAAGATTTAAAGTAACTCTTATGCTGTTTTCGACTCATTTGTATAATGAAACTTATTGTGGTTAAAGGTGTGATAAATTCTGAGATTTCAGAGCCTGTGACAGAATCGTCCAAACTGAGGTGAAAACGGCATGACAATGACATGTTGATGGTGCAGGAAAAAATGGCTACAGTGACACTTTCGGCATGAGACTGCCCTGGAAGATGATTGATCTCACTTTTTCACAGGCACAAGAACAAGCAAATTCATATTTGGAAATAAACTCTGTTGCCTACCGTAAAGTCTCCTAGAGGAACATTTTGTCACTCATAAGATGCTTTCAGGTGAATTAATAAAGTACTTAGTTATGTATCAGTTTTGTCTCAAAGGTTTCTCCTAAAAACCCTTTAATGATAAAAAATAGAAACAAATGAGACAATTGTTGACTTCTCTCATCAAAAATATAATTACTTGCTCTGCCTCAGAAACAAATTTCCTCTTTGGTAGACTTCAAAGTCCAACCCTACTTTTTTTTACAGTATGTCACATTACAGAAGTAAAAGGGATTGTGGAGACTGTTTCATGATGACATTTAATCTTGAGACACTTGAGACTTTAAAGAGACATAATTTGATTTTACTTTCTTCTGGCTGTCTTAACACTGTAAAGAGCTTCCTCCTACTGAAGAGATGCATGTTAACAGGTGTGTGATGCAATGGTAGACAGACGTGTGAGGGGCATGAAACCTGCATTTCCTGCCCACCCTCAGATGCTAAATGAAAGCACACAACTCATATATGGATGGAAAATCAGTACTAATGGCCTATTACACAGGTTTTTCTCAGTCTCTACGAGACAGAGTACCAGGCATGTGACTCTCAGTGTGTTTCAGGCTTAAACATTTGCAAATTGGATTTTAAATATAGTAAATAAAGTACGGGCAAAGATCTCACCTCCAAATCTCTATTTTCTGGTCCCAAGATATGGCTAGGTTTTCTTCGTTAATGTACAATTTACCAAGTTCTCACCTACTTTTCATCTGCTAGGCAAAAATCCTAAATCGGATTGCTTGCCAAAGTATTAGCGTGTGTTGGAATCAGGCACGGGGCTGGATGTTCTCTAATTTCTCGAAAACCTTCATGGCCAAGACTTTGGCTCGTACCTCAGGTCAACCAGACATCAGTCTACCGGTAATCAGAGGGGGGCCTTCTCCCTCCACAGACACGCTTCCTGCTTTAATGTCGGCCCCTTTAATAGCCTTGAGCCAAATCTTATGAAATCATTAGGAGGAGGCCAGGCAGGAGTCCTGCTGACTCGTGTTAAGGTGGTGAATCTGGGAGTTGTGGGAGGCTGTGAAGACAGGAGTCTACCATCTGCTCTGTGAAGGCAACAGTCTCTGTTTCACTTTGAAATCTCACACCTCTATCACAGATTCTACTACCAGTGCTGGGTAGATTACCTAGTTAGAATTGAATTATATTTTTTAAATAAAAAAATGCTCTGATCTACTTGAATTGTAATAAAATCAAGTGAATTTTTAAAAATGTTTATATGTACAATAGAGGTGCTACAACAACTGGTACTATGGCTGTTCACGACTTTATAAAACGTATTTTTTGCTCCATTACTCACACCCTACTATATCAAAACACTTATACACTAATGCACCATTTGAAAAACTATACATTGTAATGCTTGTATTACAGATCCAACTACATTTACACACTTATTTCAATGTGATTTACTTCCATGGTAACGGAGTGTTGGGACTTTGGACACGGAGAACAAGCTTCAAGCCCAGCCAAGGATACTAGTAACGAAACTGAAAATGAAGCAAAAGTGCCGTTTAAACATTGTGTAGTAATGTGGTTACTTCAGTAAATGTACTGTTAAAGTCTAATTTACTTTTAAATACTATCGGTTAGGTTAAAGTGTTGGATTAGGGTAAGGATGTCTGTTTAGTGTAACTCTCATTTCTATTTTTGAACACTTTTGGTTAGGTTTAGGTGAAGGTTTTAGGTTAGGCAGGTACATTTTGCTCATTAACATCTATCTAATATTCACCTTAAAAACCTGATCTCATTACAACCTAATTTTACTCATTTTTGGCAGTTTTTGGAGATCAGGCAGATTTTTACATAAATTTACTTAAATTTTAAAATGGCCATGAAATAAAAATTTACCATATTTATTTTATTAATGTGTATCACTGGTCTTATTGTAAATTATTCATCCATGCATATTTTATATAATTTTTTGACACAGTAATCTATAATCAAAATGTCTTAATTTGATTTGAAGACTGCAAACTCGCATTCATGTCTGCCTCCATTCCAGTATGCAATGCCCACTTTTTACAATTCAACCAACAACCAGTTGGTAAATCAAGTCCCGCCCTAATTTTTTTATTGTTTGATAAGCCATTTCACTTGGAAATACCTCACAATATGGAAGAAAATTCAGTTGGAATTCCCATTTCATGCTGACTTTGAGAAAAAATGAAAAAGTTTACTTAAGCTCAAAATGTTTGAGTTTTACTTGCTATTTGTCTTTCTTTGGGTGAAATAAAAAAGGTACATTAAACGTTTTAAATCTTGCAATTTTGACATTACAAACACCATCCGTGTGTGGCAGTTCAGATCAGACTAGATCTATTTGTGAATTAATATCCCAAAAGTTGTCTCACATGCATCCGAATACATTTTTTGAAGCTGAGAACAAAAGCCATTTGTAAAACTAAAGTAAACTTTACTGCACTTTAAAAATCTCCATTTGTTTTCTGCTGAAGAAAGACTCTGGGATGGATTCAGGGTAAGTGAAAAATTAGAGAATTGTAATTTTGGGGTGAACTATTCCTTTACAATCCATCATGAGCTTTTGTGGGATTATGCTGGTAACCACAAAATGTTATTTGAACTCATCGTTCTTTTTCTTAAAAAAAAGGCCCTTCCAATGGAAGTGAATGGGGCCAATCTGTAAATGTTATAATTCACTCAGTTTCAAAAGTATAGCCACAAGACATAAACAATTTTAGTGTTATTACTTAGCCTACCTTTTTCTGTGTAAAATTATATCCAATTGCAAAACTTTTTTGCCATGATTACGTAACACAGTAAACAATAAAAATACTGTTAACAGCTGACAATTTAACAACTTTACAGCTCAAAAAATACACAAGTTTTAACAGAAGAAAGTGCTTTTATAAAATTATAGGTTTCACATTTCTGCCTTTAATCCTTTCAAAAATTGGTCCCATTCAATTCCAATTTAAGTGCCTCACTGGAACCTAGATTTTTTTCTTTTTTTAAGAAAAGAAACGTGTCGAAATAATTTTTGTGGTAATCAACATCACACCACAAATATTGTCGACTGAATTTATCTTGTATTGAACATGGATTCCTTTAATGTTCAAAGAATAACAGAAGTAGAGCCTCCTCGGATTACCTACTACTTTCTAGCAGACTTGCCATTTCAGCATGGCTGTTTCGTGGAATTTTGACTCCCTAAATCAAAATTGAATTGAACTGTGAAATGCTGAAAGATTCCCACCCCTTATGTTTATAGAATTTAGTATACAAAGCTTTTGTTCAATGCTGGTTTGTGTATAATTTGTCTAGCAATGATGACAATAAAAATGCCAGTGTTTTTTGCACAAAACATTAATCTAAAATGCCTGTCAAACATCCTGTCCTTGCCAGCGCAAAGAACCATTTTGAAATGGAAATGAGCTTATGGATATTTCGTCATGCCTCTTGTCAAGGTGGAGACGCCTTTCGCAATGCCTTTTAGAGAATCACTGGCACTTTAAGGTTGCTTTTATGCATTAGAGAAGGATTTATGACCATATGTGTGTAAGCGTTTGTCAGGCTGCCAGAGCTGAACGTGATCAGCCTAATAGAGTTATTGACACCCCACTGTATGGCCACACTCTTTCAAGTATCCATTAATCCATATATCACTTCCCATTGTGACAACCCAATTAATTTCATTAAGACTAGAAATTACATTTTAAAACAGGGAGATAAATAAAGTCAGTCATGAAAGCAAATACTAAGCAGACAGTTTGACTCTATTTAAATTACATTCAAACAGACCAAAAGGACAAGAATGAAGAAGAATATCTGGAATATGTTATCTAAAATAGCGGTTCTAAGGCCAAATCCACATTCCGTTTTCAGTTTCCTTATGTCATAATTTTCTATATGCTGCAATTAAAGCGTTTTCAACTGAAAAACTTCAGTGTGGACGTGGCCTAACCCTCAAGGGAAATAACTTATGATGTACATGTGCTTTGAATGACATTTCTAAGAGAACATAAGGTAAATATATTTTCTGATAGGGTACATAAACCCCAATCTTGTTATTACAATCACAATTGTAAAGAAAAACATCCTCTTCATAATCCATCACCTAGTTCCCATAAAATCGCGAATGAGATCTTAATACCTCACTTGTGTCTCCTTGATGACAACAGGACTAAATAAAGAATAAATGGAGATAATCCTGCTACTCAAAATTTTATTTGCACTACAGTTTAGAAAAGTTCACAACCATGTCTCAATACTATGCTCAGATTTGCAGAGATTCAAAAGTCTGCAATCAGACAGCAGATTTCAGTATGAACAATTCTCGACCAAATTATCTAAGCTGATCTCATTAATTTCTGTTTTGGTTCTAAGAAATTTTAGAAGAAATATCTGACAATGTTGATACTTAAACAAACATGATGTTAGAACTCCATAAGATTTCCTGAGCTCTGAAAGAGCAACATCAGATCAATTTCATTTTCCTCTGGGCTGAAATTAGATCTTAAACCCTGTTTTTGATTATGGGTAAGTATTGTAATGCTTGTGTGAGCATAATTTAGTTTTTCAAAGCTCTAAATTTCTAAACTGTCAAGCACACTGATATATTGATGAAGGTATGTTTAAAGCAGGAGCGTTGCTACGGTTTGAAGAGATAAAGGGCTTTGCCCCAATAGATCTGATTAATATATATATATATATATATATATATATATATATATATATATATATATATATATATATATATAAATTACATACATTTATTTTAATTTACATGGTATGGAGGACCAATTCTAATGTATTTACATTGTATGGATGACTATTATTCACTTGTTAACTTAAAAATAAGAATCCTGGCCCTTTAAAAAATAACTGTCTGCATAAATCAATCTACTTCTCATTTACTGGTCTGTCATGGATCATGTCATACCTATATATATATATATTTTATTTTTTTCTGCATGTCCTCACATCTGAAAATATGATTTATTGTGTGCTTTAAGATGTCAGCCTACTGTATATGTAGCATACTCCAACCAATCTACTACATGGCTACAAGCATTATAATTTGGGCAAAGTAATTAATTAATTGAGGTGCAGCAAGGTATAGCCATCTAACCTCTGATTTAACTATAGCTTCATTTTAGGAATAAATCACTTTTCTTTGAGAATTGGTTTAGAGAGATAATATTCTTTTTGCTAGTCAGTTCCGTAATGACCATGTTAGGTTTGCTTTCATAATTTTCCCAAAAGTATAATTTTAAGGCCACTCCAAATGGGTTTGAAATTGACATAAATGCCATTCCTATTAGTATTAAGATTCTTCTAAAAGGAGAGCACACACTCTTTGATCCAATGCCTCTGACCAACAGCGTCTCACTTCAAGAAACACCTGTTACTTATGACGAGTTTAATAACCACTTTGTCTATAATTGCATCTTTCTACTTTTCAGTGGATGGCTATTTATGAGGTCAATTGATATTTGGTTTGGCCTCCTCCCCTTAAATATGTGCTGACTAATAAAGTTTAAGAGGTGTCTTTTACAATATTACATAAATGTTATACCTGTAATTGTATGCTTTCTAAATACAGTATATTGACAAAATAAAGAAGCATTTGACTTTTTGTGACAAATATGAGATGATGAAACATTTAGTGAATGTGTTATTTTTAAATCTTTCTGGAAGGATTTAAGCAAATATCGCAGAAATTTAGTTTTTAGTTGTTGTTTATTTATTTGTTACATTATGCAACTGCTGTAATTATGCAGATTGTTCTTAGCATTAGTTGATAAAAAAAAAAAAAATCTACCTTGCTCTCAAACTGCTTTGCCCAACCTTAGGTAAGTAAAGTCACAGCAACTGATGTTATTAGACAGCTACCTAGCTGGCTATATCAATCCAAAATAATATATTTCTAATATCTAAACCTTTAAAATTTACAAGTAAATGTTTCCATTACAATGCACATGTATTTATATTTAAGCAATATCACACAAGCAAGAGTGCAATATGGCCCTACATCAGCACTGCTGTGATTTGGCCGCAGGCACGAGTGCCGTAATCACAGCAATGCTGATGAGGGCCATATAGCACAATTGCAAGTGTGATATTGCTTATATACAACTAATTAGGGAAAAACTGAGTCACAAAAAGCGCATTTGTGCATGGAACTACTTTCTTGCGTGACGAGTCAGAATCTGCCATTGCTGGTTCAAACCAAATGATACATCAAAGACTCCATTAGTAAAAAATGTCACTTCATAAATAATATCACGGCTTGTGGTGTTTCTAACAAGTTATTGGATTAACATGGATGGATGTGTGTGTGTGTGTGTATGTGTGTGTGTGTGTGTGTGAGCGTGTATTTATCACTTTGTGGGGACCAAATGTCCCCATAAGGATAGTAAAACCCGAAATTTTTGACCTTGTGGGGACATTTTGTCGGTCCCCATGAGGAAAACAGCTTATAAATCATACTAAATTATGTTTTTTGAAAATGTAAAAATGCAGAAAGTTTTCTGTGAGGGTTAGGTTTAGGGGTAGGGTTAGGTTTAGGGGATAGAATATAAAGTTTGTACAGTATAAAAACCAATATGTCTATGGAAAGTCCCCATAAAACATGGAAACACAACATGTGTGTGTGTGTGTGTGTGTGTGTGTGTATGTGTGTGTGTGTGTGTGTGTGTGTGTGTGTGTGAGAGAGAGAGAGATAGAGAGATGGAGAGTGTGCAATCACATGTTGCCACTCCCAAGCAGAGATGCTGTCAGCTTTCTGAAGATCAGCTTTCTCAGTGGAAAAATAGTCATCCATGTTGGGGTATTTCTCCCTATTTCACAGTAACCGGTGAACATCTTTTACTATACTATATTGCAGTCTCCTCCACCATTTTGAACAGCATGTCCTCTCCGAGATGGAAAGTCCAGTAAGTGGTAAGCACCTTGAGTTTATGTTATTAATCAGTCTGTTGTGTCTCTCAGCTATGATGAGTCTCAATGCTGAAGTTGTTAGTTTAAAGCCGTTTAAAGCCATTTCCTAGCTTAAGTAGTGTAATATTAATACGAGCGATCACATAGAGCTGTTGTATGTATGTTCATATTACACACAAAAATAATCTTTTGCCACCCCCTACTGGCTAACACATGTAATGAAAAATAAAAAAATATTGTATAATAATATGTCATTTATAATGACATGAACACAAGCAGAGTGATACACAGTGAAGTGTCTGAGTGCTGATGGTGTGAGACCATCAGTGCTCATGGAACGTCTCTTGTCCAATCAGATTTGAGGACTGGAACTAACTGTTGTATAATAAAGCAATATCACACGAGCAAGAGTGCTGTATGGCCCTCTATCAGCATGGCACGAGGCAGATGGTCGAGTGCCGTACACGGCAATGCTGATTTAGGGCCATACAGCAGGATTGCGAGTGTGATCCTGCTTTTATGTAACAGTTCAACAAATAAGTAAATTAAAAAAGAAGGAAAAACTAAGCACTAGCTAAGTTCAAAAGATGCGCCCAAGCCTCTGCTACTCATTTGAAAACGTCACTTTAGAACTAGTTACGATGGCTTGGGCTATTTCCTAACGAGTTATTAGAGGAACAAGGATGTGCATGTGTGTGTCTTTGAGAGAGAGAGAGAGAGAGAGAGAGAGAGAGTGCAATTGAGCATGTGTGAACCAGCATCTGTCATGACTCTCAAGCAAGTCAAGTCATATTCATTTGTATAGCGCTTTTCACAACACACATCGTTTCGAAGCAGCTTTACAGAAAATCATGCATTAACAAAACAATTAAACTGTAATATCTATAAATTCTTAGAGTGATCATTGTGTAGTTTGTACCTCCGGTAGGTAAGCACCTCGAGTATGTATAATTACTTTGTCTGTTGTGTCTTTCAGCTGTGATAAACCTTAATTCTTAAGTTGTAAGTTTAACCTTATTTCCCAGCTGTAATGTATAAGTACACATAAAACACCTTTTTAAACACTCTTTTGTCACCACCTGCTGCCTAAAATCTTTAATGTACACCAGAGGTGAATCACCACGCCGCATCACAGGTATCAAATTCAGGGCACATCAATGCGGTTCAGTTGGCAGACAATACACACAAAAGTTACCTTTTGTTTTTTTCCTTCAAGAATTAACAAAGTGGCATGATGAGTTTGCAGTTAATGTATAAAAATGTATTAACTGCGCACACTTAACGATTAATAATTACAATGTCGATTATGAAATGTATCTATGTGTAGCATTGATCAAACCACAAAAAGACATAATTGTTACTGAAACTTTATCCAGTGATGGTTAGAGTAAATAATTTTTGTCCTTTGATAATGAGTTGGGTAGGATGTAATAGAAAACTATGCGAGTTGTTCTCCGTGGTGCAGCAGAAATTTGAGCAGCCTCCGGAGTCATAGCTGGACGCGGATGCAGAACAGTGACCGTGTTTTGTGTACATTCATAAAAAACTATTTAGAACAAGCCATGTCATCTGCCAGACATGCTCAGTGTGTGACCCCCTTTAAATTTGAGTTTGGAACACCACAAACACAAGCGGGGTGTTACAAACAGTAAAGCATCCGAGTGCTACTATTCTGAGACATCATCACTCTTGGAGCGTCTCTTGTCCAATCAGATTCGAGGACCAGAACTAACAGTTGTATAAACATTTATAACGTATTTCATATACAATTATTAACTGCCTACAAATAATGTCGCATTGTAATCTGAAAATTATTAAGCATAAAACTCTCAATTAAATTATAAATTCTCAATATCGTTGAACAGTGGATAGTACGTAGTTTTGCATGCATATTACCTCATCCGTTTGAAACAATAATAGTTTGTTGAAACCTGCCGAGTGACAACAGTCCCACATACTGGCTATAAATGTGAGGGCTTCAAAATCCACATGACAGTCGTTTCTGCACTGAACTGAATAAACTCACTAGTAGTTATCTACAACTGCCAGCACCCATTGCTTTTTATCATGGACAGACAGACTAATTAGCGAAAAAAGTCAAAGTCATAAAACATTTGTAAAAGTGAAATGTGTGTGGATATCCAAAAAAAGATTATGGGCTTGGGACAATACATCAGGAGTTTAAGCCCTCAAAGCCTCCCCCTCGCAACGCCCCTGGGTTGAAGTGCAATTCTCATTCTTTAATTCAACTCTCTGATATGCAAAACGATTGTTTTATACCTCCTCTCTGAACTATGGTGAAGAAACCAAAATAAGATGTTTCAATTCAACCCATTGTGAGATGTCGGGTCCAAAAAAAAATCTATATTTCATTTGAGTCCTTAAACTGCTGTTGTGCCAACAAAGCTGGTTGGAGTCATTAGGCTGAGGCCCCTGGCTCCGCTGTTCTAGAGAGGAAGCAGAACAGGTTGTACACTCACTAGGGAGGACACAAGGGATCAAGGGCAGGCAAAGCGTGCAAACACAAGCTCAGGGTTGAGTTATCAGTATCGACTGTGCTTCAGGCAGGACCGGGAGGATAGAGGTGGGTGTGTGTGGTGGATGTGTTAGCACAAACCTCTTTATTCTTTCAACACCTGCTGAAGGTCACATACAATGTTGCCAATCACCTGCTGGGCGTGCGGTTGCAAAACACATCCCACGCCACAGCCTTCTTACTCGGTGTTAATTGATGGTTGTCACTTCTATGAAGGGGATGTCAATCAATGTTAATCAGATTTATTTATTTATATTTTTACGCCAGATGCATTTACAATGTCCTTTTGTTTACCTTAGTATGAGATTGACAATAGGTTTCACGCTGAGGAGCCCTGCCATGCCTTTGATTTTTCGTAATGCTGTGTACACACAGATAAAGAAAAACACTCAATTGACTATGGTGACATACTTGTTCTCTGTGGAAATCAGAATCAAAAGATCAATTTAGTCTTGTTGAAATTAAATTGAGCCTTAATATTATTTTACGATTGGGATTTATTACTTTGACTAAAAACTGTGATTTAAGATGTGGAATACTGTAGCACACTTTGTTAGTTATTTGGGCGTATTCTGAGCACTTCAGTTGCTTGCATTCGCTTTCACTCAGTCATTCAGAGTTCAGATGCATGTAATTCTCCACCTGTTCTGGAACAGGTTGGACATGTTTGTTTATATCTAATCAGATCTAAAGACATCAGAACAGGGACACTGATAAGCCTAATAACAGAAGAGGGGTGGAAAGAGGGTCATCCATTAGTCTATATAATCTGATTGAGCAGGGACACTCAGAGAGGGTGTATGCTTTAGTCTGTGCTACAGGGTGTTTGTGTTGTTTTCTTGACTGGAACCATGATACCTCTTACCCCTTTTAAAGTGACATAGTAGAGGTTCTGGAGCCGGAGCTGGTGCCAAAAAGAACCCCATTTAATGTATTAATTTAACTTGCACATTGATTTATTCAGCTATTTTTCCAGCAGTCATTCCAAGCTTCTGCAGCACCAGCAGTGTTTTTTCTTATGGCTAATTTATACTTACTAGGCGAGTTTGCCTAAAATTATGACAAAATGCAGTGATGTTTTTGTTCTGCCAAGGTGTTCGTTTGGTGATATTTCTCCTCTTCATCTCTAAAACTCTTGGCCTGGTTATCTCAGTGAGTAAAGACGCTGACTACCACCCCTGGAGTCACAAGTTCGAATCCAGGGTGTGCTGAGTGACTCCAGCCAGGTCTCCGAAGCAACCAAATTGACCTGGTTGCTAGGGAGGGTAGAGTCACATGGGGTAACCACCTCGTGGTCCTGATTTATAGTTCTTGCTTTCAATGGGGCATGTGATAAGTTGTGTGTGGATCACGGAGAGCCTCCACATTAATCTTATCTAATGGCATTCATTAAAAAATTACAAGATTACACCAAATTCACAAATTCTCATAATCAAGTAGACGTACTTAGAAACTTAGAAACTGGTGAAGATTCACCATTGGCTCCCACAGTATACAGAGTGAAGTGTGGATTACTCAGATGAGAAAATAACCTTGCAAATATGGTGTGCTAAAATGCCACCATCTCTTTACAGAAAAGTCCTGGTTTATCAGAGAGGAAGATCTAGATTTCTGGAAGGGTTTGCAGACATGGTTAATCAGTAGTAAGTAAAGCCATCAGTCAGCCATGCTGTGTTCTGACTTCTGAAGGCAAATTCTTCAAGATTAGCATAATGGGAACTCTAGCACCAAAACCTATTAGTCTTGGCAAATCAAGTGAAAGAACAATAGACTATAAGACCTGACTAATCAACTATGAGCACACATACACAACATTCAGCCACAACATTAAAACCACCTGCCTAAAATTGTGTAGGTCCCCCTCGTGCAGCAAAACCAGAGCCAACCCGCATCTCAGAATAGCATTCTGAGATGTTATTCTTCTCACCACAATTGTACAGAGCGGATATCTGAGTTACTGTAGACTTTATCAGTTCGAACCAGTCTGGTGATTCTCTGTTGACTTCTCTCATCAACAAGGCATTTCCATCCACAGAACTGCTGCTCATTGGATGTTTTTTTGTTTCTGGCACCATTCAGAGTAAATTCTAGAGACTGTTATGTGTGAAAATCCCAGGATATCAGCAGTTACAGAACAGTGACAGTTACCAGCCCATCTGGCACCAAAAGGAAAGCCCTCATGCCATCCCAGATGTGTATGACTATCTTTAATCTGCTGAACACAAATTAAGATTTTTAGAGGAACATTTCTGCTCTGTAGGTCTATAAAATGCAAATTAATTGCAAATGAAACCCATGCCAACATTTTAAAGCTAATAACAAATCAAATAAGTCAGCATATGGTTAAATCAATATCTTCAGAAGCGATGGGATATGAGAATGTGTGGATGAGAAACAGAGAAACAGATAACGTTCACAATCTTCTTTTACTTTTGGTGATTCACAATCAAATGACAAATATTGATTTGTTTCTCACTTACATCATATTACTTCTGAAGATACGTATTTAACTACTGGAGTATTTTGGTATTACTTTTATGCTACCTTTATGTGCTTTTTGGAGCATAAAACTTTTGGCTCCCATTCACTTGCATTGTACTGGCCTACAGAGCTGAAATATTCTTCTAAAAATCATAAAGTTTGTTCTGCAGAAGAAAGGAAGTCATACACGTCTGCAATGGCATAAGGGTGAGTAAATGATGAGAGAATAAAAAAATGTAGGTGAACTATACCTTTAAAGTTATAGCTCAGCCATAATTTAATATTATGTCATAATTTCCCCACCATCATGTTGTTCCAAACCTGTGTGACCTGTATTCTGTGGAATACAACAAATGTTAGACCGAATGTTAGGTTCTGACAGTCTCAGTCTCTATTGCACATTCACTGAAAGTAAATAGTGACTCTAAATAGACATTTATATAATATCTACTTAGTGTTGCATGGAAGAAAGAAAGTAATATGGGTTTGGAATAATATGATGCCGAATGATGACAGAATTTCCATTAAAAATAATAATAATATTTCTGTAATACATGTTCAATGTGTATTATGTAATGGAATATAGGGTAGAGAACATCTATTATGTCATATGAGAAAGTAACGAGTTACTACTTGAGAACTCTTTTAATTGGATACTTTATTACTCTTACTCAAGTAATTATTTATGATAGTACTTGAGTACAGTTTTTTGCTACTCTACCCACCTCTGATTAATTGCAATACTGACATATGCATCAATAACTGAGTGTGAACACATGACCATGAATGATCTGATAACAGAACAGAGTTTATTCTGTGTCTAACAGACACACAAACAAGCAAAAACTAATATGGACATTCTTCGTCCTGTTTTGGATGTCAATGTCTTGCAGAAAAAGTGGTGTTGATGATTTGAAAATGTAGCAGTACATAATTAAATGGCTTTGAGAGAAAAGTGCTCTAAAAACAATATATTTGTTCCTGCCACCATTATCCTTGTCTCTAAGAGTCATTTAGAGAAACAAGACTGATTTATAATATTAAAACCTGCAGTGCTCTTCATGCTCACGTTCTATTGAACTCTTTTTGACATCAGTGGTCCGTAGAGTAAGAGCACCACCCAATGGCTCACCCAATGTCTGCAGAATGAATGTGCCTAATAGCATACTAAACAATCTTTTCAGACATGTGGACAGATTTGATGCATCAGTCATGACATGGGCGTTGCTAGACCATATTTAGAGGGGCGTCAGAACCCCCAAATGTAATCTCTGCCCCTTAAATTCTGTGACTCTGCAATAAGCATGCAAATCTGTGATCACCCACTGTGAGCTCTAGTTTGAAATGTGAGGCTGCTTTAGTGACCTTTTTTGCCTGTAAAGACTCACTATAGCACATAAAAATTAAAATAAAAATACCTGTTCAACAGAGTGGAAAAGCCTACATTAAATGTGCACATCTAATAGTTGACGTTTAAAATAAAAAGGAAAAAACATACTGTATCATATACTTATGATATACCAAAGGACCTTTCAAAAGGTATACTCAACCAAAAGAACAGCTTCTGAATTTTTTTAGCCTTCACTTTTTTTGGAAGACATTTAGACTTCCAACACTTTCAGCAGGGGTCTGTCAACCTACTGAGAGAATTGACAAGCAGAAAAGGTCTATAGCAGATTGAAGACAATGGGAAACACAGAACCATCCTGTGGAGTGAGAATGACACAAAGGTTATGGAAGACTGCAGCAAAGGTGTAGCCACAGTCCACTAAAGGTTGCCTGCTGACCTTGGTTGTTAGAAGCTGAAGGCTGGAAACAGAGAGGTCAAGGTGCCTGAAGGGCTAAAGACTGAACAGCAAAGCTGGGTCAGACCAGTCACGACATGAAAAGTAAACACTGTTATGGATATGGAGGATACCATTTGCTTCTTAAGATCTGCCCCAGCTGGTAGTCATCAGCTCAGTATTGCTCTTCAAAGCAACAGCTACCTGATTGTTGTAGTCTTGCAGAGTCTAACTTTTGACAATTGACATCAAGTTTTGGCTACATTCCTCAAAAAAAAAAATGTTGCAGGATGTCTGGGAAGAAGAGATGGGCACAGACCTTTTTCCAACTGTGTGAAAGGAGGAGTTTGTGGAAATACCTGGACATCCCAACAATAGGACCTATGAAAGTTGCATCTGAATCCAGGAAATAGAGTAAAGATAGCCAATAAAATTTAAGCTTGCAATTGAGAAAGCTCTTGCTATTTTAGTGTGCAATATGCACCAGACGATCTGTCTGAAGCAGAGACTACTTAAAGGTGGGGTATGTGATTTGCAAAACGGCCGGCAGATTTTGAAAATACACAACTCATAAGGTCCTACCTTCTCTCCTCCAACGCTGGCCCTGACTCCACCCATTCGAAAAACATGGACGCGCAATCATGCACGAGCGAAAACTCAGATGCGCGAGAGCGAGCCAGGCTAGCATAGGTTGGAGTTTCTGCATGACGTCACCATTTACCTGCTAAGACCGTCAACATGGCACAACATTCAGCGGTAAGTTGCACCAGATATTATTAACATTCAACAGTCACATAAATCATTAGTATTGTTAGAAAATTGATGTTTTTGAAATGTAAATATATATTGTATAAATATATATAAAATATATAAAAATATATTGGACGTCCTGGTTGTCACCGAAGTTTATGGCTAAATATAGGGCTGACCGATATAACGTTATCAGATGAGATTGTTATGCGCATCTCGTCAGTAAAGCACATAACATAAAGTGCATTCATTGATTAGTAAATCGCCATCAGCTGCTTTCAGATGGAGCGGCGTATACTACACAGATCCGTAGTTCACTAACAAGCTGGGCCGTGATAATGAAGGGTAAATTGCCCAGCTTGTCAGTGATGAACTACAGCTCTGTGTAGTAAATGCCGCTCCATCTGAAAGCAGCTGATGACGAACGGGACACGCGCGCCAGGGTGGTGGGGGAGGGGGCATGGTACGACCGTTTGATTGACACATTTTCTGTCCAATGATTCTAGATGGTCTTGAAAATGATTGGCTGGAGTTTTTCGAGTCCTGCCCGTTCCACAGATGATTAAATTGCTTAATTTTCATTTCAGTGCTTCTAATTTACAGCCAGTAAGTGGGTTAGGAATAGGATTTCAAGTTATTTTGAAAAAATGGTCAAAAAAGAAAATCACATACCCCACCTTTAATTGTAGAATTCTTATCATAAGCTGAATGAATTCTCAGCTAATTAGATAAATCCCTGAGCTACAACAGGCCAAGCTGACAATGTGTTACTAAAACTTCACCTCTCCTGCTGGCCTGGTGATGGCACGGGTACAGGGGTGTGGCGCCTCCTGGCCCAGACTGACAACCATTAGACAGATCAAAGCATAGCCAGCACTGTGAGGGCAGAAGGCACTGGGATGCCAGTATATTCAGACAGGGGATGTACTGTAGCTTAACAGATGTGGGTACTGGTCATTACTATCAGTGATCCATTTAATATGCTCACTGAATAAGCGAAGGCTGACCACTGCCATCTGGATAGAGACACAGTACCCACACCCCCTCCCTCTGCTCCAACTCTGGAGCCATGGTGTCTGCCCCGGCAAACAGAGGGCTGCCCATTTAATGTCTCTCTAGGTCCCTCTCGTCCAATATGACACAGTTACATCAGTTCTCTCTCATGGGTTTTGAATTTTCAATGTAGTTTTTATTCCCTTCTTTTATTTTTAATTTGTCATTTTAATTTGGTGTAGTTTTAATTTCAGTATTTATTTATTAAATAATTATTTTTGTTTTAGTATAGGCTTAATGAGAGCAAAAAGTTATTGTGTTAACTGATATAATAATTTAAATAATTTTTTTGCGACGTTAAATTCCTTTTGGTGTGTCCAGTTTTAACACTATATACAGTTAAGGGACAATACAAGTTAAGCTCAATTGACAGTATATGTGACATTATGTTGATTACCACAAACATTTATTTTGATTTTCTTTAAAAAAAAAATCGAGGTCACAGGGTAGTTAATGGGGTACATTTTTGGAGAGTTTAAACACAAAAATGTTAAGCTTTATAAGCTTATAATTTTATAAAAGCATTTACATTAAAATTTCTGTCAAAACTTGTGTATTATTTAAGCTGTAAAGTTGTTTATATTGTTGTTTTTGCAGTCGTTTTAGGATTTTAGTGTTTTCGACAATGCGTCGTCATTAAAACAAAGTTGTAAACTTGGATATAACTTTGCACAGAAAAGATTAGCAAGCAAATTTATAACACTAAAATCATTTTAAAACACAAATTGTTTACATTTTGTGGCAATACTTTTAAAAAAGTGAGTATTTTAACGTTTACGGATTGGACCCATTCACTAAGTGCCTCACTGTAACCAATATTTATTTATTTATTTATTTTTTTTTAATTAGGTGAGTCAAAATGTATTTTTGTGGTAATCAACATAGTGCCGAAAAATGTAATTTGGAAACACCTCAAAACACTATGAATGTGGTTAATTATGTGACACACATGAATCTATATTTATGTACTATTCCTCTGTAATTTTGTTAAATCCTTCAATTTTTTAAATGCTTAAAACACTAATAGTGTTTTGTTCTTTTAAGTGAACGACTCATTCTGGTTCACTTCAACAGTTTTGGTCTTGTTTTTGAATTAATCATCTGAATCAATCATTCAATGGCTCACTTAGAACACACACACAATGCTCATTTGTCAGCACCTCCTGTGGCCTAATGTCAAAAAGCAGAATTAAGTGGCTAGCTAGGTAAGTTTAAACTTAGTTTGAGAGAACTCTAAATTTGCTGTACCACAAAGTTGGATAGGATTTCTTCAAGGTCCATTGCCATATAAACATCAAAGACTGTCTAGCCCAAGATGGACCACTTGTTTTAAAATGAACGGGAGAGATTGGAATGCTCAATATGGTGGATGTAGAAAAGGAAGTCCCGTCTGACAGGTACAAGAGTCAGTCAACAGTTAAACGATCAATTAAATAACTAGGGATAAACTAAGTACTGTCCCCCTTCCTGTGGCATACTTTCTTATGCCACAAGATTTGCCTTTGCTGGTTCGAAAGATGTGTTTAAGCCTTCGTTACTAATTGGAAAACCACACATTTGAACTAGTAGCATAAGCTTGGGCTGTTTCTAAAAATGTATTGGAGAAACAAGGACGTGTGCATGAGAAAGAGGGAGAGATTGAGTGTGTGATTACCTGCATCTGTTACAGTGATGAACATGCTGCAGCTGTTAGTTTAACTCTATTCCTCAGTATCATAGTAATCCACTTCGATCATGGAGTGATACTGACATACTTACTATTGGAATTAACCTACAAGTATTTCACTAATGTTCAAGTGTTTTGTTGTCAAAGGAAACATGGAGGACGGCAGTTTCATTCTTGTTTATTTCTTGGGGAACTCTTATTTTGACACTGACACAAAAAGCATCCTCTCTGCCATGTTGAAAGTTTACGTCTTCTCTCAACTCGGAAACTTGTATCAGGTGGGTGTCCTGAGCGTGTTTGATTTATCCGTCTGTCGCAACTCAGCTGTGAGCGGCAGCTAAAGCCGTTAGTTTAACTCCATTTCTCAGATATAATGAAGTAGTAATCCGAACAATCATGGAGTGAGAGACAATTCCTTATGACTTTAACCTCATGTGATCCTGTGTCCACATGCATGGACATTGTATTTTGGCTTTGCTCTATGCAACGCATAATTTAAATGAACTGAATACTGTTCACAAGACTCTAGGCTGACATTTAAATGATTAACTTCTGCTGTACAGAGTCACATGACACAACAGCATGCTGTCGATTTCCTTGAAGTGCTCCTACGGATGCAGCGCCAACAAAAGTTCCTCTGGTAGGATATATCTTAAAAGTTGTTTTTTATTGAAACTTGTTTAGTTGTAAATAGTCGTGTCTCTAGTTTCGTTTGATATGCCGCTTTAGAAAATCTGTTCATTTTCCGAGCATTAGCACACTGATCAGGGGCGTAGCACCAAATTTTGGGCCCTGGGTACAAACCATCTTGCTGGGTCCCCGTACCAAATATGTATGTATAGAAAACTGACTTCTAAGGGGCCCCCCCTGCCTCGGGCCCTGGGTACTCTGTACCCTTTACCCCCCCAGTCCGACGCCCCTGACACTGATAAACATGATGTCTACATATGTGGACATGGGCACCGCATTTCCTCAACAGTAGATAAAAATGTTTTAGTTATTTTGAAAAACTTTCATCTTCTGCTTTGTTTTAATATACATTTTGTTATGTTTAATTTTGTTATCACTGTGCAATACGATTCTATTCATTAACATTATTAAATGCAATGCTATATACAGTACAGTGGTGGCCAAAAATATTGGCATCCTTGGTAAATATGAGCAAAGAAGGTTGTGAAAATAAATTTCAAAAATCTAAACTTTAATTGAAGTAAAACAATTGAAACAGGGGAAATACGTATCTTATTATTAAATAAATATTTTTCTCCAAAATGCATTGGCCATAATTATTGGCACCCTTTTATTCAATACTTTTTGCAACCCCCCTTTGCTAAGATAACAGCTCTGAGTCTTTTCCTGACAAGGGATCTGAGACTATTTCTCCATACAGAATCTCTACAGATCCTTCAAATTCAGAGGTTCATGTTGGTGCACTCCTGTCTTCAGTTTACCCCACAAGTTTTCAATGGGGTTCAGGTCAAGGGACTGGGAAGACCATGGCAGATCCTTGATTTTGTTGACAGTGAACCATTTTTGTGTTGATTTTGATGTTTGCTTTGTATCATTGTCCTGCTGGAAGATCCAACCACAGCGCATTTTAAGCTTTCTGTCAAAGGATGCCAGGTTTTGATTTTTTAACTGTTGGTATCTGATAGAGACCGTGATGCCATGTATCCCAACAAAAAACAGCCCCACAACATTAAAGATCCAGCACCACATTTAACTGTGGGCATTGGGTACTTCTTCATCTCTGTGTGCGCCAAACCCATCTCTGGTGTTCGCTGCCAAAAAGCTATTTTTTTGTTTCATCTGATCATAGAACCCGGTAGCATTTGAAGTTTCAGTAATGTCTGGCAAACTGAAGACACATGAGTTTGTTGTTGGATGTGAGCAGAGGCTTTTTTTCTTGAAACCCTCCCAAACAACTTGTGGTAATGTAGGTGATGTCTGATATATATATATATATATATATATATATATAATAATTTTTTACACTTTCTGACCCCAAGTCCCAACAACTTTCTGCAATTCTCCAGCTGTGATCCTTGGAGATTCTTTGGCCAATTGAATCATCCTCACGGTGTGTGGAGACAATATAGACACACATCCTTTTCCAGGCTGATTCTTAAGCTCTCCAGTTGATTGAAATTTGTTAATTATTGCCCTGATGGGAAATGGGCATTTTCAATGCTTTGGCTATATTCTTATGGCCACTTCCAATTTTGTGTAGCTCAACAACCTTTTGCCGCACATCAGAACTATATTCTTAGTCTAACCCCCTTTGATTGATGATTACGGGAATTTGGCCTGTGCGTTACCTCATATTCTTACCCTTGTGAAACAGAAAGTCATGGTTGAACAATTTCATGTTCTTTTTGTGAATTAATTCAAAACACCTTTATCTTGCACATGCCTTGACAGGTGCTTGTCCCTTAAAAACTACAGTTATACTTTGTATTAAAAGTAAAACTAAAATGTGGTAATTTTTATCTTATTTGAATTATTTGCGAGCCACACAAATGTATAAGGGATAGTTCACCCCCCCCCAAAAAAATCTACAAAGATAATTTACACTCCATTTTGTAATCTCCAAATCTGTATATTTCTTCCATAATACACAAAAGGAGATTTTTGGCAAATTGCTAGCCAAAATCACCATTCACTTTTACCTTTTTTTCAGTAGAGAGGAGCAAGAAGGCAGTGAGAGAAGAGTAAGACAGCTGATTTGTAGACTAAATGAATAAAGGTCACAAAATGAGGGCAGAAAGACAGGAAAGATAAAACCATGGGAAGGCACACAGACAGACAGAGACAGAGAAAAACAGGGGGGCTAAAGACAGACACCACAAACTCATCTACATGCAAATTCATCCTCCTTAAAAGGAGATCTGGGAGGGGAGGGGGAGCCATGGCAGAGGATGAGCAGTCTGAGCATAATATACAGAAATAAATGACATGAGCGTTGTCATGGTAACTATGAACCGACAGAGTTGAACAGACTATCATATACATGTAAATGATCCTCTTTCTGGCTCCACTGCCCTGCTCTAAATTGATATTGACAAACTTTTTGTTTCTCTCTCTCTCTCTAAATAGAATCATTAACCCTTTGTCCTCCAGGTCAGTATATTTCACCACTGCAATTTCTGGAAACTTCTACACTGAGCAGTGAGCAATGTGACAAAACAAAATCGCTCCCATTATAAATAAATTGTATATACAGCAGTTTGAGATCTTGGTTTGTCATTAAACATCTTTTCTCAGAAAACCCCTGTTTCCCTGTTCAAAAACGCACAGAGGTGATAGCAGCTGGTAATCCTATTGTACTTCTAAAGATACCTTGGAATGATTACCATATTCATATTCAGTGTTTTCATTTTACTCCAGGACTCCTCATTGAATACCGCAATATTACCGAAAAAGAAAAGTATGAGTATGTTTTTTGCGGAAGTGAGCAAGGAGTTTTGCTGACATCGTGTGGTAGATTAATGCATTACAACGAGAGAATTTTTATCTCTAGTCTAAAGGAAGGATTCTTACAACACATTTCTGTTAAGCTCCATTGTGATACCACGGCGTTTTTGGACAGGCTAACATGGTAATAACGTTCTTCTCTGGACATATAACGAAAGCTATCCCATGTTTTCTCTAAATTATCTTGGGGTGCCATGTAAATACCATGGTAGCCTACATGTGAATATGTATATTCATGTGAAAAAGAAAGTACACCCTCCATAATAAAAGTCATCTGGTCCTTAGCAGGTCTTAAAATGAGGCAAATAAATACAACCTCTGATGAACAACACCACATGATATGTTACACCATGTCATGATTTATTTAACAAAAATAAAGCCAAAATGGAGAAGCCATGTGTGAAAAACTAAGAACACCTTATGATTCAATAGCTTGTAGAACCACTGTTATCAGCAATAACTTAAAGTCATACAAAAAACGATTACTTGATCAGTCTCACATTGTTGTGGAGAAATTTTTGCCCACTCTTTCTTTACAACGTTGCTTCAGTTCATTGAGATTTGCGGATATTTGTTTATGCATAGCTCTCTTACGGTCCCGCTACAGCATTTCAATCAGGTTGAGGTCTGGAATTTGACTGGGCCATTGCAACATCTTGATTCTTTTCTTTTTCAGCCATTCTGTTGTAGATTTGCTGGTGTGCTTGGGATCACTATCCTGTTGCATGACCCAATTTCGGCCAAGCTTTAGCTGTCGGACAGATGGCGTCACATTTGACTCTAGAATACTTTGGTATACAGAGGAGTTGATGGTCAACTCAATGACAGTAAGGTGCCCAGGTCCTGTGGCTGCAAAACAAGCCCAAATCATCACCCCTCCACCACCGTGCTTGACAGTTGGTATGAGGTGTTTGTGCTGATATGCTTTGTTTGATTCTCTTACGAGAGGTTCTCTCGTATTGCGTAAGCTAGCTTACGCTACGGGAAAGATTCATCTTTTCTGAGATATTGAAGCCAAAACATTATCCTTAATTTTGTATCCATTGTCAACGCAGTGCAGCAGCTGCATACCTTGAGCGGGCTAGCTAGCGAGCTCATTGGTTGCTCTGCGGCAACTGCTGCAGCCTATAGACGAACTTGAGTGAACTCGCGTCCAATGAGAGGCGCCCGCGCCGTCACTGTATCAAAGCCCGCCAGAATGGGCGTGGCTAGAGTGCATATAAGCGTAAGTTCGTAGGCTGGAACCCTGATTTTCATCTATTCAGCGAAGCTCTTCGCATCTCTGAACTGCAGAAGCCGTGTCGCCGTTCGAGGGGCATCTAGCAAGCTTGGACAGCGCTCGAAGAAGCCGGCCGTCTTCGCCACCTTCAGCCATCCTGCGAGCTACGCCATCCGGCGACGTATCCTTTTTAGAGCAAGCTAGTTCCTCAGTGAACTTCACAAAAAGAGCAACAAGCGTCTTTTTAAAGATGCCTCGCACCACCTGCGCTCTCTGCCTGGGACTGGAACATGCAGAGCTCGCCCTCGCTGACGGCGGATGCGACCTCTGCGAGGAGCTTCCGATGTCGACCCTGCGGGCTGGACTCGAAGCACTCAAGACCGAAGCCGCCGTGCCGCCTTTCGTTTCGCCGCGCAGAAAGAAGCACCGCTCCCAAAGGCTGCCGGAACCGGTGTGAAGCGACTACCTCGCCGGAGCCTCTCCCTCGAGCCTCGCTTTCACCCTCCCCGCCCGGGACGCACAGTTGCCGCCGAGCAGCCGCACTGCTGCCATCTCGGATGACGAGGTGGAGGATAAGGGCTGCTGTTCCATCATGGCTTCGGACAGCGAGGAGTGGTCAGGCTCCCAAGCCGCCTCCTCGGCCCAGGAATCCAGCAGGACCCGCGCCGGAGTCGAAGAAGAACTAACGCGCCTCCTCACACAGGCCATCGACCGCCTCGGGCTCGAGTGGTCACCGCCCTCTGAGCAGGCTCCCAACAGACTCGACGGCTGCTTTCTTCAGAGCCGTCGCCGTGCGGCGCCCGCGGCCCGGGCCGCTCCCTTCCTGCCGGAACTCCACGCCGAGCTCTCTAAATCGTGGAACGCGCCTCTCTCGGCCAGGAACCGATCCCATGTCTCCACTTCGGTGGACGGCGCCACCGAGAGGGGCTACTCTTCCATCCCCCTGGTCGAGGATTCGGTAGCAGCACACCTTTGCCCGCCCTCCGCGAGATGGCGGTCTAAGCCAGTGCTCCCGTCTAAGGCCTGCAGAACTACTTCCGCCTGTGTTGGCCGCGCCTATGCCACCGCCGGCCAAGCCGCATCTACTCTGCATTCCATGGCCGTCTTAGAGATCCTCCAAGCGGACCTTCTTCGAGCGTGGGATGAGAAAGGCAGGCACCCAGAGGCTGTTTCAGATCTAAGGAGCGCGACAGATCTCGCCCTTCGCGCCACCAAAGCTGCAGCTCAAGCCCTAGGGAAGTGCATGGCCGCGCTGACTGTGACCGAGAGACACCTATGGCTAACGCTAGCCGACATGGGAGAAGCTGAACGCTCCACGTTCCTCAACGCGCCGCTCTCTCCGTCCGGTCTCTTCGGTTCCGCGGTGAGTGGCATTGTTGACCGTTTCTCGGAAGTCCAGAAAGCCACCCAAGCCATGAATCTCTTCCTGCCTCGTCGCGCTAGCTCCTCTGCAGGCCGCCCACGTGACCAGCCTCCTGCACGAGCCTCTTCACAGCACCCAGCTCAGCAAAGCCAGACTTCTCAGCGTCGACAGGGCGGCCGCCCTAGATCGCGATCAGACAGGGCTTGCGAATTCTGAACTATTTGGACGATTGGCTGATTTTGGCACAGTCACATACGGAGCTTCTGTCTCACAGGACAGTTCTCCTCAGTCATCTGAACAGTTTGGGTCTTGCAGTCTATTGGACCAAGAGCTCACTACAGCCCAGTCAGGCAATTTCCTTCCTTGGAATAGAACTAGACTCCATGGCGATGACGGCTCGCTTATCTACACAGCGCGTGCGCCGTGTTCAGCGACTAGCCGCGTCCTTTCAGATGAACAGCCTCACGCCTCTGAAAAAATTTCAGAGAATGCTAGGTTACATGGCCTCAGCCGCAGCAGTACTTCAGCTGGGTTTACTGTACATGCGCCCGCTTCAGCACTGGCTAAACACCCACGCGTCTCACCGGGCTTGGGCCACGGGCCGCCAGCCGATCAGAGTGACTCAGACCTGTATCTCAGCTCTGCAGCCCTGGGCAGTGGCCGAATGGTATCAGCGGGGAGTGACGATGGGAGCTGTATCTCGCCGAAAAGTCATCTCGACAGACGCATCCAACACGGGTTGGGGCGCGGTCTGCGAGGGCTCTCCGGTTTTTGGCCTATGGTCAGTTCAGGAAAAGCTCCTTCACATAAATTGTCTGGAAATGATAGCAGTCGAGTACGCGCTCGTGCGCTTCCTCCCGGTCATTCAGGGTCACCACGTCCTGGTCCGTTCGGACAACAGATCTGTGGTATCCTATCTAAACCGTCAGGGCGGTGTCAGATCCAGGAACCTCTTCCATCTGACAAAACGCATACTGAGTTGGTCCCAGTGCCACCTGCGCTCGCTGAGGGCGACGCACGTGCCAGGTCACCTGAAAGACAGCCCAGACAGACTGTCCAGAGACAATATTTCCCCAGGGGAATGGTCCCTGCACGCTCAAACAGTCCAGAAGTTATGGAGCATATTCGGCAGAGCAGAGATAGACCTCTTTGCATCAGAAGAGAACTCTCACTGCCCAGTATTTTTCTCGAAAAGCAAGGACGCGCTGGCCCAGGACTGGCCCAACCGCCCGCTTTACGCCTTCCCTCCCGTCTCGCTATTGCCACAGGTAATGCAGAGGATCAGGGAAACGCGTCACTCGGTGCTCCTCATAGCCCGCGCTGGGAGAATCAGACATGGTTCCTGGAGCTTATGCAGCTGTCACTGACAGCCCCGTGGCCCATTCCAGTGAGAGCAGATCTCCTCTCTCGCAGCACGATCTGGCATCCCCACCCAGAGCGCTGGGCGCTGCACGCGTGGGTGATCAACGACTACCCGTCGCTTTGCCAGAAGGAGTAATAAACACTATCATACACGCTAGAGCCCCTTCCACGAGAAGACTCTGCGTCCAAATGGTCTGTGTTTTCAAAATGGTGCACCGACAGAGACCTGGACCCACGGACATGTGGGGTGTCGTCGCTGCTCGTGTTTATACAAGAGCTGTTGGATAAGGGCAGATCCCCATCCACGCTCAAAGTGTACGTGGCGGCCGTCGCTGAACCCCTGCACGGCCAGTCACTGGGAAAAAACGAGCTGGTCATCCGCTTCCTCAGGGGAGCTAGAAGGATGAATCCCCCGTGCCCCCCATCGGTTCCTATCTGGGATCTTTCTGTAGTTCTCGAAGCTATGAAAGCCCCCCCTTTCGAACCGCTTCAATCCGTGGATTTGAAATACCTTTCCCTTAAAACCGATTTTCTAACTGCCATGTCATCAGTTAAACGTGTGGGAGACCTTCACGTGCTGTCTGTCAGCGCTGCGTGTCTTGAGTTTGGACCAAGTGACTCCAAGGTCATTTTAAAGCTTAGACACGGCTATGTCCCCAAGGTGATCGGTACTCCTTTCAGAGCACAAATCATTTCCCTATCGGCGCTGCCAGCATCCGATAGCGAACGCAACGCCAATCTCCTTTGCCCAGTCAGAACACTGAGATTGTATACTGCGCGCTCCGCCTCTTTCAGACGCTCTGAGCAGCTTTTCGTTTCGTTCGGAGGGCACACCAAAGGTTTCACCGCCTCGAAACAGACACTGTCTAGATGGATAGTGGACGCTATTGCTGCCGCGTATGCGTCAAAAGACCTACCATGCCCGTTAGGCATTAGGGCTCACTCCACTAGAGGCATGGCCTCCTCGTGGGCATGGTCCAGCGGGATTTCCATTCACGACATATGTGTGGCAGCGGGCTGGGCTTCCCCCTCCACCTTTGTCAGATTTTACAATCTGGAAGTGCCCGCCCTGCAGGCAAAACTACTAGTGGTTTAATACGCTACAGCTCCCCTGGTGAGCTGCACTGATGGGACACATTCCACACAGACCGGCACCGCCGTTCTGTCTTTCCCTTCCCACTATGTGCTTATGTATTAAACACACACTGGCCCGCACTCTTGCCGGCCAAATATTATTCCCCCACTCACAAGGGCTCCCCCGGGTCCCCCCACCCCCGGGGCTCATGCAGTGGATGCTTGGCGCGCACAGCGTTGACAATGGGTTCCCGTAGCGTAAGCTAGCTTACGCAATACGAGAGAACCTCTCGTAAGAGAATGAATCGGTTACCTAACGTAACCTCGGTTCTCTCTAGATGAGGGAACGAGTATTGCGTAGCCGGCCGTGCTTCAGCGCCACGGCGACTTTCGCTTCATTCAATGAAAACCAGGGTTCCAGCCTACGAACTTACGCTTATATGCACTCTAGCCACGCCCATTCTGGCGGGCTTTGATACAGTGAAGGCGCGGGCGCCTCTCATTGGACGCGAGTTCACTCAAGTTCGTCTATAGGCTGCAGCAGTTGCCGCAGAGCAACCAATGAGCTCGCTAGCTAGCCCGCTCAAGGTATGCAGCTGCTGCACTGCGTTGACAATGGATACAAAATTAAGGATAATTTTTTGGCTTCAATATCTCAGAAAAGATGAATCTTTCCCGTAGCGTAAGCTAGCTTACGCAATACTCGTTCCCTCATCTAGAGAGAACCGAGGTTACGTTAGGTAACCGATTCGTTTTCGCCAAACGTGGCGCTGCGCATTATGGCCAAACATCTCCACTATGGTCTTTTCTGTCCAAAGGACATTGTTCCAGAAGTCTTGTGGTTTGTTCAGATGCAAATTTGCAAACCTAAGCCATGATGCCATGTTCTTTTAGGAGAGAAGAGACTTTCTCCTGGCAAACATTCCAAACAAACTATACTTGTTCAGTCTTTTTCTAATTGTACTGTTATAAACTTTAACATGCTAATTGAGGCCTGTAGAGTCTGAGATGTAACAATGTTTTTTTTTTTCTTGGAGCATTGCAAGGTCTGACCTTGGGGTGAATTTGCTGGGATGTCCACTCTGGGAAGATTGGCAACTGTCTTGAATGCTTTCCAATTGTGAATAATCTTTCTCACTGTAGAATGATAGATTTTAAAGGAATAGTTCACACAAAAAAGAAAATTTGCTCATAATTTACTCAGTCCATCCAATATGTATTTGGGTTTCTTTCTTCATCAAAACTTTTAGGATTTAATTTCAGGCCTCCTCCTCTAAACAATGCAAGCAAATGTACTCCATTTTTTGACGGTCCGAAATGCATATTTAGGGTGTCTCAAAATAATCCACACGACTCCACAACGATAAAATTTTCTTAAGCAAACAATTGATTGATTATTTTGAGAAACAAAACAATACTTATATACTTTTTAACTACAAATGTTTGCGTATATCTCTGTGACGTAAGCTCTTTGGTAAGGTCACGCGTCACATGGAGAAAGAGTCAAGAAGCGCGTCATTGCGAATGGCTCAATACAGTCACTCAGGCTGCATCTCTCCAAATTAATGTGCAATTCACAGGGAAATATGTATAGTTTAAATTGATATACTAAATTGATATACTAAGCTTTAATATTTAGGCCTACACACACTGAGCACTTTGTTAGGAACACCTGTAAACCAACTTATTAATGCGATTATCTAATCTGCCACTTGTGTAGTACCTGCATAGAATAATGCAGGTACAGGTCAGGAGTTTTATTTAATGTTCACATCAATCATCAAATTGACAGTTTGACCTATTCAGACTGGGTCGCAGACAGCAGGGAAAGAACAACGCCATGGTTCTCCCATTGAAGACATTTTGGCGGCCACCCAAGTGATACTCTATTTAGGACTGCCAAGGCAGATCCTGTATGTGTATTTTCTTGACTGTTGTAGTTTTTTTTTTTTTTTTAACACTGTAGGCAATGATGCTAAAGGCTTCTAAAGTCTTTTACACATACTTCCATTTTAAAAAATGGTTTCAAGTTTCAATTATAATAAAGCGTTTGTTCAACCCAAAAATTATAATTGAAAATACAAATACACATTTTCACAAACTATATAGCCTATACAGTTAAGTGCAGAAGTTTGCATAATCCTTTTGTTTTTATAAGTTTCCACACCACTTTCAGAATGTATACAAATAGCCTATAAGATATTATATTTGTATGTAGTATTGCCCATCAAAAGCTACATAACACAAAATGTACTCTTATTTACACAAGTCATACTGTTCAAAAGTTTGCACCCCTTGATTCTTATTATGTTGCCTTCTTAAGCATCAATAATTGTTTGCAACTTTTGTAATAGTTGTGTATTTGTCCCTCAATTGTCAAAATCTGGACCTCATATATAGCCACTGTTGGGAAGAACCAAATAATTTGACTGTAGTTGGGGTTTTTTTTCTTAAGAAAAGTGGACATCTTCACTGCTCAGGACAAAGCAGGTATTCATGAACAATTATTACACAAACAGTCACTGATCGAGAAAGCAACACTCCATACTAGAAACCAAGGGAATGTAAACTTCTTAACAGGATCATGAGTGTAAATTCAGTAACTATTTTGTTGTGTGAGAATGTATTATGGCAAATAGCTTCTTCGGGGCAGTACTAAAAAAAACAAAATGCAATTTTTATGATCCCTCATTTAAAAAAAAAAAAAAAAAAAGGGGTTGTTGGTGGCTGTGCTCAAAATTGTTTAACAGGTTAAAAAATTAAAGCTTCAATTTGGCCCATCTTTTATTACAAAATATTGTCATCCCACATTTAATCTCACAGTATTTCCCAAGAATCATCATAGCAACTAAATCATTCAGTCATTTTTCCCCCGTATTGAGTGCACTCAATAATACAGTAGATAAAGATAACCACAAGTCACTGTAAAGTACCTCTCAGATCAAAACAAGGCATTGTACAAGCACTGATTTCCTTTCACTCTGCAGGGTCTGTTTGACATCATATGGCCTCAGGGATCTATTGGCAATACGCATATAATATTTCCAGGTAATAATCTAAGACAAAAAACTTCCATACAGCCATATTTCTTAATGTCCCATTACATATGTTGATGATTATTACGATAATCAAATGTATTGGTCTCTCAGTCGAGAGAGGCCATTCTCAAACCCTCAAAAGCATTACCACAGAAATAGACAAGCGACAGAGTGACTGACCGTGAAAGACATTTTCAGAAAATATTACTACTTCAGTGAGCTACATATGAATTACAGTGATATCAAAGAATACCAAATAAAACAAAATTCCACATAAAAAATAAAAAAATTGATATACATAGAAATACAACCTGTAATTACTTTTTCCATGCTAGCAGCATATCTAGTCAAAGTTAACAAGCAGGATTTCGAAAGTCTTAATTTTATTCCTTTAGGACTAAAAGGACCATTGACTTGGGATCATTAACTGAACATGCCATTATTAATTATTTTAATGTGGAGTAACCATCAGCCAGGCTGTGATAACACTATTGAACTTGTCAATGCCCAGAGAAATTTGTCAGTAAATTAAAATTAAAAAGGTTTTTTATCAAACTCAGTAAGCTGTAACTTAAACAACCAAATAGCTCGTTCCTGAGTTAAATGGTCTTTGACGTTTCTCTTTGAGGAGTGAAGCAAATTAACATTTTTAAAATGCTTTTTGGAAACAATGCTATGTCACCACTTTCATTAGATGAAATGGACACACCACTCTCAGACTGCATACACACACAAAAACAGACAGGCTTGACTTGAGCTAGAAAGAAATAGACTGTTTACCAAAAGATGTATCCAGATTTTTACATTGAGGCTAAATTAAAAGGTGATGTGTGTCCCAGGAAGCGATTGTGCTTTGAAGTCAACCTATTATGACATCACTGCTGCCGTGACATTTCAAAACCATGGGTGGCTTTAAATGAACAGTCTGTGTCCAATGTATCACAATTTAATAATCATTTTCGAGAGCAAGTCAGTGCCTGATATTACAGAAAAGAGCAACATTTATCAAATCCTTTTTAATATAAAAAATGTGCACATGCAGTTTCAGTGGCTTGTTAAATTAAGTTATTCCCTATGGTAACTACTTACAGCAATCAGAGACGGATCTGCTTTTGATTGTGGCAAATGTATGTGTATCAAGCCAAGCTTGTTTTGGGAGTAAAAGGGATAGATCACCCAAAAATGAATTCTGTCATCATTTACTCATCATGGAACACAACAGGACACATTAGGCAGAACGTTGGTCTCATTCAGCATAGAAAAAACATGTCATGAAAGTGAATGGTGACTGAGGCTAACAATCTGCCTAACAGCTCCATTTGTGTTCTACGAAATAAAGTAATGCGGGTTTGGAACAACATAAGGCAAGTAATGAAAGAAATTTTATTTGTCTGTGAACTCCCTTTTAAGCACCAAAAGTGCCTGGTGAGAGTAGATGTCCAACGCACTATTAAATTTACAAATGTCCTTCATGTCTTTTACCCTGATCCCAACACCTCCAAACTACACTAGGAAAAATAAAGAGGAAATTTGCATTATATTCTGTTCAAGTTCAGCACGAATGTCAACCCGTTCCTGGAGGATAGGCTTGGTTTAAAAAGGGTAAAGAAAAGGCGGCTCTTTAAACAGAGTCTCCTCTTCTTGGGCAGTAGAGCTTCAGATCAAAGCTCTGTGTGCTTATCACCACCTGATAGAGAGAGAGCAGAGAGAGAGAAAGCGACAGAGAGAGAGGAAGAACAGAGAGAGACTTAAATATACCAAATTAAAAAAAAGGTTGAAATGTCAGTGCAATCTTTATTTTTCAACCTCCAGAAATAAAAAAAGACAGATAGACCCTCGCCTGTGTGTTCTCTGTCTGTTGTCTGATGGGTGCCTGTTGTGCCACCTGGAATGAAGGTGTTGTAGAATTTCTTAATCTCCTGGTCGTAGTCACTCCACTCGGCTACTATACGGACAGCAGCCTGCAGCTTTGGCTCTTTTGTCTGAGGGTTGTTGCACTAAGACAGAAACAATATCAATTACTGACTAGGTCAAACGTGAAAATCCAAACAATGGCACCTAGAAAACTCACAAGCTTCTTGCTCATTGTCAGAAATATCAGCAGCTGTTAAAGATTAGAGCAGGGCTACCACCCCTGGAGTCACAAGTTCTAATAAAGGGCATGCCGAGTGACTCCAGCCAGAACCAAATTGGCCCAGTTGCTAGGGAGGGTAGAGTCACATGGGGTAACCTCCTCGTGGTCGCTATAATGTGGTTCTTGCTCTCAGTGGGGCACGTGGGGAGTTGTGCGTGGATGCCGCAGAGAACAGCGTGAAGTCTCCACACGTGCTATGTCATGCGCTCAACAAGCCACGTGATAAGATGCACGGATTGACTTGTCTCAGATGTGGAGGCAACTGACACAAAGCATGCTGAGAAAGTGGGAAAACCTCCTGAGTTTTTCCAAAGAAAATATCAAGTCTTTCAAGGTCAGAAAAAAGTTGTCAGAGAATTTGTCAAATTAAATGTAAAGGCCACTGAAGCTTCAAATCACATTGTCCTGCTTATTGTTAAGGTGGACAAATCACATAACATCGGAGAGACACGGATTCTGCTGGCAGCCAAAGATATGTGTTCCTAGATGGTAGGAGAGGCAGGGGGTTCTAAGCTTGATTCTATTCCACTCTCTGACAACACAGTGTGTCGGCGCATCTCTGGCATGGCACAGAAATACTCAAAACACTCCGTCTGGCACCAGCAATCATCCATGCGATTATCTAATCAGCCAATAGTGTAGCAGCAGTGCAGTGCATAAAATCATGCAGATATGTGTCAGGAGCTTCAGTTAATGTTCACATCAACCATCAGAATAGAGAAAAAATTGTGATCTCAGTGATATGGATCGTGGCATGATTGTTGGTGCAAGTTGGGCTGGTTTGAGAATTTCTGTAACTGCTGATCTCCTGGGCTTTTTACACACAATAGTTTTTAGAATTGACTCCGAATGGTGCCAAAAACAAAAAACATTCTGTGGATGGACATGCCTTGTTGATGAGAGAGGTCAACAGAGAATGGCCAAACTGGTTCAAACTCAGATTAACGCTCTGGTTCTCCCCTTTTTCTCCCAATTTGGAATGTCCAATTCCCAATTTTGCTGTCTCCGCATCTGAGACCGTCAACCCGTGCATCTTATCACATGGCTCATTGAGGACGTTACCACGGAGACATAGTGCGTGTGGAGGCCCACACAATCCACCGCGGCATCTACGCACAACTCACCACGTGCCCCACCTTATAGCGATCACTGAGGTTACCCCATGTGACTCTTCCCTTCCTAACAACCGGACCAATTTGTTTGCTTAGTAGACCTGGCTGGAGTCACTCAGCACACCCTGGGATTTGAACTCGTGAACTCCAGGGATGGTAGCCAGCATCTTTAGCACTGAGCTACCCAGGCCCCCATTAATTATATTCTTTCCACCCCCAAATTTAAGACCTATTTAAATAAAAATTAAGAATTTGGTTGTATCATTTAAGATAATTAAGAATTGTTATGACCTTAAATTTTGAAAATTAAAGAAATTAAGACTTTTAATGATCTGCAGGAACCATGAACTCCTGCACCTACCAGATCTATAGTCTTGGCTTTGTTTTTAGAAGTGTCATCACACCAGGTCTCACACCAAAGCCACTCTTGAGGAAGTGACTTTATTGGAACTTGGTGGATCATGTTGTTGGGCAGATCCTGACAGAAGAAGAAAAAAAAAATCTATATCAAATGGAGGAAATTATGTTCAAGTGATGGACCAAAATATGGGCCAGTCCGATAAACAGCACGATATTTGGCCATTCTGAAATTATTGCCACATCCATTTGGCTAATTAGGAGTAGTAGTTCCCAGTAGTTACTTAGTAAACATGTGCAGATGGGAGGAAAAATGCATGTGATATAGTCAATTAAAAGTGAAACAATCTGTCTGTAAACAATTGTTGGAAAAATTACTCAAGTCATACACTAAGTAGATGTCCTAAACGACTTGCGAAGTGGTTAAAAAATGTGTTTAATTACTTCAACCTAAGTGTATGTAAACTTCTGACTTCAACTGTATATGGCTGTGTATTCGAGGGGCTGCAAGGTATATGGCTGTGTATTCGAGGGGCTGCAAGGTATATGGCTGTGTATTCAAGGGGCTGCACAATGTTATCCATTCATAACAGTGGGCGTTTATGTTGAAGTTTAAAAGAGGCGCTTTGGCCAAATCAGAGTGTTTTAGACAGAGGGCCAAAAACAGGGTAGATCACATATTACTAAATTATGATAACTTTAATAACATAAGTGCCATTACCCCTTTAAGTGAATTTTGAGTAAACAATGTGAAATAAGAGTAATTTATTGCAAATGTATACCTCGTTATATTGGATTATTTAAAACATATCAGCATTATGTCAGCCATTAGCCAACCTCCAATATATTGTATCAGCCTTTAAAAACCCATATTGGTCAATCATTAATAAGTTCACATTAAAGATTTGAAAGAAATGTGTTTAGGTTGCATTATTCCATTTAGGTTGCATTTTTCAAAAACATGCTACACATGGATTGAGCCTGTTCAGTGTGGAAAATGATGCAGGTGAGTAGACAAAGAAAGGATATCACACCTGGTCCAGGTTGGACAGGCTGTTGGGGTCTTGACTCAGACCCTGGTACTGGCCTCTTAGTCTGTCTCCTGCTGCAATCTTTCTGAACTTTTTCAGATCCACCACATACAAAGCACTGAGGAGCACACAACAACACACTTTGATGCACTCTAATGGGCAGCCAAAGGCAGCCCAAAATGTATAGTATAACATAGTTCCACAACACATCATCCATACATGAGCCATTCTTACCTGATGTGGTATTTACGCCCTGCCAAGTGAATGGCCCAGTACCCTGACTTCCAAAAACGGTACCCATCCATCTCCCTTCGACTCTCACAGAAAGGCGTATAACCGTATGGTGCCCCCTCCAAGTCAAAGTCCCGCAACTCCCTCAGGTCTGTGCGAACTATCTGTATGACAAAACGCACCAAAATTCCTCAATTCAAACAGCCCTAAAGAATGAGATGGTCTAATTAGATAATTAAACTGACATAACTAAATGAATTGACAGAGTTTTAAGCCTAGAATCTTAATAACAATTCAGTAAACCCTGTTCATACACACATCATATGCTGAATGTCCTCCACCAGTTAAACTACAACTGTATATAACCACCCAAAGGTGGCAGCAATGTAACATCAGATGTATAATGTATGTGCATAACATTCTTAGATTTATATTTGGATTACAGTGAGGTGATAAGTGCAGTGTTTGAAATGGAACACTATCTTACAATTTACTGCATACTACACTAACTGTTATTTTCTAAAAATAGTAAGTGAAATCGTATGCATTATTCCATTACAACTCTTCAAACAGTACTATGTCACATTATCACAAGACCTTATCAACTGCATTTTTATTTTAGGGAGTGGCGTCAAGTTATTGTTTAAATATATAGTTATTTTGTATTTTAATTCTATTGTGCGCAAACAAAGTAGTATGGTAGTATGTTATTCCAAACACAGCCTAGGAATCAAAGGCAGGTTGACTCTTGGTGATGATTAATAAGATATAGATTATGTTATGCTACATTTCTGTACCTGATCTGCATCTACAAAAAGGATCTTGTCCACAGCTAGAGGAAACAGCACATCGAGGAACAGGATCTTATAACCCCAGATGATCCGTTGCTTTTCAGTCTGCTGGTGGAGCCAACGTGGCCATTTATACTGTACTAACTCATACTGAAAGCCATACTTCTCTGCCATATTTGGGATAAACTCCTGCAAGAGATATACACAGATATCAGTTAAAATGGGCAGGTCATAACAGAGGCCATTTAAATATAGATTCTTAAAAAAGGTACAGTAGTTAAAAAAGCTTGTTTAATTGTAAGGTTCAAAGAGAGGGTGGAAATGTGTTCCTGTAGCTCAACTAGTAGAACATGGTGCTAAAAACGATAATGTTATGGGTTCAATTCCATAGGGATGAATGGATGGAAAATATACTCCAATTATACTGTAAGTTGCTTTGGATAAAAGTATCTACCAAATGCATAAATGTAAAAGTAAAAATTATCACATAAAAATTATTCTTATGATTTGTTTTTGGTGCAAGAAACCTTAAAATTATAAGCGAACATCAGAACAATAACAATAAAATGTTATAAGAGTAGAAGTGTAAATTATGGCACCTTTAAATATAAAAGTGCATTTATTTTACTTTAAAGCAGGGCTAAATATCTTTGGGGCATGTGGGCCAAAACAGGATATTTTTTTATCGAAATACTTCTAAAGATATTGTGATATAGTAGGCCTATAATATTTGTTCACTATATAAAACATCTGTTTATCTAGCTTTAATAATGATATCATGATAAATATTTCCACCTAGCAGGAAATTCTGAGAAAAAAACAACAACAAAAAAAAAAAAAAAAACAGATAAATTGAAAAAAATAAAAGAAAATCAACTAAAAAGTGCTTTCACAATTGGTCCATTACAGAGAGAGAGTGTTAATCAGACTGATACTAATAAAACAAATATTAAACAGTGACGTTTATTATAGATGCAATAATTTAAACTTTTGATTTTAAAATTTCAAACAGGACAGATTTTGCCAGTAGGCAGCCAGCTGAAAAGGCATGCTTTAAAGGGTTATGTTATTTTAACCATTCGTTTTGAAAAGATCTTAGCAAACTCTTAGCAAAAGATCTATAGTAACTGTTAAAATAAAAAAATGTATATTATAAAAGTATTATAAATTTAAGAATTATAAATGTAAAAAATGCAATATTATAGCAGGGACACTTTTGGTCTGATGCGAATACATCTCTTTAACCACTCAGTTTAACAGACAATGTCATACAGGAGTGCCATCATCATCATCATCATTATAATTTTAAATTCTGAAAGCACCTTAAAAGTTGGAGACAGGTAGTTTTTGAGGAACCAGAACTTGACGGGTGTCTTGGTGTGTTTGAGCACAGACAGCATCATTATCCTACAGAGACAGAGAAAGGGCAAATCTCAACACAGTGTGGCTGCAGTAACAGGCTGCAAAATTAATGCAATTGACCTTCTAAACGGAGATGCATTTCACAACCAATAACACTGCAGCTAATAAGACACAACAATTGTTCTCACCACAATTGTACAAAGTGGTTGTCTAAGTTACCGTAGACTTTGTCAGTTCGAACCAGTATGGGCATTCGCTATTGACCTCTTTCATTTATATGGCATTTCCATCCACAGAACTACTGGTCACTTGATGTTTTTTGCTTTTGGCACCATTTTGAGTAAATTCAAGAGACTGTTGTGTGTGAAAAATCACAGGATATCAGCATTTGCAGAAATACTCAAACCAGTCCATCTCAGAATACAATGCTATTCTGAGATGCGGGGTGGTGCTGTTTTGGCGGCATGAGGGGGACCTACACAATATTAGGCAGGTGGTGTTAATGATGTGGCTGATTGATGTATATAAAAAAGGAAAATGTCATAAAAAGTTCAAATGTGACTGAAGCAAGGCAGTAATGTAAAGTTCTTGCATTTTCTTAATATGTGAAATTATAATGAAGATATACAGTGCATTCAGAAAGTATTCAGACCCCTTTATGTTTTTCACATTTTGTAATTAATTTGTTTTTATTGATTCAAAGAAAATAACACAAAGAAAAGCAGCACATACAAACCGAATCAACATTTAACTTTTATCCCTCGCTAATATCCCTCCCCAAACACCAACCCCAAAGAACACCCCCGTGTTCACATAAAATAGATACACACACAATTATTTTTTTAATAAAAATAAAATATATAATAAACATGCATAATTAAACTAAACATCTCTCTCCTCGTCCCTTCCCCAAGAGTCCCCTAAAACAGCCAAATACCTACCCCACTTCCTCAAAAACTAGTCCCCAAACCCCAGCCTTCTACCTGCCATCTCAAAAGCTGCAAACCTCCCCATCTCCGCACACCACTCTGGAAATGGTGGTGCTCCGTCTGACTTCCAACCCCTTAAAATTATTTGTCTGCCAATCATCATGCTAGTCAGAACCCAATTTCTAATATATTTGTCCCCCAAATTTATGACTGCCCCATCGCCCAAAATACAAAGTCTGGGGCAAAGTAAAATTTGAGTGCCCAAAACGTTCTGTGCAGGCAAGGCATAGATCTAGTGGGGACGGAGACGAATAAAATATCATATGTGTAAACAGAAGCTTATGCGCCAGATCTCACGCCATCACTCCTAGAAAATCATCCTCCTTTCTTATCGTGGCTGCTAATGAATTAAAATAATCTGAAATTAATCAATTTGTTTGTACCGCCGCTACCTGGATAACATCTAGCTCAATCTGGTAAATTGGACGGTAACTCTTACACTCGCTTGGATATTTGTCATTTTGTTTAAGAATCAGACTCATCCTTAATTACCTCGTCAAGCTCATCTCAGAATCAAGAGAATTATTTTGCTCAGCCATCAGTTTAGGAAGATCTAATGGTTCCACAAAGTTTCTAATATTTTCATCAGTAGACGAAGACATGGAACCATAAAGATCAAGATAGAATTCTTTAAAAGCATTATGAATATCAATGGCCGAGGTAAACATTTCACCCCTAGCCGATTTTTTCACCCCTAGCCGATTTTACTGATGGAATGATAGAAAAAGACTCTTTCTGCTTTATATATTTAGCCAAAAGTTTCCCTGCTTTGTCCCCCGACTCAAAGTATGACTGTTTTGCCCTGTATAGCCAAAACTTCATCTTCCATGACTAAATAGCATTATATATGTATTTCAATCGTGTCAATTGAGGCCATCAGACGGCATTCAGCACTACAGCTCGGTCTTTGAACTTCTAATATTCTCTTCAAACTCAAAGTTCTCGTACTTTGTATTTTTTGATGAATGAGGCATTCTCTATGATCTGACCCCTAAGAACACCCTTAGTATCCTCTGTGGGCATGGCTTGGGAGGCACTTGAGGACATTGATTTCAGCCTTTAACAATTGTTGGAAATCAGGATTTTGCAAAAGGGATACATTAAAGCGCCAACTATATGATTTATTTTTCTCTGTAAGTGGCAACATCTCTAAACTGACCAGGGTGTGATCCGAGACAAAATTTTTTCCAATTGAGCAATAAACAACAGATGAAATAAGGGACTTGAATATATATATAAAAAAAACTATTCTAGAATAAATCTTATGGACTGATAAAAGAAATGTAGTCAGATATAGTCAGGACTGTAACTTTGCCATCGGATTGCGCAAGTCCGGTGATTCTATACAGATTTTGTGAAACAGAACTACACAACATATTATAATCTATAAAACAAACTCCAGCCAATAGGCAGAATAACCATATAAAACATGTTTTTTTTAAAATAAAATAAAATAATAATAAAGCCGTTCACTTTCCTCAGACATTCAAACAAGTGCAAAAATAAATTCCACTTAAGACACTCCATCCAATAGGAGACATAAGCACAAAGAACGAGCAGATTCATCCATAACTGTCCCAAAGGAGTGTTCTTCCACAAAAAAAACTTCAGCCGCTAGACCAGACAACACAAAAAGAAACAAAAAAAAGGCACCCAGCTTCCTCAGACAGCCAAAGGCATGTTCAGTGAGTCAGTCCATCTGCAGGCACCAGAGAAACATACCATGACTTCCTCAGTCCAATGGTTTTATGAAAGACAATGCTTGTTGTGGGCATATAAATATTTTGTGGCCATCCTTGGCATCTATTCTCAATTTGGCAGGAAACATCAGTGCAAAAGCGATCTTCCGTTGATGTAAGTGTTTCTTGCATTCCTTGAATCGATCACGTTTCTCTCTTGTCAAATGCACAAAATCTGGTAACAAGAAAATGCTGTGGTATTTCCAAGAAAGCTTTCCTTTGCACCTCGCCTCACGCAACACGAGATCTTTATCAGATGATCTCAGAAATTTGGCCCGATTTGATTGGGGCCTTTCTCCCTCAGCCAATCTCCATTCCGTGACTCTGTGAGCTCGCTCGATTTCCAGCATATGGCCCGTTATGTCAAGCAGACTCGGGAAGAACTCGTCTAGGAATTTCACCATACCCCTGCCTTCTTCATGCTCAGGAATTCCAACAATTCGGATGTTTTTCCAGCGGCTCCTATTCTCAAATTCTTTGTTTTTCAAAAACACGCTCCAAATCAAATTTGGATGCCAGCGGTTAATCAGATAATTCCTTCTCTGATGACTCCAGATAATCAATCCGTTTCTCGACATCCAACAATCTTGTAACCAACTTTTCCTTTCCATCGTAATCAATCAACATATTACAGCAAGATCCTCCAAGTCAGCAACAACTTTCGTCAGCATCACAAACATGTTGGACAGTTGACGCTGGATTTCTCCCATCACATTATAGTATAAAAATAATTAAAAACTTGCAAGTGCGCAGAGCTCGTTGTTCACACGTCCGCTCCTGACATGGTATTATGTGACTCTTTTTTCACATTTTGTTATGTGGCAGCCTTATGCTAAAATGCATTAAATATTTTTTTTTTTTTCCCGCATCAATCTACACTCCATACCCCATAATGACAAAGCAAAAAAATTAGTTTTGATAACTTTGCAAATGTATTAAAAAGAAAAACTGAAATATCACATTGACATGCAGTTGAAGTCAGAAGTTTACATACACTTGGTTGAAGTTATTAAAACACATTTTTTAACCACTCCACAGATTTAATATTAGCAAACTATAGTTTTGGCAATTCGTTTAGGACATCTAATTTCTGCATGACAAGTCCTTTTACCAAAATGTTTTACATACAGATTGTTTCACTTTTAATTGACTATCACAATGGGTCTTCCAAATGGACAGTGGCCCCAAGCATACCTTCAAAGCTGTGGCAAAATGGCTTAAAGACAACAAAGTCAAGGTACTGGAATGGCCATCACAAAGCCCTGATGTGTGGGCAGAACTGAAAAAGCATATGCGAGCAAGGAGGCCTACAACCCTGGATCAGTTACACCAGTTCTGTCTGGAGGATTGGGCAAAAATTCCAGCAACTTATTGTGAGAAGCTTGTGGAAGGCCACATAAAACGTTTGAACCAAGTTAAACAATTTAAAAGGCAATGCTATAAAAAAACTAACAAAGTGTACGTAAACTTCTGACCCACTGGGAATGTAAAAGCGGAAACAATTCTCTCTAAATTTATACTGACATTTCACATTCTTAAAATAAAGTAGTGATCCCAACTGACCCAAGACAGGGAATGTTTTCTATGATTAAATGGCAAAAATTTTAATGTATTTGGCTAAGGTGTATGTAAACTTCTGACTTCAACTGTAAGTATTCAGACCCTTAACTCAGTACTTGGCTGAATTACCTTTGGCATGCTACCACCTCCATGCTTCACTGTTGGGATGGTATTGCGCAGGTGATGAGCGAAGCCTGGTTTCCTCCAGGCATGACGCTTGGAATTGATGCCAAACAGTTCAATCTTCGTTTCATCAGACCAGAGAATTTCGTTTCTCACAGTCAGAGTCCTTTAGGTGCTTTTTTGCATGTCTTGCACTGAGGAGATGCTTCCGTCTGGCCACTCTGCCATATAGCCCAGATTGGTGGTGTCCAGTGATAGTTCTCCACACATGATCTCTGGACGCCAAACTAGTGTGGCCATCTGGTTCTTGGTCACCTCTCTTACCAAGGCACTTCTCCCCAATTGCTCAGTTTGGCCAGGCAGCCAGCTCTAGAAAGAGTCCTGGTTGTTCTAAACTTCTTCCATTAAAGAATTATGGAGGACACGGTGCTCTTGGGAACCTTCAATGCAGCAAAACGTTTTTAGCCTTCCCCAGATCTGTGCCTCGACACAGTCCTGTCTCTGAGCTCCACAGGCAGTTCCTTTGACCTCAAGGCTTGGTTCTTACTAAACTGTGAGGCCTTATGAGGTGCAATGCAGTCCACAGATGGACTCCAAACAAAGTGTACAAAAATCTCAACGATGATCCAGAGAAATGGGATGCACCTGAGCTAAATTTCAATTGTCATAACAAAGGGTCTGAATACTTATGTCAATGTGATATTTCAGTTTTCTTTTTTCTAAATTTGTAAAGTTATAAAAAAATCTAGATTTTCCTTTGCCATTATGGAGTATGGAGCAGGGCTGAAATGACTAGTCGATGTTATCGAAAAAAAAATTGTTGGCGATTTTCTTTGTCGAAAAGTTGTTTGATCTCATTTAACGCATATGAGATCACATTAAAACTGTATTGATGGCACGTGAGAGGAGCTCCGACCAGCTTGTGCCTGATTGAGGATATCACACAACTCAGAGTACAGAGACGCAAAATTTCCAAACAGCTTAAGGTGATGTAGATTGCAAAGTATGATTATACAAAATAATTATATATAATAATAATTATACAAAAATACCAAATAATTAAATACAGAAGCACATTCTTTGTGAAATAAAGTGGAGCCAGAGCTGCCATACCACTGAAGCAAAGCTTGCATGTCAGAACATCTTTAAAGGAAAATCCCTGGCATTATATCTTTAATTCATTCTTTATTAAAGATAAAATAATATCTTTAAAGCAAGTCTACATAACTTATATGTTGCTTCTAAAGTAAATGTATATTGTTTTAAGGATTTTTAGATATTTTCGATATCGTTGAAATAATCACCTGAATTGTCGAATAATCGTTCTAATAATCATTAGATAAGTCGATTATCAAAATAATCATTTGTTACACATTAGATTGATAATTTAAAGCATTTTAATGCAAGGCTGAAACATAACAAAATGTGAAAAATTGGTCTAAATAATTTCTAAATGCACTGTATATATACACACACACACACGTGTCATTTTCAAATATCACATAGGGATATACACATGAGGATTTGACTGCATTACAAATAAAAACAAGATTTAAGTCATGTCATAGCAAAAAATGTCATTGTTCATTTGGGGGTATCACTCATGTTGTTTACCTGAGGAACCTCTCATACAAGTGACCAGAGGCCACAGAGAAAATGTTGATGACATCCTCTTTCTCTGGTTTGGGCTCTTCTGGTCTGGAACCACCAGTAAATCCTCTGAAAGAGTGAAAGACAGAACGAGAAAGCCATTGGATGGACTTCCCTAAATGCAATCAACAGCAGAATTGAGAAAATGCAACACAGTTGGTGGGTTTGTACCTGGTCAGTGAAGTCCAGAATCCAGAGTCGTCCTCGTGAGTTCCATCACTGAGAAGCTCTTCATTCAACCTGTCAGGCTTTTTCTGTACCTGAGAACATTAAAGGAATATCCCAAGTTAAGCATAATAAAATACAAGTTAAACTTAATCAACAGCATTTGTGGCATAATGTTGATTACCACAAAAACTTTTCACTCATCAAAAAGTCAAGGTTACAGTGGGGCACTAACAAGGAATTGAATGGGGCCAATTTCTGAAAGGTTTATAGACAGAAATCTGAAGCTAATAATTTTACAAAAGCACTAATATTAATTCTGAAATGTATGTTTTTTGTTTTGTTGTAAAGTTGTTTAAATCTTCATTTTTTACAGTCAAATTAGGGTTTGTTGACATTACATCATCATGGCAATGAAGTTGTAAAATTGGCTTTAACTTTACACAGAAAAGGTTAGCAAGCAATTTTATCACACTAAAATCATGTTAACATGCAAGACATGTGAACAAAGATCTTTGCTTTTTTTAAAGAAAAGGTGGTAAAAGTCCAAATTAATTTTGTGGTACTCAACATTATGCCACAAATACTGTTGATTGAGCTTAACTTGTATTGAACCATGAATATTTCTTTAACAGACAGATTCCCATCATTTAAAACAGCTACATCACATCTCATAGCACTAATACGGAGCATATGTATTATTCTGTGAGCCAACTGTGGTCATAAAAATGTCATCAAGACTATTTAACAAATGCTGTGATACTGCTGAAAAACATGGTTCACAGCTTAGATTATGAAATGCAAGAGCTTTGGCACTATGGAAAATGGGTGACAGGCCAATCCTTAAATGAACTCTCACCAAAGCAGCAAATGAGAGTAAAAATTGGCTTTTTCTAAGTAAATAAAACAGAGTTACTTGCAAGTTGGAGAATAACTTTCGCAGGAACTGCAAAATATTGTACGTATAATGTAAAACTAGTAGTCGCACTATGAGTTTAAAATTTTTCTTGACGTGAGCTATTCAAATCAATGAGATACAGACGGTCTACTACGAAAAGCTCTGTGACTGACATGCGTCTTCTAACAACTTTTACCTTCAGGAAAATTTACCATCAGAGGTTTAGCTAGAAAGGCAAACATGATTACCAATACTTGACAAAATTATCTACACTGTTTGACAGTAGTATACAATGGAAGAATTGCTAAATTTTTTCCTTTTTTCATAGGGGCAGAACATTTCTTAATGAAATAATTTAAAATTGTTTCATCACCAGATGCTGGTAAATATTCTAAATTCAACAGCCACTGGCAGGTAAAACAAAATGATAATTTTGGACCCTTTTGACAGGTCCACATGGCAAGAACACGACTGCCAACTTTTGACGAGGAAACAATAAATCTAATCCCCAAGACATTCTCTCTCTCATAAACACACACATTCCCAACAGCCAAGGCTGTATACTTAAAGCTGCAAAATGTCAAAAATACACATATATACATATATATATATATATATTCAGCACACTCATCCCTGTCAACATTATTAATCCACCCACAGTCCCGATGGAAGCAGCAGGCCTCATATTGGACACACGCCCACACAGTGCCTGAGATGTGACAGCCAGTCAGATATTACAGTACACACCGGAAAAGAGAAGATGCTCTCTCTTTCTCCATTTGGACAGAAATCGGAGGAATACAGCTGCCCGAGAGCATTCACTCTGCTAATACCAGGCAAATTACAGAGACAAAGAGCTTGAATCTGACACTAAGCTGAAACCTGAATCTGACACACCCATTACTTACTTTCACTTTAATGATTTTGCTCTTGAAGTTGTTGAGGACGACGATTAAATCATCAGCTTCAGCTGGAGAGTCTGTGCCATCATGACTAAGATAAGGAAAAAATATAATAATATAAAATACACACTAGTTGCTAATAATTTGCATTAAGCAAAATGAATACATTTTAATATATTTTGGTCCATAATTATGACTTTAAAAGGCAAACAGGTGGACAGTTCCTGAATACGTTTTTATTGTACGATTTTAAACATTTTATTAGATAAAAAAACTAAATCTGTTCAAGGTTTAAATCAATAGTTCACCCAAAAGTGAAAATTCTCTCATCATTTACTCACTCTCATGCCATCCCAGATGTGTATTACTGCCTTTCTTCTGCAGAAAATAAACAATGATTTTTTGAAAAATATCTCAGCTCTGTAGGTCCATACGATGCAAGTAAATTGTTTGAAGGTCCAAAAGCACATAAAGGCAGCACAAACGTATAACTAGCATCCCATAAGACTCCAGTTTTTAAATCCATATCTTCAGGAGCAATATGATAGGTGTGGCTGAGAAACAGCTCAATATTTAAAGGTGCTGTAAGTGATTATTTTATGGAAAGGTATGCATAAAAATGTCCTACTACCTGAAAGATATTAATAAAATAAGTGTTGTGAGATATCTCACTGGTCTCTGTGACCGCTCTAGACTAAAACAAACGGCAGACAAAAATGTGTCAGTGAGCCACGGTCTCTGGCCCATTCGAACGGTCAATCAATTTCCACGTTCTCATAGTATTGTAGTTGCAGCGAAAAAAAGGCTTAATGCCATTTTTATGCCATATTGCTCTTAACAGTTGACAGTATTTAACAACCTTTTCTGCTTGATATCGGTCTCAATAAATATAATTTGGTATCATTGGAGAGTGGGGTTTTGGAAAGAGGGGGCGTGGCTTATCCAACGGCTCAGTCTCATTAAAGTAGAACGGCTAAAATCGCTTCCAGCACCTTTAAGTCCTTTTTTACTAAAAATCTCACTTTCATTTTCAAATTCTTCTTTTGTATTTGCCACTTTACATTCTTTGTGCATATTGCCACCTACTGGGCAGGAAGGATAATTTATAGTAAAAATGACTTAAATATTGATCTGTTTCTCATCACCTATCATTTCGCTTCTGAAGATATTGGTTTAACCACTGGAGACATATGGATAACTTTTATGATGTTTTTATATGGTTTTTGGACTTTCAGAGTTCTGGCCACCATTCATTGGCATTTTAAGGACCTACAGAGTGGAGATATTATTCAAAAAATCTTAATTCGTGTTTAGCAAAAGAAAGCAAGCATTGCACATCTGGGATATGAGGATTAGTAAATAATGATAAACTATCCCTTTAACAAAAACACATTGTGCCAACTCAAGCTAAATCAATACATTTTAATATATGTTGAGACATAATAATGATTTTAGAAAGGTAATAGGGTTAACAGTTTTAGTTTAATTAGATATTATAAAACTTAAACTCAAGTTTGTGAAACTACAAGCTGTTTCTTAAAAAAAAGAAAATGTAATGCTGATATTTCTACAAATATTTATTTTTAATTAACATTCATTTTCTACACCATGGTATCATGGTTGACATTTTAAAACTTAAGTGCTAATATTGAGGAGACTTAAGCCTGTCCTTGAAGAGTTCACCTCCTGACAGGCTGATGACATAATTTTGACGTCTTTTTGACATTTATATGAAAAATGACACATTACCTGGGGACACAACTTCAAGTCTTTTAATAACTACACTGTCAACTAATCACCTACACACACACACACTTTATTATGTACACCTGCTTATTCATGCAATTATCTAATCAGCCAATTGTGTGGCAGCAGTGTAATATACAAAATCATGCAGATATGGGTCAGGAGCTTCAGTTAATGTTCACATCAACCATCAGATTGGGGGAAAAATGTGATTTCCGTGATTTAAGACTGTGGCATGATTGTTGGTCTGGTTTGAATATTTCTGTAACTGCAGATGCAACAGTCTCTAGAGTGTAAAGAGAATGGTGAGGAAAAAAAAAACATCCAGCAAGAGTCAGTTCTGTGGGCGAAAATTATTGTTAAAGACAGAGGTAGCCTGCAATTGCAGCCTCAGTTTTCTGTTCTTGGCTGACAGAAGTGGAACCCAATGTGATCTGTTGTTGTAGATCATCCGGCTCAAGTTTCGACATGTTGTACATTCTGAGATGCTATTCTGCTCACTACAATTGTAAAGAGTGGTTATCTGAGTTACCGTAGCCTTTGTCAGCTCGAACCAGTCTGGCCATTCTCTGTTGACCTCTCTCATCAACAAGGCATTTTCGTCCACAGAACTGCCGCTCACTGGTTGATTTTTGGTTTTTCACAGCATTATCTTTACACTTTAGAGACTGTTGTGAATGAAAATCCCAGGAGATCAGCAGTTACAGAAATACTCAAACCAGCCTGTCTGGCACCAACAATCATGCCACAGTCTAAATCACTAAGATAAATTTTTTTCCCCATTCTGATGGTTGATGTGAACATGAACTGAAGCTCCTGACCTGTATATGCATGATTTAATGCACCACATTGCTGCCACACAATTGGCTGATTAAATAAATCGCACGAATATGTCGATGTACAGGTGTACCTAATGAAGTGGCCGGTGAATGAGTGAGTGTATACATATATATACACACTATATAACAAAATAAAATAAAATGCTAAGAGAGGTTGGAAACAGAGTTCGGGACATTACCAGTAAAGACATTATCAATATGAATTACAAAACAAATTTTAATTCCTTTTTTTTTTTTTTTACATTTCTACATTAACAGTGAAAAAGTTTGCATCAACTATTCATTGTTCATATATATAATTTTTTTTACACATATGAACATGACTGATACAAAAGCCAACAGTTTTGTAGAATTACCTATCCAACAAATCAATCAAACAATCTAACAGATCGAGTGACTCAAAGAGAGACAGACATACCTGTAGATTTTGTAGATGTCATCCGATCTGCCTTTCCTAAGTCTAAGGATCCATGCTCCAGGGTTTGCTTTCAGCTGGAAATAACCCTGTTAAAAGATACATCACAGTAAGGGATAGTTGCCTCCAAGATATAACCAATTATTTCCTTGAGTATGTGGCATCCCCTCACCAGGTTGGCCATAACAATGGTGTCGACAATGATAGGATCATAGGCAGTGCCTAGTGTGAACTGCAGCCCACGGGGCGGCTGACCTGTTGTGACATCAAAACAATGACCCTCCAGTAATAAATATTCCAACTCATACTCAGCGGCCACAATACTGTCAACCTGCAGAGAAAAAATACTGTTAGTATGTATGCGTTTACAAATTTTAGTAGCAAACTGGACAAAAATTTAGTTTTAACCAAATCATTGTGCTTTAAAGAACATTATGTAAAAATAATCGATAGACTGATATATCTGGCAATAATTCATCATTTTGAGGTTTGGGCCTGTTTGCCAGTTCTGGCTCTCATGTCATTTAAAAAAATCTAATGTCGATAATGTATACTTTTAATTTTCAGATATTTTAGGTAAATTCTGTGTAAATGTTTTGAAAAATACTACATTTAAGTGATTTTGAGGACTTGTCATCCGTTACTATTATCAGCACTGTCACCATTGACCTTTGAAAAATCCATATCTGTCAACCAATAGTGCAATCCATTTTTGCATTTGTTGTTTGCTTTAGTAAATCTGGCCATATGTCTTAACAATCAACAAAAACATCCAACTCTCTTTACAACATCAACTTTATTAGGATTGCAACTCAGAATAGACAGAGTGAGTGAGGAATATTAGTAAAAAGCATGCTCACCTCTTCAAGGTAAATATTATCCAGATCATAGCGTGTGTGGACAGACTCAACCATCCAACTCTCGGGGGTGTTGAGGTTGAGGGTGAACAGAGGAGACTGAGGCATGTCCAGGAACTTAGCCATGGGACCTGGAGCAAAGCTGCTATCTGCCAGAAAAGAAACCTCTGGCTCCAAGACATATCGGTAGAAACTGAGGAAAGATAGATAATCGTGTATTTTTAGCAGAACCAAAAACATTACAGCAACAGCGAATACAGAAAAGAGATATAGAGACACTTTGAAACGTTAAATGAAACTGGCCTAAAACAATTATTTAAAGGGTCATGAAACCCCAAAACCCATTTTTTAAAATGTTAACAGTTATGAAAATCTTGCACATGACTGAACATAATGATAGCACTCATTAGCTGCTTTTCCACTATTGGGCCAGGACTATCAACTGGTCAGCCAGGGCCAATAGCCTCGTACCTCGAGACAAATATCGTTCTGCATTCCCCCCATCGGGCCAATAGCCCAGCAGCGTTGCCCTAAAACCCATCCTTAATACACCACCCTGGTGCAAATGTCACACACCCTGCCCATTTCACAAGCAAGAGGGAAGCTTTTAGACTAGCTAGCCCTCAAAATGAACACTGATTTGTATTGTGATTTTTTTTCCCCCCCTCATACTTGTACCATTGTGGACTGACCCATAAAACAACTTTGCGACAATATACTTAATCACGTCTTCGTTTTGGCAGTTGCTGCCGACCTATCATTGCACATTTTCATCAGCCCAAATATTCAGAAGAGTGCTGATTTCGTCTACTGACGAGTAATGACGATTGTCCATTCTCAATTAACCTGTTAGCTAGATATGAAAGATTGGGAAATTAGTATCTTGGTGCTCAAACCTCTGAACTGACTCAGCAAAACTACGCCTTTGACACTAACCCCATCTCAATCCCCAGTTGGCCTTCTTTTGCCCAAGGGTAATTGTTGGGCTGAAGCCCCTGAAGTGACAGTGGAATGCAACTGGCCCTGACATGCACTAGCACACCCTCATTTGGCCAGAAAGAGGAAATGTGGCTATTATATTTAATATGGGGAAAGTGGTTAATTGTTAGGGTTTTTTTGTTTAATTAATTACAAAATGCAAAGTTACCAGGATTTTAGACAAAACATTTTAAATACTGAATAACAGTTCACAGACAAGGTTAGTGAGCGATTTTCTCACACTAGTCATGTTAACGTATTATGTTTAGCTACTGTCACCATACTTTTGAAACAGTGTAGTTACTATTTTGTGTATTGGACCCATTTACTTTCATTAAGGGACAAGTCCAAAGTATTTTCTGTTGTAATCAACATTATGCCACAAATGCTGCCAATAGAGTTTATCTTGTATTAAACCCAAAACATTCCTTGTACGAACAAATACCTATTAATTTATGATAAGTCTCAAAGCAGTCCTTTTTTGGTGGCAATGCTGCTCTGAGTGCAGTTCTTACTGAATACATTTGTCCGATGATTGATATACAACGAAGTGCCCCAAAACACTTGCTTCTGTCTCCACACACATTTTAATGTTCAGCCATCTCTATCAAGAGTGTGTTGTAAGCCTGGGAAGTGCGTTCCCACCTCCCGTTCCCACCCATTACCCTCCAACATTCCTAAATATTTGAACGCCAATTTCATGAGCCTTCATTCAAGTCTGATGTGTTAACGAATGGTGCTGAATTAGGGGGTTTCATGACACTTTAATTCTTCTAAATGATTATATCGTGTAACGTCCAATGTTGCTGCAGTTGTAAATGAAATGTATTCAAATAAACAGCCAAATCTGAAGGTCACTGTGAGCATGTGCTGTCTCACATAAGTTTTTTTTTATGCTAACCTTTTCAGCGGGAGGTCAGAGAGCTTGGACTGGCAGTTCATGAACACTCGTAGGTTGACATTAACCAGCTGCTTCAAGACCTAGGCAGCCATATGGTGAAACAGGAAGTGACAATTCAAGGTACAAACAACCAGAGGAACACACCTTCACTGACAGAGCCAACAAATCCAGAGTGACTGCTGATGGACTGTACACGTGAAATGTCACAAAAAGGAATAGATGGGCTGTAATGACTGATGCAGGTGTACTGAGGTTCTCACCAGGAGGAGGGGAGCCAGTTTCTGAGCATCTCTGGTCACTGGATCCATGACAGCTACCACATCAAAGTACACTTCTTGTTCCTTTGGTCTGATCTTCACTGCACTGTGAAGAAAAACAAAATAAACTCTCAGAATGTTTAGGAGACATGTGCTTCAGTTCAAATGATATTTAGGGTTAGGACCCAAAATGTGTTCTATCAACACTTAACCCTTATGTTATTACAAACCAGTATTTTTGTTTTGTGGAACACAAAAGGAGATGTTAGGCAGAGTGTTAGGGACTTTTAGCCTCAGTCACCATTCACTTTCCTTCCTCCTTTCTCCCCCCCAGCCTAAGAGGAAATTTAATGGTGACTGAGGTTAACATTACAGTATGCTACTTAACATCTTAATTTGTGTTCCACTGAAGAAATGATGACAGAACATTTATTTTTGGGTTAACTAAAAACAAACCAAGTTATTGAGTCCATGTTACAAGAAAGGGTTACATACCTGTATCTGTCTTCTACAAAGGTGTGCTCAATCCTTGCCTCACCTTTGGGCTGGGAAGAGAGCAGGGCATCCACCTTCATGACCAAATCACTTGCTCTAAATGACACATACAAACAAAATGAGTTTAAGTGTTGTGTTTTTCTTTTGAACTTTTTGCCACTTTTATTGATCCAGACAGTGACAAGAGGAAACAAATGATAAAGGCAAGAAGGGAAAACTGAATTTGGAAATGTTGCGAACCAGATATAAACCTGCATTGCCCACATGAGCACCAAGGATCAATGTGTCAGCACATGCGCTAATCACAAGGCAACGGCTCAGACTAGCCAAAGTTTGTTCAAACTCTTGCAAATGCCCAGTTCAAGACTCAAGCACTGATTAAGACAATAACTGCCTGCTCTATTACAGGCAACACTGCAATAATCAGCCCTCTAAAAGTTCACTGAGAGGATAATGAACACGGTGTCACTGTCTCCGTCTACTCTTCCAGTAAATACACATAAAACGCAACATTTATTACATCTCCGTTTTTAAGGCAGACTGACACACTTCATTAAGAGGAAGTAATTAGAGCTGAGAGTACATGTTAGGGTAATGTGCACTGCACATGGCAATGACGGCTCGCTTATCTACACAGCGCGCGTGCCGTGTTCAGCGACTAGCCGCGTCCTTTCAAATGAACAGCCTCAAGCCTCTGAAAAAATTTCAGAGAATGCTAGGTTACATGGTCTCAGCCACAGCAGTACTTCAGCTGGGTTTACTGTGCATGCGCCCGCTTCAGCATTGGCTAAACACCCGCGCATCTCGCCGGGCTTGGGCCACGGGCCGCCAGCCGATCAGAGTGACTCAGACCTGTATCTCAGCTCTGCAGCCCTGGGCAGTGGCCGAATGGTATCAGCGGGGAGTGACGATGGGAGCTGTATCTCGCCGAAAAGTCATCTCGACAGACGCTTCCAACACGGGTTGGGGCGCGGTCTGCGAGGGCTCTCCGGTTTTTGGCCTATGGTCAGTTCAGGAAAAGCTCCTTCACATAAATTGTCTGGAAATGATAGCGGTCGAGTACGCGCTCGTGCGCTTCCTCCCGGTCATTCAGGGTCACCACGTCCTGGTCCGTTCGGACAACAGATCTGTGGTATCCCATCTAAACCGTCAGGGCGGTGTCAGATCCAGGAACCTCTTCCATCTGACAAAACGCATACTGAGTTGGTCCCAGTGCCACCTGCGCTCGCTGAGGGCGACGCACGTGCCAGGCCACCTGAACGACGGCCCAGACAGACTGTCCAGAGACAATATTTCCCCAGGGAATGGTCCCTGCACGCTCAAACAGTCCAGAAGTTATGGAGCATATTCGGCAGAGCAGAGATAGACCTCTTTGCGTCAGAAGAGAACTCTCACTGCCCAGTATTTTTCTCGAGCGAGGGCCAGCTGGCCCAGGACTGGCCCAACCGCCCGCTTTACGCCTTCCCTCCCGTCTCGCTATTGCCACGGGTAATGCAGAGGATCAGGGAAGCGGCGTCACTCGGTGCTCCTCATAGCCCCGCACTGGGAGAATCAGACATGGTTCCCGGAGCTTACGCAGCTGTCACTGACAGCCCCGTGGCCCATTCCAGTGAGAGCAGATCTCCTCTCTCAAGCTCGCGGCACGATCTGGCATCCCCACCCAGAGGCTGGGCGCTGCACGCGTGGGTGATCAGCGACTACCCGTCGCTTTGCCAGAAGGAGTAATAAACACTATCATACACGCTAGAGCCCCTTCCATGAGAAGACTCTATGCGTCCAAATGGTCTGTGTTTTCAAAATGGTGCACCGACAGAGACCTGGACCCACGGACATGTGGGGTGTCGTCGCTGCTCGTGTTTTTACAAGAGCTGCTGGATAAGGGCAGATCCCCATCCACGCTCAAAGTATGCGTGGCGGCCATCGCGGCGTTCGCTGAACCCTGCACGGCCAGTCACTGGGAAAAAGCGAGCTGGTCATCCGCTTCCTCAGGGAGCTAGAAGGATGAACCCCCGCGCCCCCATCGGTTCCTATCTGGGATCTTTCCGTAGTTCTCGAAGCTATGAAAGCCCCCTTTCGAACCGCTTCAATCCGTGGATTTGAAATACCTTTCACTCAAAACCGTTTTCTGACTGCCCTGTCATCAGTTAAACATGTGGGAGACCTTCACGCGCTGTCTGTCAGCGCTGCGTGTCTCGAGTTTGGACCAAGTGACTCCAAGGTCATTTTAAAGCCTAGACACGGCTATGTCCCCAAGGTGATCGGTACTCCTTTCAGAGCACAAATCATTTCCCTATCGGCGCTGCCAGCATCCGATAGCGAAAGCGACGCCAATATCCTTTGCCCAGTCAGAGCACTGAGATTGTATACTGCGCGCTCCGCCTCTTTCAGACGCTCTGAGCAGCTTTTCGTTTCGTTTGGAGGGCACACCAAAGGTTTCGCCGCCTCGAAACAGACACTGTCTAGATGGATAGTGGACGCTATTGCTGCCGCGTACGCGTCAAAAGACCTACCTACCACTAGAGGCATGGCCTCCTCGTGGACATGGTCCAGCGGGATTTCCATTCACGACATATGTGTGGCAGCGGGCTGGGCTTCCCCCTCCACCTTTGTCAGATTTTACAATCTGGAAGTGCCCGCCCTGCAGGCAAAACTACTAGCGGTTTAATACGCTACAGCTCCCCTGGTGAGCTGCACTGATGGGACACATTCCACACAGACCGGCACTGCCGCTCTGTCTTTTCCTTCCCACTATGTGCTTATGTATTACACACACACTGGCCCGAACTCTTGCCGGCCAAATATTATTCCCCCACTCACAAGGGCTCCCCCGGGTCCCCCCACCCCCGGGGCTCATGCAGTGGATGCTTGGCGCGCACGGCGTTGACAATGGGTTCCCGTAGTGTAAGCTAGCTTACGCAATACGAGAGAACCTCTCGTAAGAGAACGAATCGGTTACCTTACGTAAACTCGGTTCTCTCTAGAAGAGGAACGAGTATTGGGTAGCCGGCCGTGCTCGCGCCACGAGCGATTTTCGCTTCATTCAAAGAAAACCAGGGTTCCAGCCTACTGAACTTACGCTTATATGCACTCTAGCCACGCCCATTTTGGCGGGCTTTGATACAGTGACGGCGCGTGGCCTGTCATTGGACGCAAGTTCACTCAAGTTCGATCTATAGGCTGCAGCAGTTGCCGCAGAGCAACCTATGAGCTCGCTAGCTAGCCCGCTCAAGGTATGCAGTTGCTGCACTGCGTTGACAATGGATACAAAATTAAGGATAATTTTTTGGCTTCAATATCTCAGAAAAGATCAATCTTTCCCGTAGCGTAAGCTAGCTTACGCAATACTCGTTCCCTCTTCTAGAGAGAACCGAGGTTACGTAAGGTAACCGATTCGTTTTTTGAATTCAAAACAGTTAATAGTCTTAAAAAAAAACTAACCTCTGACCATGCCCCTCTTAAAAGTGTAGAGCCCTGCTAAAGCATTCTTGAGCTCTGCTTTTGGTTAAGAGAAAGTGTGCATGTATGCATATCATGGATGAACACTAATAAGCAGCTTCTATGTATGCAACCAGCTAATATTATAATAGTTTTGAAACTTTTTTAGCCAATAGGATATACTTAAAGCTAAAGGGAATCTACCTGTCCACTGCCATGCCCAGTTGTTGAATTTTGCCCTTGATTGGCTCCCCTGATGTGTTCAGGATAATGCTCTCAAGAAGCAGGAAGTCATCTTGGTTAAAAACCTCCCCTACATCCAGCGGACCAATGATCTGCAGCAAACAATAAAACAAAATAAAAAAATGCACAATGAAGATGACTATCATGCTTAGGGATGCACAACATGTATATCAGTGACCATCAGTACTAGAGATTGATATAGTTTGTGTCTGATAAAGGTAAATGGTATGTCTGATAATGATCATTTTTATGTTTGACACAATAATAACCAAGTTGTTCATCACTAACATCTGACGGTAAGCAGCCTGCTTTATGGGACAAATATTGCAAATATACCCTTTAAGATGTCTATAAATATTTAGCTATTTCCCAATTATGTAATAACAATTTCATTTTTAGAGACCAACAATAAAAAAAGCCACCATTTTAACCAATAGACCTTTTTCACACTCCGTGTTTTGAAATGCTGAAGTAAACGTTTGCCGGGTAAACTTCAACAGCAGTGAATGGGAGATCACAGCAAATATTATTTTCAAATCCACTATTATGTATTAATGACTTTCCAGAAGAGGAAAGAAATAGAGAACCGTGGATTAAGACTGTCAGATGGGAGAAGATGAGAGATTTACTGTACTTTCTCAGCAGATGTAATAGAAACCCCCTGGCAGCTGTGGTAATTCGTTTAAAAAATAATAATTCCAGGGTAATATAACAAAGCATAATGTTTTAAATTTACACTCAATATTTAAAAAATGTATAATGTTAAAAAATTGTGAGATTTAAGCTGACGAATAAGGCGGAAACGCGTCACCATAGGTCTATTAAGTAAAAAAAAGGGGTAAATACTGGTACAAATATTGGTCAAATAAATGTTCGCTCTCGCTCTCTCTCTCTCTCAACCAATTATGAGTGTTTTTTTAATTAAAAGGAATATTCCCTGTTCAATACAAGTTAAGCTTAATCAACAGAATTTGTAGTATAATGCAATAATAACAGAAATGTATTTCGATTCGTACCTCTTTTTCTTAAAAACTTTTAAATAAAATAAGATAAAATAAGCAAAAATCTGGGTAACAGTGTGGCATTAACAATGGAAATGAAAGGGGCCAATCAATAAACATTGAAATACTCAGTTTCAAAAGTATAAAAATCTAAATCAACCGTAAAAAAAATATTAAAAAACTTAACTCAAATAATAATTTCAACAAAGTGTCAACTTTTGTAAAATGAAAAGCTTCACATTTCTGCCTTTAAATCCTCCAAAAATTGGTCTCATTCACTTTCATTGTAAGTGCCTCATTAAGGGTTGTACGATATGACCAAAATCTTATACCATCATATAAGTAGTTATACCACAATAATGATTTTTTTTATCATAATATAGATCTTTATTTCTTTGAAAAAAAAAATAAAAAATGTTTATTTATATATATATATATATATATATATATATATATATATATATATATATATATATATATATATATATATATACATACACTCACCTAAAGGATTATTAGGAACACCATACTAATACTGTGTTTGACCCCTTTCGCCTTCAGAACTGCATTAATTCTACGTGGCATTGATTCAACAAGGTGCTGAAAGCATTCTTTAGAAATGTTGGCCCATATTGATAGGATAGCATCTTGCAGTTGATGGAGATTTGTGGGATGCACATCCAGGGCACGAGCTCCGTTCCACCACATCCCAAAGATGCTCTATTGGGTTGAGATCTGGTGACTGTGGGTCCATTTTAGTACAGTGAACTCATTGTCATGTTCAAGAAACCAATTTGAAATGATTCGAGCTTTGTGACATGGTGCATTATCCTGCTGGAAGTAGCCATCAGAGGATGGATCCATGTTCTCATTCTGTTTACGCCAAATTCTCATCAGACCAGGCAACATTTTTCCAGTCTTCAACTGTCCAATTTTGGTGAGCTCTTGCAAATTGTAGCCTCTTTTTCCTATTTGTAGTGGAGATGAGTGGTACCCGGTGGGGTCTTCTGCTGTTGTAGCCCATCCGCCTCAAGATTGTGCTTGTTGTGGCTTCACAAATGCTTTGCTGCATACCTCGGTTGTAACGAGTGGTTATTTCAGTCAAAGTTGCTCTTCTATCAGCTTGAATCAGTCCGCCCATTCTCCTCTGACCTCTAGCATCAACAAGGCATTTTCGCCCACAGGACTGCCACATACTGGATGTTTTTCCCTTTTCACACCATTCTTTGTAAACCCTAGAAATGGTTGTGCGTGAAAATCCCAGTAACTGAGCAGATTGTGAAATACTCAGACCGGCCCGTCTGGCACCAACAACCATGCCACGCTCAAAATTGCTTAAATCACCTTTCTTTCCCATTCTGACATTCAGTTGGGAGTTCAGGAGATTGTCTTGACCAGGACCACACCCCTAAATGCATTGAAGCAACTGCCATGTGACTGGTTGATTAGATAATTGCATTAATGAGAAATTGAACAGGTGTTCCTAATAATCCTTTAGGTGAGTGTATATACATATATACAACTATATAATTATTTATTTTTTTTTTTCACATTTTAAAATGTATTAAATAACCATATTGTAATGCCTTTTTTTCCTTTTTATTAATAAACAAAAAACAAAAAAAAAATCTGCATTTTAAATCATGATGTTGTTGACAATTACTAGAAGTCAGTTATCAGCCATAAAAATATGAATCAACTATCAGCCAACATTTCAATAATGGTGCATCCATAATCACACTATCAGAAGACTTTCTGATAGTCTGTTGATTGTCTGCTCACCCGCCCATTACTGATCACAGCTCTTTGGCCCTTCTGCAATTTGAGGATGTCCTGACAGTACACTGAGTGAGCCAACAGGAAGTCAATTTTAGGGGACTCGTATGCACTTTTAAACAGAGGGACGTCCATGCCCTGCAACAAAGGGAGAGATAAGTATCTGGTTAAAGTGGATCTATATTAAATTCTCCACTTTTAAAGTGACATTCGCAGCAGCAACAGTAACATATCCCAGAGCAAACAATCCATCACAACTATAAATAAATTAAAGTAGAGCTTATTTTACCCCAACAGCAAACTCTGCAATGTCACTCCCTGCGTAAAGAGCCTGCGCGGTCTCCTCTTTAGCCATTTTGGTGATGAAGTTTTTGGCGTTGTTGGAGGTTTGGGTCTGCATGGCTGCCCAGATGCCTCGAGCAATCCGGCTGTTCTCATTAGATGGGCTCTCGCTGGGGTTATTGATCACTCCCAAACGTACCTTATTACTGGTTTTCTAAAAAAAAAAAAAGAAAAAAAAAAGCTCAGACTTGAGTTAAGTTTTTAATGTTTTAAGTTGTTTGGATCACTCCAACCCTAAAATAAAATTAGCATGCTTGTTTTAATGTTTGAAATATCATGTAATGTAGTCACGAAGGTTGCCGACAGCCTTGCAATCTGTATTTTCAAGTAATGCATGTTTATTGCCATACAATTAATATTTAAACGTGACAACCTACATATCATTAGAAAGGTGCACTCCAGCTACAATGTCTTGCCACAATTTTACTAAGTAAATGTTACAGTGAGAGTAATTTATCTATTTGTGTCAACATATCAAAACGACAGCAATGAAAACTTGATGCACACCAATTCAATTGTGTAAACTCCCATTGATTTCTCTTTAGCAGGCTTCTGTTGACAACCAAAAGCCAAATATGGACATTAGTTGTCATCACATCACGCATACCTAACAGACCACATGACTTCCATATACCATGCCATATTATCTGTGTAACTTCCACGTAAAGCATATAAATATTGTTTTGACTGATAGAACAGAGTAAATAAATAAATTATGACATTATATGGTTTGTCTATATTTTCCAAGCAGTCTCTTGTGTATTTTTATTTGCTTATTATAGAGAAAAGAAAAAGAATTACTAAAGCTGTCATTTGATCTACACTGCATAAATAAAAAATGCTTTTTGTCTCATTCTATATATAGAATCCACATGAGATTAGTAAAAGTAAATTTTTAAACCACTCGATGATGATTTAAAGTTTATATACTGCATGTGTAATTTTTCATTTTTACATACATGGAGCTAATTCTTATACATGCACATACTATGCACCAGATACCCTCTGTTATTGTATTTTATGCTGAATTTTGAAAAACGAAAATTTCAAGATCGAGAAAGTTTTTTTCTCTCTCGATCACTCGCTCACTGTCACACCGCATCTTCTCTACTCCAATAACCGAACAAGTAAAGGACGTTTGTGCTGTCTCCATGCATGATGCTTAAACAGTGGTGTAAGAAAGTCATTCAACACACAAAAGAGCTTTAGCAGAGATTATTTAGCAGAGATGGGCCTCTTCCATTAAAATGAATGTGAGAAACTGGAATGCCCAATGGCAGTCAACAGTCAAAGAATGTAGAAAAGAAGTCCTGCCTTAAAGGTAAAAGAACCAATCACCTTTTAGATACAGACATCACCTGTCAATCAACTCGAAAATGCCCATGCGTGTTAGCTATACAATCCGAGAAAATAGCGTTTTTTAGCATAATCGGAGGTAAAGCAGCACAATTAATGACACCAGTGTTTTCAGATTTTATTGCCGATTTGAAACATGTCCTTTGATTGTAATCTTGACCAACTGTTTAGGAGATTTCCCATTCTCCCATTCAAGTAGATAGGAGCTGCCCTGGGCATGACTGGAAATAGCCTCTCGAGAGTGTTCCAAAGATGGCCGACAGTGGACTGACTTGCTAGAAAGACTTTGGTTTTAGGGACGAAACCTGAAAACGTTTTGATTTGAAAAGATGAATATGGTTTATTCTAATGTTAAGTCACTTACTAGTCACAGCGATATCTTACCTTACGTTCTATTCTTTTTAACTTAAGTCAAAAGATTTCCTTGAACTGTTCTCTTGGCCATTTTTGAAAATGTGTGGAAACTGTTGCAAACTTGTATAACGTTCAGTAGAGTAAATTTCATGTGAACACTTGGAAAGACAGGTTAACCCGTCGCTAGTCTCAGACACACCTGTTCGCCTTTTCGCTGTGGAGAGCTAAAGCTTGCTAAACTAAAGCATCAGAATGGCAGAATATGTCCGGCTAATTGTGGTTAAAGTCTGTTATTTATCAAACGTAGAGTATTAAAATATTTTATTTGCTTGATTAGTTCTAAGTAATACATGACACAATTAATCTAAAGTGGATGGTATGGGGGGGATGGTGGTTTTACATTGGAAATGCTTTATTTTTTTTTATTTAAATTTAAAGTTTGACATGGCAGGATATTGCAGCACAAAAAAACAGAAACAGTTACTTTTCCTTTTAGCAGCACAACCTTAAATGCATCAAACGGAACACATAATCAGGCACCATAACTAGACCATTCATAAAACATTTTAAATGCACATAAAATAAAATACCAATTCAATTTTCTATTGGCAAGCACATCCTAAAATGCATTAAATAGAGGTATTATACAATTTGACAGCTTATGTATAACCATCTTCCTCAGAGGGAGAAGTGTGGATCACGCAAAATGCAAAACGTTTAGCCAAGGTGTCACACTCATGTTGCAAAATGTTATAATCCTGAGACACCACATCTCTCTTTTCTCCTTCCATCCCCATTAATGCCTTCCCAGATTTAAACCACTGTTTTGGTTTAGCGCATTTTAGTTCTTCTACCTCGTTCTTCTAATTCCCAATTTGGTATGCCCAATTCCCAATGCGCTTTTTAAGTCCTTGTGGTCACGTAGTGCCACGATTCAGGTGGCGGAGGACGAATCCCAGCTGCCTCCGCATCTGAGACAGTCAACCCGCGCATCTTATCACGTGGCTTGTTGAGCGCATTGCCACAGAGACATAGCGCTTGTGGAAGCTTCACGCCATCCACCACGGAATCCACGCTCAACTCACCATGTGCCCAACCGAGAACTAACCATAACTAGCGACCATGAGGAGGTTACCCCATGTGACTCTACCCTCCCCAGCAACCGGGCCAATTTGGTTGCTTGGAGATCTGGCTGGAGTCACTCAGCACGCCCTGGGATTCAACCTAGCGAACCCCAAGAGCTGAGCTACCCAGGCCACCCGTGTTGTGCCGTTTTAGCGTTAATGGCAAAAATGGACTGAAGTGGCCTACCATGTGTCGTATAGCATCGTACAGCAGTTTCCTTCCTGAGGGCTGGTCAAAGTCGCCTATCACCCAGAAAGTCACTGGATGGATGATGCCATCATCTGTAAGTCAGAAAAAAAAGGACATATGGGCTTCATGAAATTACACAGCAGAGACACTGTTACCTCATACAATCTGAAAAGATGAGTGAAAATGATGCGACAAGCCAAAAAGCTTCTTTTGTTCGTATTGAGCCGCAATGACCAAATAGGTGAGATGTATCCCAAATGTCCAGACAGGCAATTTTAAGCTAGATATAAAACTGTAAACGTTTGTAAAAGAAAGATGTTACAGAGGACCACAGGACAGAAAGAGATTCTCTCTCATCCATCACACACTGACAGTTGTGACAGATGACAAATGCACCGCTGTGCTTAAATCAATACAAAGAGCAAGAATACTTCTTCACACACAGTAAAAAAAAAATAATAATAATTCTAATCTTTAAACTTGTCAAAAAATCTAGCAGAATATCTTGGGTTATTAACAGCTTCAGGCTCTATCAATACCATCTGTGGCATGCTGTTGATTGCCACAGACAATCATTTTTAATTGCACCTCAGTTTGTAAAAAGTATAATGTATATTTTTTTAAGCATATTTTATGTACATTATTGTATATCCTGAATTATTTTCTGTAGCAATCCACATCGTTTCACATATGCTGCACATAGACAAACCTGTAATATTTCTTAAAAACAACAGTGAGCTTTAGGTTAATGATAGTTATTTAGGCATAGTCTAACTATACTATAGCACCACCTGTTTAGTTGAGGTATAAGGAAAGCAGAGGGTCAGTATGGTGAGTATAACAGCTCAATGCAATGAGAAGAAAAATCCCTGGACGACATACCTGAAAACTGTATTTATAAAAAAATAAATAAAGGCAGATAGGCTTTTAGTGCTACAGAGACAGTTTTGCTGTTTTACACATAGGATGATTCATGTAAGATGTACAGACTGTGCCAGGTATGAGAGATTTCATAAAAAGGACCCACAGACTAACCTCATCCACCAGTCCCAGCTCAAAGATGTAAGGTGGCCCATAGGATTCTTACGTGGTTTATGTACAAGTTACGATTACAAAAAATGTGATTGGGATTATTAAATGTTGAGTTTATTAAAGGTAGAGTTTAGTGTATTACCAAGACAGAAAATATCAATTATATTTTTCAACTTTAAAATTTACCAAACGCCCGTGTTTTTCATGCACAGGAAGGGACAGCAGAAAGGCTAATGCTGTGAACTAATGCACAAGTTAATCAAATGTAGAACATATTTAGTTGGACTACTCTTATAGTGCATTTTTTAAGCTTGAAAGCTCCAGTACCCATTCAGTGTAATTGCACCGAAAAGAGCGACCAGTACATTCATTAAAATATGATTAAATTGTTTTTTTTATTTTTTTTAATTCATAGTCCATGATTTAATGATTCCAATGTAAATCTGGAGCAAACTAAAATTGGTTTGCATGTGCCCATCCTTGGGGTTGTGGTGTGTGCCAAGCTCATGATTGGGAGCTCATGGCAGGACCTCCCCATCCCCCCTGTGGAACTTGGGCTCTCGCCCTCCATTGTGGTTTACGAGGAAGACCGTTTCTCATGGAGATCAATGTCTGCTATCATCTTACCTTTCTTTTTCATGTAGTTCATGCTGTTGGCCATTGCTGCGTTCTTGTCTTTGGGGTCCAAGAAGAGAAAACGAGCATATTCGTCAATAAAATGATTGTCTGGGGGGGAAAAAAACAATTTATTTTTGTGGGGTCGGGTGGCGTCAGATGCTTAGGGAGAATATAAAAAAAAATATGGCCATGCTTTGTTCTCAGTAAGAGGTACATTCACATTCATAATTGAACCCAACCAAAGCCATTTTGAATGCAGCTATTTCTGAACACTGAGTGCTACTTGAGTTCAAATTGAAATGAGACTTACTCTCAGCTTCCTCTCAGCTTTCTGAAAGACTGTAAATATGCTATTCAAAAGCCATTAAAATTCAGTTGCGTATTCCTTGCAGATACAAAGTAGTTTATGAATATTATTTCAAGGGTCTCATTTGTACGTCTTTTTAAATAAATGAGCTTTCTAGAACAAACAAGACATTTAGCACAGAATTTACAATGAGGCAGATATTCAATCCCGAGAGCCTGTGAGTGTACGTGTTTTATTTATAATTTTCAAACTAGCGTGTTTGCAGATGAAAAGCTATTCATGATTCAAGAACTGAAATGCAGTGAACCACTGAGGAAATATGATTTTGTTATGAATAGAGTCAGGTGTTAGATGAGAACTCACTGGTGGCAGAGAGATCCAGATAATTTCTGCTTGTGCTAAGGATTCTGGAATTGATTCTTGGGACAACGTTGGGTTTATTCATGATAAAGTCCACCACATCATGATCACTGTTCAGCTCACCCTTAAAAGACCATGACATAATTCAGACACAGTGCATCACTGTACCCCTCACCAGCATTTCAAAAGTTGGCAAACACTTAGAAATAAAAATAAACATAAGCAATATTAGTTACTTTAAATGGGTCATGTCATGAGGAATACAAATATCCTTGATATTTTGACATCTTAGAGGTCATTCTACTATAAAAACATACTGTAAATTTCAGAACTCAAAACTTAAACCCCAATACAATAAAAGCATTTATTGAAACCAAGCTGCAAAAACACCTCGTTCTCACTAAGGGGCTCATGAATTCATGACCGCCTCTACAGCAAAAAAAACTTCAATGCCTACTTTACATCATCGCACCCTTGGCCCTGCCCACTGAGAGAGAGAGAGAGAGAGAGAGAGAGAGAACAGGACAAACAGCCCTAGTGTGGCCTACCTATTCCTGAACACCAAAGAAAACCCCCTCTGGACTATTTTTAATGATTTTTGTATACAAACATGCACTACACAGATGTCTTTGACCATTGTCATGTATCTGCCACTGCTTTTAAAAGATGGTGTGTTAAGTTACAACTCTGAAAAGGAGACGGCATTCTGTTTCATCAGCTCGGTCTCTGTTTTGAGCATAAATGCATCCTGGATGCCTTCTTGCAACCATCAGTGCTATTTTTAATTGTTGTTGCAGGTGAACATGAACTAGATGGATGTTTTTAACCTTTTTAATGTGTTTCCAGCAAAGTGCACCTCAGTGCAGGATGATACTGTAAAGTATGTGTGTCTTTATCTTGTTCATCGTGTTTTGGACTATGTATGTGATTTTCAGCTCATATCAGCGTGGATTGCTTGTGAACCAGTCATAATATGATTCAAGTTTTACAAAGGAACTGTTATTGAAGGATGGGGCAGTTAAAAACACTTGCAACCGATTGCAAAACCGTAGGTAAACAGTTTCATTCATGAATATTTCTAATGTCATGACTATGATTTTATGAGTTTATGGTGCTGCGTGTTAAAATTTGTGCTTGAGATGAACAGTTAGATATATATATAGATATATACGGATGCAATGAGTTGCATGTGCATTATGTGTAAACCTGACATTTAGTTTTTATAATGTTTTGGAGCTTGTTCATTCTCTTCTGATTGAGTTTCAAATGTGCATATTCAAGGAGCTGCACAATGTTAGCAATCATAATACTTCAATGCAAACACCCACAGTTAAGGAGGCACAAAGGCCAAAATGGAGCGTTCCAGACAGAGGGCCAGAGGCAGTGCAGAAAATTATCATATTACTAAATTATGTCGGTTCCTGTGCAAAAAAAATTTACTAACACTTTCAGTGTACCTAAGGGAAGATAATACAATTATTTTTAAAAATAAATAAAAAGTGTGTCATGTCCCCTTTAATAGAGTAGCGCAATAATGTAAAGAGTTACATTTCAAAGTACAGTAACACTGGTGGAGAAGACACTGTAAAGATTTTATGACAGAAATGTAATTCTCACCAGGTAGACATCCCGTTGAAAAGAGCTGGTTGTCTCCAGTATCTTGTGCATGACAACAGACTCCAGCTCATCAGGGGCTAACTGCTCACGTTGCAAAGGCATTCCATTATACAACACCACGGGCAGCGGTCCAAAACCAGTCTGCTCATAAAAAGCCTTTCCCTCCTGTGGAGACAGAACATATGATCTCGATAGGGTGAGTATTGTGAAAAGCAGGAAAGTTGATTAAACATTATCACATTTACAAAAATGCTGCATATTCTATAGAACTGAATATGTCATCTGAGATAAGAAACTATTGAAATATTCATTAATTTACTTTTCTGTTGTTGTCATAGCCAGAGTCAGGCCCCAGGATGCTGCTGGTCTCCACATAAGGATATCTCTTCTCCAACACACCCACCACATGTTCTACCTTCAGTTTGCCTCCACTGGGAACTCTGTTCAACATCTGAAAAACACCAGATGCCATCAACACAGCCCTGAACAGACATCAATAGCTTTGCCTACCTATGCAGACCAAGTTAGCACAACCAGTAGTCGGAATGCCATTAATATCACAGTCACTTTAAATTACCCTTAAGGGTGCGTTCACACTTGGCAGGTTTGGTTCGATTAAAACGAACTCTGGTGCGATTGCTCTGTTAGTGAGGTTCATTTGAACAAGTGTGAACACTGTCACCCGAATCTTGGTGCACACTAAACAAGTGAACCGAGACCACCTGCGGTCTTGGACCGCTTCCAAACGAACTCTGGTACGGTTCTATTGATATATGAACGCAACATGGACCGAAGACGTCTAAACAGACCAAAAACAGAAGAAATTTGCCTATTACTGGCCTCAAGCATACCTTGTTCTTCTCATCATAGGAGCTATGTTTCCCATTACAATTCAGTACTGGTGTCGGAACCGCCCATCAGCTGTCCTTGCAGCATATCTTGGTTGTGTGTACAACGGAGGAATTCCTGGCGTTGTTTTGACTCCTTTACACATTTTATTAACTCTTCATTTGTTCTCAGCTGGTAAAAATACCACCATATATACATGTATACATCCAATGAGCGCATTTCGCCAGCATTGTTTTGGATGTTCGATAAGTTCAGTCAAAAAATATACGTCATAAAGCTGTCCAATCAGGTTGTGACTTTTCCCTGATGCCTTTGGTTTTGTATCGTTAGGTTCGGTGTTAAAAATGCCTGTGTGAACGCTAAACGAACCGGGACTAAATGTATCATTTACATTTTTGGTCAGGACCAAGACAACCAAACTACAAGTGTGAACACACCCTGAGACATTATGCTAAAGTGTTGCATGAAGTTAGCTTCATGGAACCAGGTGATGCTGGCTTACTGATATGATGGCATCGAAGGCCATCTTGTTGTCCACGTCATCAGCAATGTAGTTGAAGGCTCTCAGTAGAGCCACACCAGCATCCTGCACTCCATCAACATCATCTGATTCATTCACCACAAAAACCAATCCAATCCTGCAGTCAGACAGATATTGAGAAGTCATTCATCAGTAAGTATCAACAACTCCACCCACAGGATACCCAGTTGACCTATCAACTTTATCATGGGAGAATTTACATAAAAATCTGTCCAAATAAATTTTGCTATTTTGTATATTTTCGTTCCTGTAGCTAGTAGGGCACGGCACTGAAACAACAAGGTCATGGGTTTGATTCAAAGGAAACAAACTAACGAATAAAATGTATGACTTGAATGAAATGCAAATTATTTTGGTAACTGCAAAATGTAATGTAAAGTTATGGCCTTTTTATGCCTTTATTATATGACAGGACAGTTGAGTGAGACAGTAAAGTAGTTGAGGAGAGCAAAAGAATGGGGCAGACCAGAATCGAACCTGCTCCTACCCATTGTGACAATGTCTACACTGTGCCACAGCACTGACATCCAAAATTTCAATATGAATCATATCCCTGTAATAAAATCTGTATATAGGTTCAGAATGACCTGAGTGGGATGTTGTTGCTGTAGAACATCTCGACAATGCTGATCAGCTCTGCTGTGTTCTCATGGGTAGGGTCCAGAATCATCAACTGCAAGAATGAAAAAAGCTTGCTGTGAAATGATTTGCAGGACTCTGTTCCATGTGGGGTTTCTGTCAGAGTCATAAAGAGTGAAGCAAATGTAAAACTCACCAAATTGTGAAAGTTCTTGCGGATCTGTCGAACGACTCCAGGAAAGGTGGGCCGCAGTAGCTCCTGTACATTAGAGGGCCAGGACGCATACCGGCCGTCTGTCTCTAGGTTATTAATCCACTGGAAATGAGATAGAAAGAGTTATATTCACAAATTCATTCAGTGTCTGTAAAATATAGTATTAAATGTCTATTAATATTTTGTAATTCTATATTCTATCTAGGGCTTACTTTCTATGGCAAAGAAGAAAAATTAGACTTGTAAATCATGTGGCTCACATTAACGGCACGGCTGCGGATGTCCACGGCATAGTCAGAGTCTGATGGTTGGAGGTTGAGTTTGAGGATGTCGTGGATGTAGGGTGTGTCTATGAGTAGACTGCGTAAACCCTCCATGACCCTCGCCTCATTCCTCAACACATCAAACACACTTCAAACACAAACAACAGCCAATTAATACGTCATGCTTGACATAACACATATTAATAAAATAAAAAAAAATCTATCAATCAATCAATCCATCCATCCATCTAGAATATATGCGTTTGAATTCAAAATTAACAATATACAGTATACCATTATATATATATATATTCTAATCTTTTCTATATACACACATACATATATATATACAGTGAGGAAAATAAGTATTTGAACACCCTGCTATTTTGCAAGTTCTCCCACTTAGAAATCATGGAGGGTCTGAAATTGTCATCGTAGGTGCATGTCCACTGTGAGAGACATAATCTAAAAAAAAAAAATCCAGAAATCACAATGTATGATTTTTTAACTATTTATTTGTATGATACAGCTGCAAATAAGTATTTGAACACCTGAGAAAATCAATGTTAATATTTGGTACAGTAGCCTTTGTTTGCAATTACAGAGGTCAAGCGTTTCCTGTAGTTTTTCACCAGGTTTGCACACACTGCAGGAGGGATTTTGGCCCACTCCTCCACACAGATCTTCTCTAGATCAATAAGGTTTCGGGGCTGTCGCTGAGAAACACGGAGTTTGAGCTCCCTCCAAAGATTCTCTATTGGGTTTAGGTCTGGAGACTGGCTAGGCCACGCCAGAACCTTGATATGCTTCTTACAGAGCCACTCCTTGGTTATCCTGGCTGTGTGCTTTGGGTCATTGTCATGTTGGAAGACCCAGCCTCGACCCATCTTCAATGCTCTAACTGAGGGAAGGAGGTTGTTCCCCAAAATCTCGCAATACATGGCCCGGTCATCCTCTCCTTAATACAGTGCAGTCAGCCCTGTCCCATGTGCAGAAAAACACCCCCAAAGCATGATGCTACCACCCCCATGCTTCACAGTAGGGATGGTGTTCTTGGGATGGTACTCATCATTCTTCTTCCTCCAAACACGGTTAGTGGAATTATGACCAAAAAGTTCTATTTTGGTCTCATCTGACCACATGACTTTCTCTCATGACTCCTCTGGATCATCCAAATGGTCATTGGCAAACTTAAGACGGGCCTTGACATGTGCTGGTTTAAGCAGGGGAACCTTCCATGCCATGCATGATTTCAAACCATGGCGTCTTAGTGTATTAACAACAGTAACCTTGGAAGCGGTGGTCCCAGCTCTTTTCAGGTCATTGACCAGCTCCTCCCGTGTAGTTCTGGGCTGATTTCTCACCTTTCTTAGGATCATTGAGACCCCACGAGGTGAGATCTTGCATGGAGCCCCAGTCTGAGGGAGATTGACAGTCATGTTTAGCTCCTTCCATTTTCTAATGATTGCTCCAACAGTGGACCTTTTTTCACCAAGCTGCTTGGCAATTTCCCGTAGCCCTTTCCAGCCTTGTGGAGGTGTACAATTTTGTCTCTAGTGTCTTTGGACAGCTCTTTGGTCTTGGCCATGTTAGTAGTTGGATTCTTACTGATTGTATGGGGTGGACAGGTGTCTTTATGCAGCTATCGACCTCAAACAGGTGCATCTAATTTAGGATAATAAATGGAGTGGAGGTGGACATTTTAAAGGCAGACTAACAGGTCTTTGAGGGTCAGAATTCTAGCTGATATACAGGTGTTCAAATATTTATTTGCAGCTGTATCATACAAATAAATAGTTAAAAAATCATATATTGTGATTTCTGGATTTTTTTTTTTTAGATTATGTCTCTCACAGTGGACATGCACCTATGATGACAATTTCAGACCCCTCCATGATTTCCAAGTGGGAGAACTTGCAAAATAGCAGGGTGTTCAAATACTTATTTTCCTCACTGTATATATATATATATATATATATATATATATACACATACACACACACACACACACACACACACACACACACAGTGCATCCAGAATGCATTCACAGCGCTTCACTTTTTCCACAATATGTTAGGTTACAGCCTTATTCCAAAATGGATTAAATTCATTATTTACCTCAAAATTCTACAAACAATACCCCATTAATGACTACGTGAAAGAAGTTTGTTTAAATCTTTGCAAATTTATTAAAAAATAAAAACAAAACAAAAATCACATGTACATAAGAATTCACAGCCTTGGCCATGACACTCAAAATTGAGCTCAGGTGCATCCTGTTTCCACTGATCATCCTTGAGATGTTTCTACAACTTGATTGGAGCCCACCTGTGGTAAATTCAGTTGATTGGACATGATTTGGAAAGGCACACACCTGTCTATACAAGTTTCCACAGTTAACAGTGCATGTCAGAGCACAAACAAAGCCATGAAGTCCAAGGAATTGTCTGTAGACCTCCGAGACAGGATTGTATTGAGGCACAGATCTGGGGAAGGGTACAGAAAAGTTTCTGCAGCATTGAAGGTCCCAATGAGCACAGTGGCCTCCATCATCCGTAAATGGAAGAAGTTTGGAACCACCAGGACTCTTTCTAGAGCTGGCCGCCCGGTCAAACTGAGCAATTAGGGGAGAAGGGCCTTAGTCAGGGAGGTGACCAAGAACCCAATGGTCACTCTGACAGAGCTTCAGCATTTCTGTGTGGAGAGAGGACCTTCCAGAAGAACAACCATCTCTGCAGCACTCCACCAATCAGGCCTTTATGGTAGAGTGGCCAGACGGAAGCCACTCCTCAGTAAAAGGCACCTGAAGGACTCTCAGACTGTGAGAAACAAAATTCTCTGGTCTGGTGATACCAAGATTGAACTCTTTGGTCTGAATGGCAAGCGTCATGTCTGGAGGAAACCAGGCACCGCTCATCACCTGGCCAATACCATCTCTACAGTGAAGTATGGTGGTGGCAGCATCATGTTGTGGGGATGTTTTTCAGCGGCAGGAACTGGGAGACTAGTCAGGATCGAGGGAAAGATGAATGCAGCAATGTACAGAGACATCCTTGAAGAAAACCTGCTCCAGAGTGCTCTGGTCCTCAGACTTGGGCGAAGGTTCACCTTCCAACAGGACAAAAATCCTAAGCACACAGCCAAGATAACAAAGGAGTGGCTACGGGACAACTCTGTGAATGTCCTTGAGTGTCCAAGCCAGAGCCCAGACTTGAACCCGATTGAACATCTCTGGAGAGATCTGAAAATGGCTGTGCACCCACGCTCCCCATTCAACCTGATGGAGCTTGAAAGGTCCTGCAAAGAAGAATGGGAGAAATTGCCCAAAAATAGGTGTGCCAAGCAAGAAGGTGTGCTAGCATCATACACAAAAAGACTTGAGGCTGTAATTGGTGCCAAAGGTGCGTCAACAAAGTATCGAGCAAAGGCTGTGAATACTTATGTACATGTGATTTTTTTCATTTTTAATAAATTTGCAAAGATTTCAAACAAACTTCTTTCACATTGTCATTATGGGGTATTGTTTGTAGAATTTTGAGGAAAATAATAAATTTAATCAATTTTGGAATAAGGGACAAATGTGGAAAAAGTGAAGCACTGTGAATCCTTTCCGGATGCACGGTGCATCACACACACACACACACACACATTTTGCCACTTTTATTGAGCAGAGAGACAGAACAGGTGATGATGGAAGGGGGATTAAAAAATGTGAGCCAGATACAACCTCGCATAATGTTAATACCGTGCCCCAACTGCTAGGCTGCGGCCTCGACAGACACTAATTTGTTTAATGGATCATTTAGGTAAGTACCAAGCAATCATTGAAACAAACTTCTTAATGAGAAAACTATTTCAAATCAGGCTTCTAACCTAAAGATATCCTGCACATCCAGGTCAATATGGAGTCCATTGATGAACAGAGCAGAGTCTCCAGGCTGAAGGCCCAACGTGCCTTTAAAATACTACAGGAGAAAAGAAGGAGCGGTACATTAGGTACAGCATATCCATTATAAGCCTATTAATTATTCATTATTTCTAATCTAATAATTATTCATTATTACTAATCTCTGGATGATGTCCGTATAAACAATCTTCCAGGATATTTATTAATAGGCCAAAAAGTGTCAAAGTGCTCAGTTCAAGAATAAATAGTTTTCGATTTGCACCGTTATCAGTCCAAGTAAAAGCTGATGACGATGTAAATCGAAACATTTTGGCCTTTCATTCCTTTGATTTTAATGTATTTGATTTTTTTAACCTACACACCGAAGCAACGCAGATATATGAGCTTTTCAGTGTTTGGAGTGGACGTTTCAACTGTTTTTTGCATACTAATCTCTGGATGAAGCATATGTCTGTGTCACTTCACAGAGGAGAACACAAGTTTAAAGGGAAGGGATGCTCAATACGATCTATAATTCATATACACACTTTTGAGGCTCAGGCCATTTCCAGTCTATATTTTCGTGCTTTTATCCCCTGCACTCATGTTTGTTATTTGGTAAAGGCACATGAATTAAAGTGTGAGAGCTCATTAGAGAACCATTAAGAGCCTCTATTCGTCATGTTTCCCAGCGTGCAATTACATTGAAGGATGAGGAGTGGTCCCGTTACACGTCCTCATTACAAGAGGCAAGAAAAAGCTTTAATCACAAAAGGAAACGAGCTAAAAAAAAAAAAAAAAAATGAAAGAAGCCATGAATAAAATCTATTCAGCGTAACTTTCATTCATTTCCTTTTTGGTGAAAACACAAAAGCATTTACACACGTTCCGTCCCAATAGAGGATTGAGAAGACACAGAGAGCTGTGGAAAAACTATTCTCCATTTCACTAACTTAACCATAGTAGATGTTTGAATCCACTGCTTTTTTCATTCCAGACATAATTATTTATTTATTCATCTCTATGGCAAGTAAGAATCAAAGATTTTCCTCTATGAATTATTAGGCATAAAACAAAGGCTTATCTCAGTGGCGCAGACATTAGTGTTTCCGGCATAGTTTGTAGAACATGGTAGTCAATGAAAATACCTGCTGATGCTACAGCTTTGATAAATGGATTCTGGAAAGATAAGAAAAAAAGACAAAGGTGGCCCTCACCTTCTGATTTTCCTCAATCTCCTTGCGGATCTCTGAATTAACCACTGCTTTTGTTATGGACCTGAAAAAAGATAGAACAGGTGACATGTGTTAAAGGAAATTATTAATTGAAAATTGGTTCTTACTACAAACTTATTTCTTTTTTTATACAGCATTATTCTGCTAATGTGGACTAAATGACTATGTTTCCTGCACCACTGTTTAATCTACAGTGGCACTGCAAAGAACTGAATGTGATAAGACTTAGTACCGTGAAATTATACAAAATAAATTAAATAGACGTGGTTGGACAATAACTGTTCACATAAAAATGTGTATAAATATTCAGATTGTAGTAAATGGTACTTGTAAGCAAAAATAATATTGTTTTTGATTTGTATTTATAATAAATATAAACAAAATGTAGTATGTAGCATAAAGTTAAGGTCAATAATTTGTCGCATCCTAAAAAAATAAATAATAATAATTAAATGGAAACATTAAGGAACTAGAATCGTTAGGTATAATTGGATTTGTAACCAGACTCATTAAATTGCATACAATTCTGATTACAAATCATGATTATTCATTTAATCAGGCCTTAAATACATACTCCAGTGTTTCCCAACCTTTTTTCTGCTACAGCACACTTTCTATGACTAAAAACGGCACACCACTATCCTATAGGCTAACCATAGTCAAGATTTTTCCTTTTCAAGAACTTACTTACGTTAGACTTTCTCATCATCCGTCATTTAGACAGACAGGGTCGTAAAAAATTCCGTCACAATCTATTATTACACGTCATTTTAATTTTCATATTTTAATGATTAATTTTTAAACATGAATTTACAGGATGAGCATTATGCATTTATTTATTCATGAAGAGAACAGATAAACAACAGAGACACTACACGAAGCAGATAAAGGACGCTTTGGTGTAAAGTGATATCACTTCATAGACTTTAATGTATTCTGCAGCGCTGACGCGAGTCATGTGAAAGACCCTTAATGCGTATAAATATCAGTCACTTTTGCACATTAATCATTGCTCTACACAATCACAAAAGTGACCGATTATGGTTTAAAAATGGCGAATTTCTCCGAAAGGTGAGGCGTAATTATTATTTTTTTATTTCATGCATTTATTTATTTTGTGGAATTTTATCATTTTCATGGCACACCTGACAATCTTTCATGGCACACTAGTGTGCTGACATACTCTACTATAATCTGCATAAAGATAAAATGTTTAATCACAACTAACTCAAGAGTTTAAGAAAACATTTATTTTTGGGCTTAGATCATTGGATATGAAACAAGCAAGAGTGATAACTTTCTGATTACTTGAGCATTTTGCTGCCAGATTCACAGAAAGCCATACAGCTACAGGGCCAATGATGAATTAATGAATAAACAAACATGATTCTAAGAAAGTGTCCTAACCAGTTGTTTCCAGCATCAATACACTTTTGTTCTTACTGAAAGTGTAATACTTTTTGAAACCAACATATTTGATGGTCCATATACAGCTGTGAGGAGTGGGATTTTAGACCAATGAGATTTCTCTGTGGGCCAGGCAATCAAAACAATGCAATAATAACAGAACCCGAGCAACCATCAACATGTCTTTTCGCTTGTTATGGTTGATTATGACAAAACACAAATTACCCCAGAAAGGAATTACAGTTGAAGTCAGATGTTTACTTACACTTAGGTTGAAGTCATTCAAACTCATTTTGTAACCATTTCACACATTTCACATTAGCAAACTATGGTTTTGGCAACTTGTTTAGGACATCTGCTTTGTGCACGACAAGTAATTGTTCCAACAATTGTTTACAGACAGATTGTTTCACTTTTAATTGATTATATCACAATTCCAGTAGGTCAGAAGTTTAGATACACCAAGTTAACTGTGACTTTAAGCAGCTTGGAAAATTCCAGAAAATTATGTAAAGCCTTTAGACAATTAGCTTCTGAAAGGTGGTGTACTGAATTGGAGGTGTACCTGTGGATCAAACTCAGTGGCTCTTTGCTTGACATCATGGGAAAATCAAAAGACATCAGCCAAGACCTCAGAAAAAAAAAAATGTTGGACCTCCACAAGTCTGGTTCATCCTTGGGAGCAATTTCCAAACACATGAAGGTACCAAGTTCATCTGTACAAATAATAGTATGCAAGAATAAACACCATGGGACCACGCAGCCATCACACATTCGGTCTCCTAGAGATGAACATAGTTTGGTGCAAAAAGTGCAAATCAATCCCAAAACAACAGAAAAGGACCTGGTGAAGATGCTGGAGGAAACAGGTAGGCAAGTATCTATATCCACAGTAAAACAGGCCCATATTAGCATAACCTGAAAGGCTGCTCAGCAAGGAAGAAGCCTCTGCTCCAAAACCACCATACAAAAGCCAGCCTACAGTTTGCAAGAGCACATGGGGACAGAGATCTTACTTTTTAGAGAAATGTCATCTGGTTTGATGAAAAAGAAATTGAACTGTCTGGCCATTATGACCATCGTTATATTTGGAGGAAAACGGGTGAGGCTTGCAAGCCTGCATCATGTTGCGGAGGTACTTTGCTGCAGGAGGGACTGGTGCACTTCACAAAATCGATTGCATCATGAGGAAGGAAAATAATGTGGCTATATTGAAGCAACATCTCAAGACATCAGCCAAGAAGTTAAAGCTTGGTTGCAAATGGGTCTTCCAAATGGGCAATGATCCCAAGCATACCAACAAGGTGTGGCAAAATGGCTTAAGGACAACAAAGTCAAGGAATTGGTGTGGCATGGGCCTGGGTACCTCTGCGAGTAAAGACACTGACTACCACCCCTGGAGATCGCAAGTTTTAAGTCCAGGACATGCCAAGTGACTCCAGCCATGTCTCCAAAGCAACTAAATAGGCCCGGTTGTTAGGGAGTCACATGGTAACCTCCTCATGGTTGCTATAATGTGGTTTGTTCTCGGTGGAGCGCATGGTGAATTGTGCGTGGATGCAGCAGTGGATGGCATGAAGCCTCCACATGCACCATGTCTCCGCGGTAATGCGCTCAATCCACATGATCCGCAGGATGACGGTCTCATATGCGGAGGCAACTGAGATTCGTTCTCCACCACCCGGATTGAGTCACTATGCCACCACGAGGACTTGGAATGCATTGAGAATTCTGCATTCCAAACTGGGGCAAAAAAGGGGAGAAAAAAAGGTATTGGAGTGGCCATCACAAAGCCCTGACCTCAATAGAAAATTTGTGGGCAGAACTGAAAAAATTAACAATTTAAAGGCAAATCTTCCAAATACTAACAAAGTGATTGTAAACTTCTGACCCAATGGGAATGTGATGAAAGAAATAAAAGCTGAAATAAAAAATTCTCTCTACTATAACAATCTTTTTATCTTATTTTTTATTCCCTTTTCTTCAAATTTGGAATGTCCAATTCCCACAACTTAATAGGTCCTCATGGTGGCACGGTTACTCACCTCAATCCGGGTGGCGGAGGACAATTCTCAGATGCCTCTGCTTGTGAGACACTAAATCTGCGCATCTTATCACATGGCATGCTGTGCATGACACCACGGAGACAATGTATTTGCCTAAGGTGTATGTAAACTTCTGACTTCAACTGTATATTCTGTTATAACAGAAAATATAAAAAAATATATTTCTGTTATTACAGAAGAGGTATGACTTATTGTTTGTTTCGTTATCACATAAAATCTGGTTAAGACAAGGTGTTTGTTTCTGTAAATTTATGGCAAATGTTTTCAACCATACAGGAAATATACAGAAAGAGAGAAAGACACTTGTGTCCAATTACACTGTATATTTTATACAGTGAGGGAAAGAGATTGATTCTCCTTTACCTGGCTTTGTTAGGAAAGTTCTGGCTCAAATCCCTCATGACATTGAGAGCATCTACAGAGGGTGCTGCCAGGATACGAGCGGCTGTCTGAAAGCTGAGATCTGATGGAGGAGGAAACAGAACATACAACATTTCAAGCTCAAAAATTAAGTTCTGGGTCCCATCCCTGAAGTTAAGGAAACCCTTAGTTGGGGGCCTGGGTAGCTCAGCAAGTAAAGACGCTGACTACCACACCTGGAGTCGCAAGTTCAAATCCAGGGCATGCTGAGTGTCTCCAGTCAGGCTTCCTAACCAACCAATTGGCCGGTTGCTAAGGTGGGTAGTGTCACCTCCTCGTGGTCACTATAATGTGGTTCTCGCTCTCGGTGGGGCAAGTGGTGAGTTGTGCATGGATGCCACAGAGAATAGTGTGAGCCTCCACACGCACGACATCTCCGCGGTAACACACTCAACAAGCCACGTGATAAGATGGATTGACGGTATCTGATGCGGAGACAACTGAGATTTGTCCTCCGCCACCAGGATCAAGGCAAATCACTATGCCACCACAAGGTGTTTGAGCGCATTCGGAATTGGGCATTTCAAATTAAGGAGAAAAAGAAGGAAAAAAGCCCTTAGTTATAATTTTAAGCATATTGTCACTAAGGGTTTTCCTAACTTGAGGGGTTCGGCTGCTGTTCTTGAAATTACCATGGTATCATTCTAAGTACCCACCTTCTGTATATGGCATGCATATTTGGCCCAATTCTACACATAACATTAATTAATTTGATGTGTTAAAGCACTATTTCAGTACCACTGCGACGGGCAGAGTGCCTTCAACTGTGTTGGCTCAGTTTTGCTAGATGTGACTAGTCTCTGCTGATTTTACCTTGATAGAGCAGTAATGAGCTCTGTGCCTGGGAGACTCATGTTTGACAACCACAAAAGGCCAGCAGAACCGCAGCTAATTAACAATGTGGGAACAGTCCGTTTGGACAGTCAGAATGAGAACTGAACCAACTGAGTACTTCCTTAGTCACAGGTAATATAATAGAGTTTCAAGTAGCAGCATTATTGTGTGTGCCAAATTATTTTTTAAAGGTTCAAAATAAAATATATTTATACAGTAATACAGTTCATTTGTTTAGCTGTAAGTTACTAGTAATAGGAAAAGCAATGTAGTAACATTGATTGAAGAATGTGCAGTTACAGGTGTGCATTAATCAGCTATTTTACAACAGCTTTAAGAGAAGCTCATACAATCAGAACTTAAAGTCAAAACTTTCCATTTTATAAAAGTAGGTTTCATGCATGTCAGCAGTAATCCAGTGCTAAAATACCTACCTTGCATCTGCCAGACTTTGAGTGGTGCCATCTCATTGGTGCTCTCGATCAAATGGTTGCGGAGCTCCTTCAGCTGTTCTTTTAGCTCAGGATAAATAGTCCTGACAGACAAAATAAAGTTGAGCTTATATGTTATCCTGCACAAATAAAACAACTGGATCAACGGAACAAACCACTTACTTGAGTTTACCAAAAAGAAAACCCTGAACTTCATCCACAGGATCATTTTCACCCATTACTGTGGCATTCACATCAGCTCCAGCTGTAAAAGTTGGAAAAAAATTTACTTACTGATAAGAACATTGGTCTCTAATTTTTGTAATATTATTATAATACGTATAAAATACAGTGGGATGGAAAAGTTTGGACAACACTGATCAAAATTTATGTTGCTGTGAATAGCTAAGTGAGCAAAAGTTGGCCTGATATCCATAAGGCTAAGTTAAAGATGACACATATATTTTAAGCAGTTTTACTTTTTTTATATCCATCTTTTAGTTAAAAATAACAAACAAGGAAAAGGACCCTGCATGGTCAACACCCCCTGGCAAGTATCACAGCTTGTAAGAGTCTTTCCCTTCTTGTTTGGGGGATTTTCGCCCATTCTTTCTTGCAAAAGACTTCTAGTTCTGTGAGATTCTTGGGCCGTCTTGCATGCACTGCTCTTTTGAGGTCCATCCACAGATTTTCGATGATGTTTAGGTCAAGGGACTGTGAGGGCCATGGCAAAACCTTCACCTTGCGCCTCTTTGAGGTCATCCATTGTGGAATTTGAGCGTGTTCAGGATCGTTATACTGTAGTAAAAGCCATCCTCAGCTTTTTTACAGATGGTGTGATGTTTGCTTCCAGAATTTGCTGGCATTTAATTAAATCCATTCTTTCCTCTACCTCTACCTCTAAATGTTCCCTGTGCCACTGGCATCAACAAAAGCCCAAACATGATCGATCAACCCCTGTGCTTAACAGTTGGAGAGGTGTTATTTTTGTGAAATTCTGCACCCCTTTTACTCCAAACATACCTTTGCTCATTGCGGCCAAAAAGTTATATTTTAACTTCATCAGTCCGTAGAACTTGTTTCTAAAATGTATCAAGCTTGTTAAGATGTTCATTTGCAAACGTCTGAAGCTGAAATTTGAGGCGAGGAGGTTTTCTGCTCATGACTCTTCCATGCAGGTCATATTTGTGCAGGTGTCACTGCACAGTAAAACAGTGCATCACTACTCCAGAGTCTGCTAAATCTTCCTTAAGGTCTATTGCAGTCAAACAGGGGTTTTGATTTGCCTTTCTAGCAATCCAACAAACAGTTCTCTCTGAAAGTTTTCTTGGTCTTCCAGACCTCAACTTGACCTCCACCGTTCCTGTTACCTTCCATTTCTTAATTACGTTACAAACTGAGGAAACGACTACCTGAAACGCGTTGCTATCTCCTTATAGCCTTCTCCTGCTTTGTGGGCATCAGTTATTTTAATTTTCAGAGTGTTAGGCAGCTGCTTAGAGGAGCCCATGGCTACTGATTTTTAGGACAAGATTTGAGGTGTCAGAGTGTGTTTAAATCTTTGAAATTTGCATCACCTGGCCTTTCCAAATGATGATTGTGAACAAGCAATAGCCCTAACAAGCTAATTAAGTTCTGAGACCTTGGTAAAAATTATCTGAGCTCAAATCTCTTGGGGTGCCCAAACTTTTGCATGGTGCTCCTTTTCTTTTTTTTTCACTCTAAAATTTTACAAAATAAAAAGAATACACTAATATTGCTTAAAATGTTGAAAAGAAGGTTTAATCTTTAACTTTATGCCTTTTGGAGATCAGTTCATCTTCTACTCACAGCAATAGAAATTTTGACCAGGCGTTCCCAAACATTTGAATGCCCCTGTTGCAACATCTGGATGCCATCATACCTTGAAATTGCGTATCATCTTTTGCTTTGTACTCTTGGTTTTTGATGGCCAGTTCCACTCCATATCCAGACAGGTAAACTTTATTTCTGCTGGGGTTCTGGCAGAGTAGATAAAAATATTCTAAGCTCTGAGGGTATTTTTAAAGATTTCTTGTTTCAGTGGAACACCCAAAAATAAAACTTTATACTTCGACAAAACAAGAAGTGTTTGGTGTCAACGTTTTTAATAATATATTCTAATTCTAAGACTCTTGGCTCCAAAAATAAGGAGCCACATTTTTATTTTCTTGTTTATTTTTTTCTGATTTGACATTATACATCTCTGGGTTTAAATAAGGTGGCTACGAAAAACTGCTTTTATTTTGTTCCCAATCATGTCAACTGGAACAGAGAAAAAAAGTTGTGACATTTCTACTTGTTTTTCCAAACGGTTTTTAAAACTGAGAGACAACTAGCTAAGTGACAACTATGATGACAAAGAAAGTGAACTGTTGTTGCCATTTGCAGATAATAACTTGCATTCAAGTGGCCGAAGAGTAGTTCGCTAAAACTTTGCTAGCTACACAGTATAATGTTTGCGTCTTTTAAAAATTTGACTATTTTTGATGCACGGCTCACGCTGAACTCAGTGGCTCTGGGTGTAGCAGAAAGCTAAAATAATGAGATTATAGAAACATTATTTAAACCGAACCTACTATACAATGTATAGGTCTCACCACTGGTGAGAGCCAATCATATTTTAGATAAAGACTTCGCCTGTCAGTCAACTCAAGAAGGCATGCACATTAGCTGAACCAGCCAGAATTTTTTTTTTTTTTTTTAACGTAATCTGAGGTAAAGCAGCAGAATTTATGAAACTATTGTTGTCAGATTTTACTGCTGATTTTAAATATGTTCTTGGATCATAATCATGATCAACCGTTTTGGAAATTTCAGTTTTTCAACATTCAATTAGATAGGAGCTGTACATTTATGCCTCTTGTTTACCAAGTAAATAGCTGCCTAGCCTGGCCAAGAGCTTTCCAAAGATGACTGCAGGGTGGACTAACTGAATTGAAAGGGGCTTTGATATATTAACCAATCACAACTAAATACGCTGATAAACAAGTGCAAGTGACTGCCTACCATTGCCGTAGGAACCTAGAAAAGAGGCGAGGCCAATGTGAAAGCCCAAACGCGACCCACTGTTCACGCCAAGCTCACACCCTGCTCGCGGAGTATGTGTGAATCCGGCATGAGTATACTTTTCTGACGAATAGGAATGTGTTCGATGCTTGCAAACTACAACTGCTTTGTGACCACTAATGTACACTATTTAGGACTGGATTGCTCATGACATCATATCAGTGAAGCCACTGTGCCACCATATTGCTATGCCCAAACATTTGAATATTCCTATTGACTTAACAGGAAATCATCTCAACTCAGCGAGTAAACATTAGTCATTTAATCACCGATTTTATATCTGAAATCTGCATGTATTGTACATCCCTACAACACAAACGTCCTACACATGTAATTATTTAAGGTCGTGGTTTTCCTGTTTTTTGAAAGCCAGAGTAAGTTATGTATATCTACTGTATATCAAACAATATCCACCTCTAACAAACTTCATCAGCGAACAGATCAACTGAACGTAAACAAGTTCAATGAAACTGTGTTAAGATACAAACGGACATTTTCAGACTTATTTATTGTGATAATCGATGCGTTTTTTTCAGTTACTTGTTTTAAGAGCATGCACTCTCTCTCTCCCTCTATCATACACACACAGTGGCCCGCTGAGATTGAGGGAGACACGCAAAGCAAAGCTGGTTAAAATGAAACTGATACAGTTTCGACTGGAGGACAATGAATTAAACTGACTACAGAGAGCACTTCAATGTGAAAACAACCAAATCCCAGGCATTTACGGCAATTTAGAAATCCCGGTCTGACTTGTTATAAAAGTCCTGCTTCCTTTGGTGATTGTTGTGCTGCAATGATAGACTGAACAACGGGGCAGGTGAATGCTCTGACATCGCTTCTCCCTCGTAACGAATATTATCCATAAGCAAACCAAACATTAAACATGATTGTCACTAGTGGGCGAAATACAACTGTCGTATCTGCAGTATCCGGACAGTGAAACGGGGAAGTTTTCTCCTGTCAGTCTGTGACACTCAATGAGAGTTTGGGCATACCAAGATGGCCGCTCTAACACTTCCGGTGACTTCACCTCCTGCTGGCAGTTTAACGTTGCATCAGCGTTCCAGTTCTACTTGTATATCAGTGTTTGTAACACTCCTTTAGTACAGTCAATGGCTAGTGCATGCGCAGAAGATGCTCACAGCCATGGACCGCATGTGCGAGTCAAGATAATCGCCGTGTAATTAAATTGATATTAAGAGAACAACAATAAAATCTGCTCAAAAATTGAGCAGATTTACACATTACACATTTTTGTAGTGTAATTCAATACCGTGATAATACTGTATACTGTGATAAAAGCTTCAGCAATAATGCTTACTCCAAAAAAATAAAACATAACTGTACATAGAACTAATTACACATGCAAACACAACAATGACTTTGACATTTTCGTAATGGGATTTAACAGAATGAGTGCCATTTGAATCAGTGACTCTGCATCATTGAGTGTGTGCTCATTTGAAAGATAAATCAACTCTTAAGAAATGGTATGTGATATTTTAGATTCAGATTCATTTTAGTGAAGTTATAAGTGAAAATGCAGCCTATTAGCAACACGTTCACATGAAACAAATGTCAAAGACATAAACTTAGCTGTAACTTGCTATATTTTTGTCTGTGAGTAAAACAAATAGGTTTGTATTCTACTCTTTGACAGCTTTCCAACAACATATGACACATGGATATTTTATTAGTTTGATGTTTTAACTGATTATGATAATATGTACAGTGCAAACTTTTTCATAAATTATCAAAACGAAACTCTCTCAGATTTCTTCGCAAATTTCAAAGCACTTTTTAATTCCTACATGCATTGCAAAGTAGAGCTTCTAAGCTTTGAAGGGTTAAGCAAATCCTTCACAAGATGAAAAGATGGCTTTCAGTGCATTCGAAAGCTCTTTATCTTTTAAAAGCCTTTCATTTTAATCCAAGAACGATATTTTTATAATATTTATAAACGTTTATGATCTAGATTTCTTACCGAGAGAAAGTGTCGTAAAACGTAAGTGATCAGGCCCTTGTTGGCTTTAGCCAACATCAACTGATGTAATCTGGAGAACTCTTTGGTGCCCATTTCAGCATAAAGAATGACAATGGGTGCATCTGGATTGGATGATGGAAATTTGTGATCACCTTTGAACAGGTTTGGTTTTGATCTGAAAGTAAACAATTAAAACACTAACAATTAATAAATAAGTACGTTTGACTGTATTTATAAACATGAAACATTCAGGGACCATGTCTTGAGTATATATAAAATCATTAAAATTGTATTTATTTTTTTATTGCTGATGTAAAGATATTTTATTTACTTACCGTTCTAAGGCAGTATCTATCATGGCTTTAACTTTTTCTGTGTCACAAGACGTTTGTCCATGAACATTGAAGAAAGCTTTACATCCGGTTGGAGGAGGCTCATTAGATGCGAGCTACATAAACAAATACAAACTTAAACAGGTTTCCTCTAGATCAACTTTGAGTCTACAATGAGAGGCTCCACTGACCTGTTGGAAGGAATGAACAGTGGGTGAATATGCCCTCAGAGACAAGGCAAACTTGAGCAGGTTCTGCTGCACCTGACTGAGAAGCTCACTGGACCTCTTCAGGATGAGCTCATAGTAAGCCAGATCTGTGTCTGAAACAGATAAAACAAAAGATCTGAAAGGCTGATAGATTCATATTATACAGACAGGCATGTATAATAATTAGTGCTGTGAGTCGATAATACATTTTTTTTAATCATGATTAACTGCATTTGTTTTTTTTTATTTAAACATGTTTAAATCGCAGATTTTAAAGTGCTTTTTTCTGTCAAAGTATTTCTTTGTGTGGAAAGCAAAACTATATGAAACAATATAATGCTTTATTAACATTTTCCAAACAAAGCCTTCCACAGTATAAAGACAGAAATGCACTAAAATAGCACCAATTCAAGTAACATCAAACATTTTTCAAAGTCTAAGTGTGAGTTTGACTAATTAAAAGAACTTGTCCACAGATAGGTTATATTTAAATTGAAATGGGCATTAAATCTCTTAAACCATCATCCTCCACAATATTAATCGGCTATCCACTTTGGTACAGCAATCTTGAAAACATTAAAAGTGCTTGCAGAAAAATTTCTCATTCTGCGTTTTTGTGACAGTCAAGACTTGATGTGATTCTGTGGTAATTTAATTGCACCTACATAAGCTGAAAAATACATCTGGGCTTGTCTTGTACATCAAATAGCATTAAGGGCTCCTTTCTCCATTTTATCACTGACACAGAATCATGTTGTGTGTGTGTGTGTGTGTGTGTGTGTGTGTGTGTGTGTGTCTCAGTGTAATAACTCTGGATGGACACAATGCAAACGTTCCACCCATTCAACCAGTGTTTATTCTGTTAAGTTATGCCTTATTAACGGTTAATACATTAATGTTGATCAAGATAAATTCACGTGTTATACTTATTTATCTAATCGCATGCGTTAACGTGTTAATTTTTTCTAATAATAATGAATGCAAAAGATGGGATTCAGATTAAACCATACCATCGTGCTCATTTTCAATGTTTTGGTTGGCCTCCACAAAGTCCCAGAACTTGTTCGGACTCTCCTCAGCAAGGAATTCACTGTGGGACAAAAAGCAACATTATTAGTTGCTTATACGCTGGGGTTTTGCACTAGGGTACAATGGTGATGACAATCATATGCAAACAGCAGTACTCAAACATGTAATATCTAACAAACTGTCTGTGTCCACGCTCCATAGACATGGATAGCTAACCTAGCCTCCAGCAGGAGAGGTGTAGAGGGCCATTTTGTGATTAGTGTTGTTGTAACAGCTTTGGAGTCCCCATGCACAGAGGTGAAAGAGCCCAGAGCCAGCAGTGCAGCACACAGAATCCACATATTCCCTCCTGAGCATGAGAAAATGAAACTGTTTAGTCTCCGCTTGATGAGAAACCTCAAAAGTAATCATAAACCACTATAACTCAAGCAATTCGTGTAGATAAACATGTCAAACTTTGGAAAAGAAAGTTAAATATACAGCGCAACTTTCCTTTCAATTAATTGAATGCACCAAACTTCAGGACTATTGTTGGCCAATGTTTTGACAAGTCACTTTCCGAATTATAATCATAAAATTAAACTAATAATGTCATTCGCGTAATTTATAACGGCGTTGACATGTTTTTGCTCTGTTTGCGTCTCCAGCTGCATTTGACAATTTAACATGTGCTGACTCTCAGCCAATCAGAGCGATTAGCTTGGACATTAATGTGGGATGTATCCAATCAGCGTGCTCATCGAGCAAGCGTTTCCATTAACGTATTCAATATGCCATTATAAAACATTCTTTTAAAACACATTTAGCAATTTATTATTTTAGATGGCGTCTAAATAGTACTTAATGAAATTTTAAAATAATAAATACGACCGACCATACGAGTAATTTAATAATAATATGATCGCTGCTTAATATTACACATCATGGGAATTAAATGCGATTCGTACCATTAGAAAATGAATATCCGGAAATTAATCTAAACAGAGGAACCCAGCGTCTAAATGAACTTTTCTTTTGAAAGATTAATGACAGTATACGTAATAGCCTTACTCACAGCTAGCACGACTAATCAAACAACACACATGGATTTACTTCGCACTAAATTTCCATTTGTGCATGGTGTGAGGACTTGAAATACATATTACAATAATAAGTGTAACAAACAATGCGACAGAATAATTTTGTGAGAAGAATAAGCATCATACCAGCACCGGCTTCTTATTCTGCTTCGTGAGTTCTTCTTCTTCTTCTATTTCGTTTTATGGCGGTTGTAAAATCAACAAAAGTTGTATTTCCGCCACCTACTGATCTGGATCGTGAAGCCGTGAAATTGCTGCACAGACTCTTGAGAACCACAAGCGTTACAAATACCAGACTCATGTTTACCAACACTGAAGAGATAATACTTAAGGGCAGTATGCACAACGGCCAGACAAGATATTATTTTATCCTCATTCCTTCCACCATAATATCTCCCCTCAACACCAGAATGTGTTTGAGGATTCATTCTCCACCCCCAATCTCCTCCCATATTTTTTTAATCACACCTACTCTTATCAATCCTTTAAATTCTGTTTTACTCAATGGAACGTTAATATTTATGTTTGAGTATCTCAAGGCCTTCTTTGCCAAATTATCTACTACTTAATTTCCTTCAACCCCTACATGTTCTGGCACCCATTAGAAAGAAATGATTAACACAAGCTGGTGGATCCTAAACATACTGTGGAAAATATCATATAACATATATATAGCATATCTTGTCTAGATGTCGATTTGCCACTCCAGTAGTGGTTCTAGCTTGTATGGTGCCCTGGGCGAAACCACTTCAACACACCCCCAAATTTGTTGAAGTTGTTGTCTTAACTATCACAAAAACAAAGAATGATTCATTTTTGTCTGCAAGCGCTCTTCACTATCCTCTTTGCTATTCTGACTTTGAATCGTGGTACATATACAGCTGCAGCTATATAACCGGATACAGGTTCTTTTGATGCATCAATATATTTGGACGTAATCTATGTATTTCTTGTACAGATATTGATTAACTATTACATTGCTTCATTAATTACCATGTTTGGATGGATATCAGCATTCATCCTCAAGGGTCATGAGTAGGACCTACTCTCTGTGCCTTTCCAAAAATATGCATTTAAACATTAATAACATCTCATTGTACATTATCTCTGTCACAATAAAAACAAAATGAATATTAACATCTGGTTTGTTAATAAATATCAGTAATGCAATTAACAAGGATAGCAAACTGCAGAATTATTTCAGGCTATACATTAGACCGTTTGTTAGTCATGTATGACATTTTGGCACAAGAAGAGCATCCAGGAGCATTTAACTTAAAGGGAAAGTATGGAAACTGGAATGACAGCGACCATGCGTGAGAAAGAATTAAGAAATATAACACTTTTTTCCCTTTAATTGTTTAATATATTGTAAAATTCACCACTGTTTATGCTGCTTTTATTGTTTATACATTGTAAAATGGCAAACAATACTGTATATATAGATATTTATAAATAATCCATGCTGTTTTTATTGCCTGTATTTAGGCTACTGTAAATTATACTTGTGTGTGTAATGACTATTTTTGCTGAACACATAGAAAACTGACAATAAATCGACTTTTCACATAATAAATGTCTTATAAAATAATAATAATAATTTATTCCAAATGGTAGTGAAATGGCAAATTTGGTCTCATAGTGCAGATCTGAAACCAACAATACTTTTGAAATCACGCTAGATCTGAAACTGTATAAATGAATAAACAATCTTGGTCAGCAGGAACCAAACTTGTCAATCAATCCTGATCGTGTTTATTAGTAACATCCTGTGCAAGAAATATATAAGAGATCACTGAGCATGAAAACCTTTATGTATTCTTGTACACTTAACAAAGATTTCATGGTCTGTCATAATGAATTATTGCACCTAACAGACAAACAGAAACTTGATTGTACCCAAGCCATGAACCCAAGCAAATAGGAGCTAGCTAAAATAGTTAGTTACACCAAACTGGACAGGAACTGCTTTACACTACAAAGTACACTATGGTACTTTTTGTTAGTGTCAAAGTGTCTCTAAAAGGGGCCAGACTGTTCATTATTATCCAAGTGTATAGTGACCCAATTATTATACATTTAAAATAGCAAGAAAAATGCACAAGAACTGATGGATGCTCAATTGTTTATGGATTGTGCACCTTCATTGCAAACATTTTCAATATGCTTTGTTCAGTAGCAACCTTTTTAAAATAACTCTGACAGACTTAAGTTACCGAAGCTGCATCAGCCTTTAATCCTTAATCTTTGAGTAGAAGCATCAATAAACCTGAGACTCGTACTGACGGATTAATTGACAGCTGCTGTCAGACTCTATGTTATTATTATTCCTCACACGGTCGCAAGACGACATGTACATGAATCTGGCGTGGTGAGCTGGAACCTGCTTACGTCAGCTGTCACCGCTTACGTCACGAAGTACCGCAACAGCCAATAGGAAAATTCAACTGCAGTAGCCACCGTTCAACCTGAAGAGGGCAGCACTCAGACGTTTTTACACCATATATTGTAGAATTAAAACACTTTATACACAAATGTCAAAAAAATTACTTGAATCAATGACCAGTACTAATAAAGCCCCATGCTTACAGATCATTAACTAAAAAAAGTTGGTTTAGGGTTTAGTTACCCTTTAAACTGCTTTCAAAGCATTTGTCTAAGTCTCAAAAAATTATCATATATACAGTTCTCTTACGAGAGGTTCTCTCGTATTGCATAAGCTAGCTTACGCTATGGGAAAGATTCATCTTTTCTGAGATATTGAAGCCAAAAAATTATCCTTAATTTTGTATCCATTGTCAACACAGTGCGGCAGCTGCAGACCTTGAGTGGGCTAGCTAGCGAGCTCATTGGTTGCTCTGCGGTAACTGCTGCAGCCTATAGATGAGCTTGGGCGAACTCGCATCCAATGAGAGGCGTCCGCGCGCTCACTGCATCAAAGCCCGCCAAAAGGGCGTGACTAGAGTGCATATAAGCGTAGTTCGTAGGCTGGAACCCTGATTTTCATCTCTTCAGCGAAGCTCATCGCATCACTGAACCGGAAGCCGCGTCGCCGCTCGAGGGGCATCAAGCAAGCGTGGACAGCGCCGAAGAAGCCGGCAGTCTTCGCCACCTTCAGCCGTCCTGCGAAGCTACGCCATCCGGCGACGTATCCTTTTAAAAGCAAGCTAGTTCTTAAAGAACTTCACAAAAGAGTACGAGCGTCTTTTTTAAGATGCCTCGCTATGCGCCTCATGCCGCGCTCCTCTCAGCACCGGAGACCGCCACATCATCTGGCGCTCTCTGCCTGGGACTGGGGCATGCAGAGCTCGCCTCGCCGGGCGGATGCGATCTCTGCGAGGAGCTGCCGATGTCGACCCTGCGGGCTCGACTCAGCGCTCAGGACCGGCCGCCGCTGCCTTCCGCTCAGCCGCGCAGAAAAAGCGCCGCTCTCAAAGGCTGCCGGAAACAGTGGTAGAAGCGATTGCCTCGCCGGAGCCCATCCTCGAAAGCATCGCCTTCACCCTCCCCGCCCACCCGGGACGCGCAGTTGCCGCCGAGCGGCTGCTCTGCTGCCATCTCGGACGAAGAAGCGGAGGATGAGGGCTGTTCCATCATGGCTTCGGACAGCGAGGAGTGGTCAGGCTCACACGCCTCCTCCTCGGCCCAGGAATCCAGCAGGACCCGCGACGGAGTCGAAGGGGAACTAACACGCCTCCTCACACAGGCCACGCGCCTTTCTCGTCTAGGGTCCGATCCCACGTCTCCACCTCTCTTGCTTCGGTGGACGGCGCCACTGAGAAGGGCTACGCTTCCATCCCTCCGGTCGAGGATGCGGTAGCAGCACACCTTTGCCCGCCCTCCGCGAGATGGCGGTCTAAACCAGTGCTCCCGCCTAAGGCCTGCAGAACAACTTCCGCCTGTGTTGGCCGCGCTTATTCCGCCGCCGGCCAAGCTGCATCTGCTCTGCACTCTATGGCCGCCCTACAGATCCTCCAAGCGGACCTTCTGCGGGAGTGGGATGAGGAAAGCAGGCATCCAGAGGCGGTTGCAGACATACGGAGTGCTACGGACCTCGCCCTCCGCCCTACCAAAGCTGCAGCCCAAGCTATAGGGAAGTGCATGGCCGGCTGACTGTGACCGAGAGACATCTGTGGCTAACGCTAGCCGACATGGGAGAAGCAGAGCGCTCACGTTCCTCAACGCACCGCCTCTCCATCCGGTCTCTTCGGCTCGCTGAGAGTGGTATCATTGACCGGTTTTCAGAGGTCCAAAAGCCACACAAGCCATGAATCTCTTTCTGCCTCGTCGCGCTAGCTCCTCTGCAGGCCGCCCACGTGAGCCTCCTGCACGAGCCTCTTCACAGCCCCAGCTCAACAAAGCCAGACTTCTCAGCGTCGACAGGGCGGCCGCCTCGATCACGCTCAGACAGCCGCCGCAGACCGCCGCCCCGCGGGCCTCGGACTAGAATTGCGCTGAAACCTGAACAACCGAAGTCCTCCTAGCTTTGTTGACAAAACGACGGATCAGTCCCGCTGCGGCCGGACCACCGTCAAAGCTTCGCCCCCTGTCAGTCCCCTTCTCTCAGGCTACTGCAGTGGTAGATTCAGCAGCCAACAAGCCGGTGTTAACGCCCGCTTGCCTGCGCTCAAATGCCGTTTTCACGGCGACCCAAATAAATCTGGTAAAGAGCAAGCATGCCATATGTGTAGAAAATGTGCCCACAACCCAGTGTTCACCTCTACACACAAGCATTACACATCCCGTGTCCATACCAGAGAGCAAACATGTCTTATGTGTAGAAAATGTGCCCACAATCCAGTGTTCACCCCTACACACAAGCATTACACATCCCGTGGGCTCTATCACGGCACACTCACATAAAGCGGTTACTGAACCGCTCGAGTGTTAGGGTTAATAAACGCACCCACCTAATCCGTGCACGTGCCCATTCTCTGGCCGCTCTGTCACACGACCAGCCTTATGTGTAGAAAATGTGCCCACAATCCAGTGTTCACCTCTACACACAAGCATTACACGCTCCGTGTCCCCATCAGAGCACACTCAAAAGCGGTTACTGAACCACTCGAGTGTTAGAGTCAATAAATGCGCTCACGAATACGCGCGGCGCCCATTCTCTGCCCGCTCTGTCACACGGCCAGCAAACACTTCTCTGTATGTAAGTCCCGTGCCCGTGACTATGCTTGCGTATCACTTAACAGACGTGACTCTTTCCCCATTCACCTCAATCGGAAGTCACTCACAGAACAGCCTGTCCATGCTGTCTGCGAGCAGTCCAGCATAAGCACAGTAAGTCGCCACACATTCTGTTCAGCTGCTGTGTGCGGCAATAAGAGCGATTTGGCCACTCACCCTCTAACATTACGCTTCAAAGCGTGGGAAGATATTCCAGGGATATCCGAATGGGTGTTAAGCACAATAAAACAGGGCTATTTGCTACAGTTCGATCGCCGTCCTCCTCGCTTCAGAGCTGCTCGAAACTACTGTGAACACGGAAGCAGCGTGCATGCTTCGCTCAGAAATAGCAAACCTTCTGTGCAAAAGGGCCATAGAGAGAGGGCCGCCTCCCTGAGCGAAGTCAGGGTTTTACAGCCATTATTTTCTTGTCCCCAAGAAAGACGGCGCCTCAGACCAATATTAGATCTCAGGGTTTTGAACAAAGCGCTTGCAAAAAGACCGCTCAAAATGCTTACAACCAGCAAACTCCTCGCGAGATGTGCCTAGGGGAACTGGTTTATTTCTCTCGATCTGAAAGATGCATACTTTCAGATTCAGATAAATCCCGTCACAGGCCATTCTTGAGATTCGCTCGACGGCCAGGTTTATCAATACACCGTCCTTCCGCTCGGCCTGTCTTTAGCACCCGTACATTCACGAAGTGCATGGATCGCGGCGCTCGCACACCCTGCGGAGTCAGGGTTTGCGAATTCTGAACTATTTGGACGATTGGCTGATTTTGGCACAATCACATACGGAGCTTCTGTCTCACAGGACAGTTCTCCTCAGTCATCTGAACAGTTTGGGCCTTGCAGTCAATTGGACCAAGAGCTCACTACAGCCCAGTCAGACAATTTCCTTCCTTGGAATAGAACTAGACTCAGTGGCAATGACGGCTCGCTTATCTACACAGCGCGGCGCGTGTGCAGCGACTAGCCGTGTCATTTCAGATGAACAGCCTCACACCTCTGAAGAAGTTTCAGAGAGTGCTAGGCTACATGGCCTCAGCCGCAGCAGTACTTCAACTGGGTTTACTGCGCATCGCCCGCTTCAGCATTGGCTAAACACCCGGCGTCTCGCCGGGCTTGGGCCACAGGCCGCCAGCCAATCAGAGTGACTCAGACCTGTATTTCAGCTCTGCAGCCCTGGACAGTTGCCGAGTGGTATCAGCGGGAGTGATGATGGGAGCTGTATCTCGCCGAAAGTCATCTCGACAGACGCGCCCAACACGGGTTGGGGCGCGGTCTCGCGAGGGCTCTCCGATTTTTGGCCTATGGTCAGTTCAGGAAAAGCTCCTTCACATAAATTGTCTGGAAATGATAGCGGTCGAGTACGCCGCCGGCGCTTCCTCCCGATCATTCAGGGTCACCACGCCCTGGTCCGCTCGGACAACAGGTCTGTGGTATCCTATCTAAACCGCCAGGGCGGTGTCAGATCCAGGAACCTCTTCCATCTGCCGAAACGCATACTGAGTTGGTCCCAGCGCCACCTGCGCTCGCTGAGGGCGACGCAAGTGCCAGGCCACCTGAACGACGGCCCAGACAGACTGTCCAGAGACAATATTCCCCAGGGAATGGTCCCTGCACGCTCAAACAGTCCAGACGCTATGGCGCATATTCGGTAGAGCAGAGATAGACCTCTTTGCGCCAGCAGAGAACTCTCACTGCCCTATATTTTTCTCGAAAAGCGAGGACGCGCTGGCCCAGGACTGGCCCAACCGCCCGCTTTACGCCTTCCCCCCTGTCTCGCTATTGCCACAGGTAATGCAGAGGATCAGGAAAACGCGCCACTCGGTGCTCCTCATAGCCCCACGCTGGGAGAATCAAACATGGTTCCCGGAGCTTACGCAGCTGTCACTGACAGCGCCGTGGCCCATCCCAGTGAGAGCAGATCTCCTCTCGCAAGCTCGCGGAACGATCTGGCATCCCCACCCAGAGCGCTGGGCGCTACACGCGTGGGTGATCAACGACTACCCGTCGCTTTGCTAGAAGGAGTAATAAACACCATCATACACGCTAGAGCCCCCTCCACGAGAAGACTCTATGCGTCAAAATGGTCTGTGTTTTCAAAATGGTGCACCGACAGAGACCTGGTCCCACGGATATGTGGGTTGTCGCCGCTGCTCGTGTTTTTACAAGAGCTGCTGGATAAGGGCAGATCCCCATCCACACTCAAAGTGTACGTGGCGGCCGTCGCGACGTTCGCTGAACCCCTGCACGGCCAGTCACAGGGTAAAAACGAGCTGGTCATCCGCTTCCTCAGGGGAGCTAGAAGGATGAACCCTCCGCGCCCCCCATCGGTTCCTATCTGGGACCTTTCTATAGTTCTCGAGCTATGAAAGCCCCCTTTCGAACCGCTTCAATCCGTGGATGTGAAACACCTCTCACTTAAAACCGTTTTTCTAACTGCCCTATCATCAGTTAAACGGGTGGGAGACCTTCACGCGCTATCTGTCAGCGCTGCGTGTCTTGAGTTTGGACCAAGTGACTCAAAGGTCATTTTAAAGCCTAGACACGGCTACGTCCCCAAGGTGGTCGGTACTCCTTTCAGAGCACAGATCATTTCCTTGTCGGCGCTACCAGCATCTGATAGCGAACGCGACGCCAATCTCCTTTGCCCAGTCAGAGCACTGAGATTGTATACTGCGCGCTCCGCATCTTTCAGAAGCTCCGAGCAGCTTTTCATTACATTCGGAGGGCGCACCAAAGGTCTCGCCGCCTCGAAACAGACACTGTCCAGATGGATAGTGGACGCTATTGCTGCCGCGTATGCGTCAAAAGACCTACCATGCCCGCTAGGCATTAAGGCTCACTCCACTAGAGGCATGGCCTCCTCGTGGGCATGGTCCAGCGGGATTTCCATTCACGACATATGTGTGGCAGCGGGCTGGGCTTCCCCCTCCACCTTTGTCAGATTTTACAATCTGGAAGTACCCGCTCTGCATGCTAAACTGCTAGCGGTTTAATACGCTACAGCTCCCCTGGTGAGTTGCATTAATGGGACACAGTCCACACAGACCGGCACCGCCGCTCTGTCTATGTGCTTATGTACTACACACACACTGGCCCGCACTCTTGCCGGCCAAATATTAATTCCCCATTCATAAGGGCTCCCCCGGGTCCCCCTTAATTCCCTGGGGCTCATGCAGTGGATGCTTGGCGCGCACGGCGTTGACAAAGGGTTCCCGTAGCATAAGCTAGCTTACGCAATACGAGAGAACCTCTCGTAAGAGAACGAATCGGTTACTAACGTAACCTCGGTTCTCTCTAGATGAGGGAACGAGTATTGTGTAACCGCCGCTTCAGCGCCACGAGCGATGTTTCGCTTCATTCAATGAAAACCAGGGTTCCAGCCTACGAACTACGCTTATATGCACTCTAGTCACGCCCTTTTGGCGGGCTTTGATGCAGTGAGCGCGCGGACGCCTCTCATTGGATGCGAGTTCGCCAAGCTCGTCTATAGGCTGCAGCAGTTGCCGCAGAGCAACCAATGAGCTCGCTAGCTAGCCCGCTCAAGGTCTGCAGCTGCCGCACTGCGTTGACAATGGATACAAAATTAAGGATAATTTTTTGGCTTCAATATCTCAGAAAAGATGAATCTTTCCCGTAGCGTAAGCTAGCTTACGCAATACTCGTTCCCTCATCTAGAGAGAACCGAGGTTACGTTAGTAACCGACCTCACATTAATTGGGATGGGATTGGGATTTTTATGACCTCACATTAATTGGGATGCTACATGGAACATTTGTACTTTCAAAAATTTATTTTTCACTGCAGGACCTTTTTAAGAGAACTGCAAAACATAAGCTAATAAGAAAAAACAAGTGATTAAAAAAGGTAACCAGTAACCAGCACCTAAAATATACCCTTACACATTCACATTTTTACCTAAAACATTGGTTAAATTAAAAAAGTTGTCCATGTTATTTATCAGCTAGCCTACAGCATTAGCCCTTGGCTATTCTCCTATTATTGTTTAATTCGGCTGCCTATGAGAACGTCATCTAGCCATCATAAAAATTAAACAGCAAGCAGAACAGCCTGCAGCTGTGATGCTGCTCTTATCCCCAGTGCTGATAAATAGTTCAATGCCACTGGTGAGTCAGACACATATTCTGTTTATCAATATGGGGTCAGATCAGACACTCCTGGATCTGTTTGGTTATTACAGCCCTGCTCATGCTGACAAGGGCATGCCTTATATTTCAGCTGGAATATTTATACAGTACATGCTTCCATTGGCCTTTCTTAGGGTAGAGAACCACACACCAACCAGTGATGGGAGGTTGAAATTGTATGTTCCAGGACCAAATTAAACTGTAGATCAACTGTGACAGGTCTCAGTGAGCTTCTGGGGGTGGGTGCAGAGAGCCCTGTGTGCTTTATGGGGTCAATTTGCCTCCATTGTGCATTAGCCTGTGGACAGAAAAAGAGAAAAGTGTAGGGCAAAGCCACTGTGCTCTACCTCAGTGGCTGTTAACCTTTCCACTGCAGCGCTCACATTTTATCTCAGCGAGGGGGCGCGCCAGATGTAGGCATGAGCAGGAGTGAGCTGAACCCATCTTGCCCATTCAATCAAACATTTTGTAAACATGGTTTTAATTTATTATTATTATTATTTCCAATTTGAGCATTGGTTAAAAGCAATATGGGGACAGGCTGTGTGTTTCAAACATCAAGGATGGAGTGTAGACTGCCAATTCAATCATAAAACAGCACAGGAATTGTGTAGTGTTTTTCTATTTTTGTCATTGACCAAAAGCAACAATACATTCAAAAAGCAGATGCTGCAAACAGTGTTTCCAACTTAATGACTTTGGTCGCTAGATTTTGTGAATTTTTGACCACCTCTGCGAGTAAAAGAGCCCTCTACAGACAATTTTAGTGACTTTTGTAGACTGAACTTTTGCACGATATTCTAATTTTTCGAGTTTCACCTGTATATCAGGGCTGTCGATTTAATGATTAATTAATTGCGATTACTAGCGTTAATTTTTTTAACGCGTTATTTTTTGTCAAATTAATCGCACTGAATTAACGCGTTAAAAAAGTAACGCAATTAATCACAATGCCCGCAATGATAAGGAAGATTCCTGAGAAATGCAAGCTTGTAGTATCACCTGTTTACTCCAGAGGGCAGTTAGTGAAACTTCAGCTGTGTGGCAATGCGCAGTTTATACAGTGAAGAAAAACACCCTTGAGCAGCAGAACACTAACATGCGTTACATTCTTGCGTTCAAAACACTAGATGGAGTGCAAATCCGAACTAAGGGATCTCAAGATATGTTCTAAGTATTAAACTATATTTAACTTGACACAGTGACCTAAAAATGTATGTTTATGACGCAACGCACCCGAGATGCTACACAAGCATGTCTGACGCAGGTGTAAATTGACGGGTCCTTAAACAAGCCCTCATAAAAATCTCAAACTGATTGACAAATTCACTTGTGAAATGGATTGCTGTAAACTGTGTGTCAATAATTGACTTATGATCAATAATATGGTAGTAAAAAATGTATTGTCTTATCAATGATTAACTCTTCTGCTACAAGAATGTAATGCATTTTAATTATCTGTATATTTTTTATTTTATATATATATATATATATATATATATATATATATATATATATATATATATATATGACACCATGTAATTAATTCGATTACAAATTTTTATCGATTGACAGCTCTAATATATATATATATATATATATATATATATATATATATATATATATATATATATATATAGATAGATAGATAGATAGATAGATAGATAGATAGATATCCAAAACAGCTCATCGTGAGGCATTATATGGCATATAGATCCATATTTAAAAATAAATCATAATAAAAAAAAAAACATCCCCAACACTACACCCCTGGTTGCTATTGCTAGGATAATTTTGGACTTTTTCATTGTTAAATAATGCAGTTTAATTACAAAACAAATTAAATAAATAAACAGAAATCTCCCTGAATGTTTGACAAATTCAGTTAGTGATAGCTAAATGATTAGTAGTTCAATATGAATTGTTAAATCATTAGTTCAAAACATATGGTTCTCCACCTTTAAAGAATTACCGTTGCTCTTTTAGCAACATTTCAGCGAACCATTGGCGACTTCCCATGAGAAATAGTTGGCAACTAGTCGGAGTCCGAGACATCAAGTGAGCGAGAACTGCAATAAGAGTTATTTGTGTGCAATGCCTAGGTTTTAAATGCCCATAAACAAGCCTGATGCTGTTTCAGTTTTGTTATGTTCCCTGTTGTCTTTTGTTTTTTGTACTGTTATTGTGAAGTTTTGTTTAGTTCCTGTTTTGGTCTTTGTAGTCCTTTTGTAGTTTCTCTTATGCTGTCATGTTCTCTGTTGTCTTTTGCTTCTGTGCTTTTATGTTGAAATTTAGTTTCGTTCCTGTTTCCTGTTTGGTTTCTGTCATGTTCATTGGTGTCTTTTGTTGTTGTGCTCTTATGTTGAAATTTAGTGTAGCCCCTGTTTCCTGGTTCCTGTTTGGTTTTTTTGTAGTCCTTTGTAGTTTGTTATTATGTTTGGTGTTAGCCCGGTATGTGTTCCCTGCCAGAGTTCTCTGTTTGTTTTCATCGTGTTTTGGTTTTCAATTTTATGTTTTATTTCCCCATTGAGGGTTGTTCCTTTGTGTTTTCTTGTTTGTTTATTTAATAAAAGTCCTAACTGCAATTGGATCCGCATCTCCTCGTCTGCCTCGCTGCTCAAGCATAACAGAACGATCGACCACACATGGATCCAGCAGCTATTCGGGCCAAATATCGGCTGCTCAATCTGCAGCAAGAACACTACCCACTTGTAGACCACGCTCGCTACTTCCTCCTCCTGGCGAACGCTACTGACTTCCCGGACTCTGCACTGATGATCTTTTTCAGGAGCAGCTTGAACCCCTCGCTGAGGGAGTGGGTGCCACAGGCCGCGCCCGGCTGCACTTTCCGCGACTACCTGGGAGCGACCCTACTGGCGTGCAGCTCGCCGCTCCCTGACACACCAGCCCATCCTGTCGGCGAACAGCCCCCCACGCCTATGGCTTCCCTTGGGCCCGCACGGCCCACTTCGTCTGCCCGGAGGAGGAGGAGAAGACAGGCGTCCGCCTCCCGGCCCACGCCTGCCCCGGTCAGCGAGCCAGAGCCCTCGTCAGCCACGGTCAGCGAGCCAGAGCCCTCGTCAGCCACAGTCAGCGAGCCAGAGCCCACGCCTGTTTTATTTCCCCATTGAGGGTTGTTCCTTTGTGTTTTCTTGTTTGTTTATTTAATAAAAGTCCTAACTGCAATTGGATCCGCATCTCCTCGTCTGCCTCGCTGCTCAAGCATAACAAGTTTACAGTGAACATGTGGCTGATGTTGCACAACAGGCTCACTCGTATCAAATATCTCCCTGACTCCCTCTTCCTCCATATCAGCTCCCCAAAATCGCGCTGCGGGTGTTCGTGAAATACTGGACTTGAATTAAAAAGTATATTTGTCCCACACGCAGGTAGTGGTCTGCACACATTTTTCCATCCAGGTCCCCTAATTCTGTCCTGCTCCGGTATCAAAACTAGAAAGAGAGAGAGAGATAGAGATGGCATTACCATCCATCCAAATTCTTGTAGGCCTATACCCTATATGACTTAACACATATTTCACTAGTAAAAATATCAATACCCTTTACTACCCTACAAAGGCCATACTCAGTAACTAACACTGAAACTGAGAAAAATAGCTTGAATTGTCTTGATGTGGATTTTGTCATTACTGCATTTTCACACAATGGTTACTCTGAATTTCAGCAAACGAGACAAACTCTGTCTGACAGATCATAAGAGACTTATGATAAGAGAATGTTTCATTCATAACTCTATTTTGCCTTTTGACTTTGTGGGGCAGGATCATTGCTTACATTTCTTTCAAACAGAATGTATAATTACTTCTTTAAGCAGTTCCCATCTGTATCAAATTTTAGGTTATTCTTAATCTTGATCTCTCCATTTAATATATTTCCTTTCACTCCATCCTTATTTTCCTCCTTGATATTATTTCTCTCCACTCCACCCTTTCATTCGTGGGGACTCTGATTTGTCTTTGTAATTTGCTTTAAGGCTATAATTATAATTAATCTGAAAGTGTAAAGTTGTCAGGGCCCACTTCAATCTTATGTATATATACAGCCGTGGCCAAAAGTATTGGAAGTGATTTTGAATAGCATTTTGTGTTTTGCAAAGTTTGCTGCTTCAGTATTTGTAGATTATGTTTTCACATGTTTCTATGGTAAACTGGAAAACAATGATAAGCATTTCATAAGTTTGAAAGGTACTGTATGCAAAGAGTCACTATTTACAGTGTTGACCCTTGTTCTTCATAACCTCTGCAATTCGCTCTGGCATGCTGGATATCAGCTTCTGGGCCAAATCCTGAGTGATGGTGATCCATTATTGCCTTATTAGTGCTCGGAGTTGATTACAATTTGTGGGCTTCTGCTTGTCCAATCACCTTTTGAGGATTGACCACAGGTTTTCAATGGAATTAAGATCCGGGGAGTTGCCTGGCCACGGATCCAAAATTTAAATCTATTGATCCCCGAGCCACTTCATTATCACTCTTGCCTTGTGACATGGTGCTCCATTATGCTAGAAAATGCACGGATCATCACCAAATTGCTCCTGGATCATTGGGAGAAGTTGATCTTGCAGGACGTTTTGATACCATTCTTTATTCATGGCAGTGTTTTTGGGCAGAATTGTGAGAGAGCCCACTCCCTTGGATGAAAAGCAACCCCACACATGGATGGTCTCAGGATGCTTCACTGTTGGCACGACACAGGACTCATGGTAGCGTTCACCTTTTCTTCTCCGGACTATCGATTTTCCAGATGTCCCAAACAGTCGAGAAGGATTTTCATCAGAGAAAATAACTTCTGCAGTCTTCTGCTGTCCAATCCTTGTACTTCCTACAGAATTTCAGTCTGTTCTTGATGTTTTTCTTGGAGAGAAGTGGCTTCTTTACTGCCCTTCTTGACACCAGGCCATTGTCCAAATGTCTTCGCCTCACTGTGCATGCAGATGCACTCACACCATCCTGCTGCCAATATTGAGCAAGCTCTGCACTGGTGGCGACACGATTCCGTAGCTGACTCCTCAGGAGGAGATGGTCCTGGCACTTGCTGGACATTCTGGGACGTCCTGAAGCCTTCTTCACTGCAGTTGAACCTCTCTCCTTGAAGTTCTTGATGGTCCGGTAAATGGTTCTTTCAGGTGCAATATTCTTTCCAGCAATTTCCTTGCATGTGAGGCCATTTTGTTGCAAAGTGATGATGGCTGAATTTCTTCCTTTAGAGGTAACCTTTGCGAACAAGAACACAATGATTGAAAGCACTTCTTCCCTCCTTAGTCTGCTCTTATAATCCAGTCAGAAAGATAGAGTGATTTCACCTGACTAGTAGTCGTTCACAATTTTCCAGGTGCTGCTGATATGATTCGTGAAATTATGTTAGCTGGTCATTTTGTGCCAGGGCCAAAAAACTGTGAAATTTGGGTTTTTGTGATCAAGTTAATTTTTTTGGCCAATCAAGCTTTTTGCAATTATATAAAATGCATCCGATCACTCTGCACAATAATCTAGAAACAATGTGAATCAACACCACATCAACTGAAGCAGAAAACTTTTTTTCGAAAAAAAAAAGTGAAACACAAAATTTATACCACTGCCAATACTTTTTGGCCACGGCTGTACAGTGTTTATCAGTTTATTTATTTCAATATATATATTTATTTAGAATATGGGGAATAAGTGTAAAATATAGTTATATTTGGCCTTATGATCTTGACAATTACACCATATTAGTAACCAAAATGCCCACCTATAAAATCCCCCAGCCCACCCTATAACAGGCAGGGGCCAGCCCTACTTCAGAAGGTGTTGAGTAATGAAAATCTATTACCCGGATTAAAAGCTAATTTGCTGTCCTTAAAGTGTTAGTCCAACCATAAACTTATCTTTATTTGTGTTCCACTTAGAAAGTAAGTCATACAGGTTTGGAACAACATGAGGATGAATAAATGATGACAAAATTTTAAATATTTTGGGTGAGCTATTACTTTAAACTAAGCCAACAATGAGATTGTAACGTTAGTTTGAAATGCAATTCACAGAGGAAATGAGTGCATGATATGAGTAAGTTATTAATTTAATATTCAAGGCTAAATTCAGAGTTGAGAAAATGTATTTCTTCATACTGTGACTCTCTCACCATGAAATTCCTCAAGAAGTGCTTTGTACAAACACTTGAGAAACTAGTTTTCTTATGAGACCAACATTTCTTGAGGTGAATAATGAGTCTAAAAGCTTTATGAGGATATGGTATTATGTTTACACTGGCAATTGATACTGATTATAGGGATATATATGGGAGTGGTGTTAGTGTAGTGGGCTAAAGCACATAACTGTTAATCAGAAGGTCGCTGGTTCGATCCCCACAGCCACCGCCATTGTGTCCTTGAGCAAGGCACTTAACTCCAGGTTGCTCTGGGGGGATTGTCCCTGTAATAAGTGCACTGTAAGTCACTTTGGATAAAAGCGTCTGCCAAATGCATAAATGTAAATGTAAATTATAGATAAGTGCTATTACAACTTAATTCACTGTGAAATATTTTTAAAGTAAGTTCTTTGAGGTGAATTTTGTAACACAATCAGGGCTCCAAACTTTGAAGCTCCCAAAAGCACATAAAGGCAGCAATAAAGGTAATCCATAAAACTCCAGTGGATTAATCCATGTCTTCTGAACCGATCCAGTTGGTTTTGGACTGATATGTAACTAAATCGTCACTATAAATCTAGGAAGCGTAATTGAGCTTGAAATCCTGATTGTGTCTAGAGACTGCAATGATAAGATTTATGGTGAAAAACGATATATATTTGGTCTGTTCTCACCCCAGATTAATTACATCACTTAAGAAAACATTTATTAAACCACTGGAGTCTTATGGATTAACTTTTATTGTGCCTTTATTTTCTTTTGGAGCTTCAAAGTTTTGGTCACCATTCACTTGCATTGTATGAACCTACAGAGCTGAGATGTTCATATAAAAATCTTCATTTATGTTCAGCAGAAGGAAGAAAGTACATATCTTGAATGGCATGGGGGGTTGAAAGATGAAGGAATTTTAATTTTGGAGGAATTCCTTTAATTTGGCAAGTGCTGCTTCTAGTGCATATTGAAAGTGCCACTCTGTCAAGACAATAAACACATTTTGTTTTCTGTCCATTGTGCACAACAATTAACAATCTATATTTTAAGGTGTGATACCGTGAGCCATTTAAGAAAAATCTATCAATAATTTTTTTCTGGCACACTAAAAGCTAAAAACAGCTAAAAATAATATATATCATATATATCACCCAACATTTTTAATTCTCTCATAATTTTTTTATATTGGTAAATGGTCCACTTCTATACCGCCTTTTTAAACTTTACACTGCGTCTCATTCACCCATTCACACACCAGTGACGGCAGACCTGCCATGCAAGGTGCTAAAAATTGGGGAACTTGGGGTTCAGTGTCTTGCTCAAGGACATTTCGGCATGCAGAGTCATGTGGGCCGGGAATCAAACCACCAACCTTGCGATTAGTGGACAACTCGCTCTACCACCTGAGCAACAGCCGGTGGTAGTATTGGTATTGAAACGTGATCACATGGAACTATAAAATAATACTCTTACGTAAAGTTTGGTTCTATCAAACGTACATTCTCTTAAGTTTGTATAGACACTAAAACATACAATATTGACAGCATGTAAAAGTCATAATTTTACATTTTAACACCTATATAAATGTACAAATTTGAAATTGTTCTGTTTGAATTGATTAATAGTAAATAATTAATCTAATAAATCAGTTAAATTTAATTTATTTTCAGTGAGATTAGTTAAATGCCATCACATTTATTTAATGCAGTTGACATTATAATATGACATTTTAATGGTTTCATTCAGTTCTGTGTGATTTCTGCTGCCCTATACATTATTTTAATGGATTATATCACTTTAACCAAAACTAAACTTGAAAATGTTTAAATGAATAAAAACTCTGTAATCGTTTAATTATTTAGCAAGCATTTAATTTTATGTTTGGCTTGGGACACAAAGGGAGTTTTCAGAATATGCCCCAAAAAACCAGAATAAACCACAAAAAGCACAATAAAACAATAATAAAATGAATCTATACATTTGTTAGCTATAATCCAAATCTTCAGACTGCTTTATGTGAAGAACAGATCCAAAGTCAAGCCTTTTATTCAATCATATTGTATGTTTTACTGTCTATTCAAATATAAAAACATGTGTGTTTAATGTTACAAATATTAACGTACAAATAGCTATATCACTCCTCCGGAGAGAGAGCAGCCATTTTTAGAAGAGAGCAGCAAGTCAGAGTGCGAGGAAGATGTTGAAGATCCAGATGACAATTTCAGAGATGGAGCTAAGGAGAGAAACCCATAATATCCCAACCAAAAAGACCTCAATGACTTGATTAGAGATCTTGGTTTCACCAAGTGCAATGCCGAAATTTTGACAAATAGGCTCAAGCAGTGGAACTTGTTGGATGAAAGTGTGCAAGTCGCTGATCAGAGGAAGTGTCACCAACATTTTTCTAGCTTCTTCACCTGTCAAGATGGGCTCTGCTTCTGCCACAATGTGACCAGTCTGTTTGAGGCAATCGGAATCGCCTGTAACCAGAATGATTGGTGCCTCTTCACTGACCGCTCATCCAGGAGCTTCAAAGCCGTGGTGCTCCATAATGGTAACAAGTACCTGTCTCTTCCCCTGGCTCACTCGGTGCACCTCAAAGAGGATTACAACAGCATCAAGACCTTGCTGGATGCCTTGAAGTATGAGTACATTTGGGGGCTGTGTCGTGAAAGTGATTTACAGTATGTAAAGCAGGTTAAGGGAAAGGAGGAGGCGAGAACTGGCTTGACAATATAAATAATATTTTTTAATACAGAACGAAAACCAAAAGACACAAACACACACATTGGACGGACAGCTGCCCATACATGTTCTCGCTCTGTCACACCACTGTCCGCAGTCGGCCTTTATCCCTATTATGTGTGTAAAATCACAACCCGGCCCCACCCTCCGACCTGTCACATTCCTCCCTCATTCTCTCAGGCCGGGGAGCCTCGAACGGACGACAGCCGCAGCTCGCTGTGCGGATCGGAGGCAGTCCTCCAGCACCTGGCGGACGGACCGCCCCACCACGTTCTCTGGCTTCTCCCCTCGTGGTCAACGCCCGTTCCACTGCTTCCAGGCGCCCGGGAACATTCGTCCCCCGGAAGATGGCCGTGGCTGCTCCATTGGGGTGGATGGTAGTGGCGAGAACTCTACTACGGCGTATCCCTCCTCCTTCCTGGGTTTCGGCACCAGTGTAAAGCAGGTTAAGGGAATGGAGGAGGCGGCCTTTATCCCTCTCAGAGGCTTGATTAGCCTGATAAGGGACCGGGTGTGTAAAATCATGACCCGGCCCTCCCTCCACCCTGTTACACAGAATAATCGTAAATCTCGAAAAACTACTCACGTCTAAATCTTTTCTAGTCATCTTTGTATTACTTTAGTATAAATACATGTTAATTTGCATTCATGTGTTGTTTTTTTTCTGACTTTATGTGAACGAAAAGACGTTTTCTCATTGGAAATATCCCTGTCCTGGCCACAAAAGCAAAGTTTGTGGGGAATAATAGCCATTTTCTATACTTTGAGGCATAAGCAATTAGGAAATAACACTTACTACCCAGGAACAAAAATTGTGTTACATAGTGAATTGTGTCAATTATGCCTTGTGTTTTTGTTAATACAAACTAATAAAACTGTTTTACTTAATGATACTGAAATGTATTTTTGTCTTGTATATATATATAGTATATGAACTATTCAATTCACATATTCAATAAACATTTTCCTGGTAATAAAACAAAAAATATATTTTAAATGAAATAATAACCAAATGTTTTGATTGGATTTTGGGAAGCCCTTAATGGTTCTATATTAATATATTAACCTGTCTCAAAGAACCATTTAGGGTTCTTTTGGTAGAACCCTTAAAAAGTGAAAGTGATCTGATCTGTTTCTTACCCACACCTATCATATCACTTTTGAAAATATGGATTTAACCACTGGATTATTATGAATTACTTTTATTTTATCTGCTTTTTGGACCTGTATTTAAAGAACCTGAAAACCTGCTGAGGCTATTGTTTAATTGTCTGGGTCAAAACAAAAGTTTGTTACAGTCCATCATCTCCCAGGTTCAATACTTATTGTGCAGCATAATAGAAACACTTCTAATTCTTCTTACAGCCACTTCATCTTCTCTCTATATACTGTATTTGTCATACTGGGAATTCTTATTATATCCCTGCAGAATAATGGCCATGGGTGCAAGTGATTCTCGGCGTGGCTCTTGTCCAAGAGACACAGAGTAGCAATTCATTACCCCTGCAGAACTCTGAGGAGCACGAGTGATTACCCCCATCCATTCCAGACAATAATGGCTGCTGATATGGTGCTTCTCTGCCTTTCAATTCAACAGGACAAAGAAGTGTGTCTTCATATCTGTACCAGGAGGTATTTTTCAATTACCAGGGTGAGCGTTCTCTTCTGAGTCAGATGCTTCTGTGGTGTAGGTTTGGCTACAGGAGCTGCAGTCTGGTGCAGTGTGTGCAGTGAGCCGCGCTCTCTCTCTCTCTCTCTCTCTCTGTCTCGCTCTCTGCCAGTTCCTGTGTTTGAGCTTCCCACTGCAGAGCTGCTAACTGTTCCTGAGTGGGGGGCAAATATCATTTTCTATGGAATGTGAACTTCTGCTGTCATTGTAAAGTGCTACAGTTATAAGAAGGGAAAGACATGCAAAAAAAAATATCATATTTATGCAATTCCTAAAGTCATGACATTGCATTTTAATTAAAGAATGTTGTGATCGCTGATTTCCATACAACAACATTGGATGCCTTACTTTTAAGCTTAAAAAGCACCCAAAATTGTCATAAAAGTAGTCCAACATAACTCCTGTGTAAATGAACCAATAAGGTTTGGCCATATTTGATTTGGGCTCTGTATACATGAGTTGTCAATGATATATCAACAGATCATTGATTTGTTTTGATTTGAGAGTATATAACAACTGAAATGTTGTCTGTTCATCAAGCAAACTGACCGTATGCCTTTAGGAGACTTGGCATATGATGCACAAGTGGCATGGAGTACTTAGGTGTTTTTTTAACCCTCATATTATCTTTGGTGTCAGTTTGACCCATTTAAATTGGAGTTGTCTGAAATTCTGGTTAACCTATTTTTGTTGTGACTTTTCCTGACAAGACATGCTTGTGTAGCGTCTCGGGTGCGTTGCATCATAATCATAAAATGTTTAGGTCACTGTGTCAAGTTAAATATAGTTTAATACTAAGAACACATCTTGAGATCCCTTAGTTCGAATTTGCGCTCCATCAAGTGTTTTGAACGCAAGAACGTAACGAATGTCTGTTTTGTGCTGTCTGGTTGTTTTCTTCACTGTATAAACTGCGTATTGCCACACAGCTGAAATTTCAATTACTGCCAATGGAGTAAACAGGTGGTACTACAAGCTTGCATTTCTCAGGAATCTTCCTTATTACAATCCGGGGGCATTGAGATTAATTGCATTATATTTTTAACGCGTTATTTTTAATAAAATTAATCGCACTGAATTAATGAGTTACATCGACAGCCCTAATATATATATATATTCTTTTTTGTTCTGCAAAGGAAAAAGACGTTTGTGTTTGGAACCACATAAGGGTGTGTAAATTATCCTTTTTTGGTTAAATTATTCCTTCCGTGATAAACTTTGTTGAAGGTCTGTGGTAAACTTTACTTGAAGACACTTTTACATTTTATTCTACAACATAAATGATAAAAATTATGCATTTGAAAAAAATTATGCATGGTTTAAAACTTATGACTACAATGATTGTCTGATTTGTCAAACATAAACTTACATTTAAGGAGCAAACTACTGTATAAGTCATTATCATTCCTTGACCGAGGCACTCAACCCCAGGTTGCTCTAAGGATATTGCCCTTATAATGAGTGTACTGTAAGTTCCTTTGGAAAAAAGCATCTGCTAAATAACTACCTTCCTACAATAATGCAGGTTCACTTGCATATAAGCCTAGCAGGCAACTGAGCTTGAGGGTTTGTTTAAAAGCAGAAAGCAGAAGCTTGTATGTTTATTAAAAAAACTTAAATGTAGTGTACTGTAAACAGGGGTGGAAAGAGTACTGAAAAATCATACTCAAGTAGAAGTACTGTTACTTCCCCAAAAATGTAATTTGAGTAGAGTAAAAATACCTGCCCTAATAACTACTCAAGTAAGAGTAAAAGAGTAGCTCCTTCAAGAGTAGTGAATATTGAGTACTGAGTTGCAAAACCTATGCCCCATTATAATGAACACTGTAAATACTACATGAATGATAACAGAAATTAAAAGATTAAAAAGTTATTTTCAATACACTGATCACCATTTTGAATCGTAATGTATAAAATAATTACATTAAAATCAGTTTATGTGTAGGTTATACATTTCCCTTAATGCTGACAAAGCATTATTGTTGTGCATAAAACATGTTCAAAACAATGCAAGGAATGCAAAAAAAAATGCGAAATAATCAGGATCACTTGGCACATCATGTCCTGCACAACAGAGGATGTTGAGCAACCATGGGCAAAGTTGTTTGGTACAGGGGCTACATCATGCTTAAAAAGGAATAATTTACCCTCAAATAAAAATCCTCTTCATTTAATCACCCTCACACCTACTGGGCAGTGAGAAGAATTTTTAGCAAAAATTGACTTAAATATCTATCTGTTTCTCACTCACATCTGAAGTCATGGATTAAACCACTGGAGTTGTATGTATTACTTTATACTGCTTTCATGCTTTTTGGAGCATCAACATTTTGGCACCCCTTCACTTACATTGTGTTCTTCTCAAGAAAGTAAATCATACACATCTTAGATGGCATGAGGGTGAGTAAATGATAAGAGAATTTACATTTTTGAGTGAACTTTTTCTTTAAGTAGCACAAGGTGGGAAACATTGTCCTCCTTTTGAGGATGTTCAACATTGATTTTGTTCTTATAACTTTTAAGCCCAGAAATAGTTGTGTTCTCATTCTAATGCATGATGCACAATTTTCTGAAGTTTGTGACTGGTGGAATGTTCTGCTGAAGTACTGCTCTACAAATGTTGATCTTTATAAAGGTTAAGCATAATTATAAATTATTTTATCATCGCTACTTTCCTGGTCATTTATTATACCAATTAACACACTCTACATCAGGGGTTTGTATGAACAATATTTAAAAAATATATTATTATAAAAAATGTCACTGTCGCATAAGCTACCCAAGCCAAAAGTAGTGAGTGGTTTAATCGTTTCCTTGTTATTGTTGTTTTATTAATATGTCATAGCCTGCTAGACAACGCTCAATTCAGGGACACTTGTCCACTTCAAGTCCAACATTTTTATGCAAATATGCTTTCTGTCCAGCTGTTTAAGTTCACTTTAGACATAAACGACTGCGTTTACATTAAATTCTCACCAAGAATGGCATTGGCGGAAATAAGAAGTGTATTTGACCATTTAGGCGCTAACCCGAAATAGCGCTCTCGGAGCACACACGCAGGTAAAGCGTACAAACATTAACCACCTGTCAATCAAACAGCACGCAGCAACAGACGTCAGGAAATAAAAAGTCAATCTTTTATATTTAATCTAGATTATCCAACCAGTGGTACTCTTGCTATCGCGATAGTTGTAATGAACACACCTGCTCTAGATGTAGAACATAGGCTAAATATAGAAAATTACTCAAAAGTTTGATCGAAGACATCTCTTTTTTACGATAAACATCTAGATAATTGTATCGCCCAGCCCTTTAGCAGCCCAATACGCTCAGTGATAGGTAGTTAAATTACAGGCTACGTTATAGACACAGAATCTAGTAAGGAGAAATATGAAATATACCTCGATATGTTTCTTCAAATTAGAGCCAGGATTAATGCTGATACATGGCTTGAGCAAGTTAAACTCACATGTCACATTCAAGCAATTGGCCTTTTTCACTCCGGAAAGCCCTTTTAGGTGCTGCCCTGATGTTCAGGTGTTGAACCGTGATTGAGGCATCCTCCACAGTTGGCGGCAGATCTACAGCTTCCTTCCATTTGATTGGATGGGAGTAACAAGACTCTTCTTAGCCAATCACATTGATAGATATAAATTAAATCAGGACAGGGAAGTAGCAAACACAGATGGTAGGAAAATAGCACAGTAAAAGTGCAGTACATTAAATGTACTCAAGTAAAAGTCAAAGTATGCAATTCTAAAACTACTTAAAGAAAAATTCCTGGTAAAAACTACTTAATTACAGTAACGGGAGTATTTGTAATTTGTTACTTTACACCTCTGACTGTAAACCTTATTTTTTACTTGAGTTATAACCTTTTGTGGTGGGATTACTTTTCTAGGTGTATGAACTTTTGGTTCTGCATTACTGATGTAATTCCAGCGGGAAAGCTTTGCAGAACTCCATGTAAGCACATCAAAGCCAAAACAAGGCTTACGTTTTTAGCTACCATATATCCTTATAAACAATACCTTAACCTTTTAAGACACAAGATGAGTAGTTTAAAATTGAATATTGTTTTAATAAACCAATAATACAATAACTGTTAAGTGATAGTATTATTTAAATTATTAATATTAAAATAGTCATAGGCTAATGCCATTATTCTTTTACTGTTGTAGTCGAATGCTTACCATTGTGCAAAATAGCATAAATAAAACAATTATTAAATATCAGTCCTGCATATCAGTTAGTGTACACGTAAACAAAAAAGTTGGTATCGGTTGTTAAAAAAATTAAAAAAATAGTGAATAGTGACTGTCATTGCATGGAGAAAGTAGCTTGGACAATCTCCTAATATCTACTTTTTTGTACAACACAAGAAAGAATGTCTTAGGGTTTGGAACAACATGAGGGTGAGTAAATGGTGACAGTATATTAATATTTGGCTGAACTATTCTTTTAAATGCTTTTATTTTTACACACACTGAAGAATGAGTAATATTTTAAATCTGTGGTAAACAATGTCCATTGACATTAAGTTGAAAATAACCTGAAATATTCCTTTAATTGTGCTTGTGTGAGTTTAGAAGAAATATGCTCACAGAATATCTAAAAAAGTGAAACAATACAGACAGAAAGCATCAACATGCTTATATAAAAATGAAATGTTTTTATTGGTGTCTTTGACTATCCATTTTTTTTTGTAATGACGAGAAAAATACCCAGAGCAGATGAATGTGATGTGATGGATAAATGCATCCGGGAGCAGAACACTTTCTCTGCTGCAGAGCTCAGGGATTCGCTAGTGCTGCCTTCGCTCTTGCACACACACATTCTTACTCAGAAACATTTTAAGTCACTTTGCTCAACTCACATTAAAGGCCCGGAACATACTCTATGCAAGCACGTGAATGCAAACGTAACTAGATTTCACACATCGGTGCGTTCTGAAATGTGTCATCATGTTGCATTGTCAGTACTGCCACAAGGGGCGCTAGAGTGGTTTTTAGAATAAGCTGTCTTATACTATGGCCAGTTTTTCTCTTTCAGCTCAACAGCTGTCACGGCAGAGAAGTTAGTTAGTTATCGAAATCAAACATATCGTGTTAACTGGCACAGACATTTGAAGATAACTATTTTACCCCTTGAACGCTGAGGTTTGACTTTTAATGCATTGGTCAAGCATTTGCGTACTTGCCTGTAGTATGTTTCTGGCCTAACCACACTAAGAAACACTTGGTCATCAAACAAGTCAAGATGAGTCTGAGTCAGTTATGCATTGAGGAATTACCACTACAGGTTTCCATGAAAAGCATTTCCCAGTTATTTTCAGCTGAAAGGAATGACTGAATCACATTGAGATATTAATAAAGGGCTGCCTTGGATCATTCATAAATTATGCAAATCGTTCATGATAAGACATTTGCACCTGTATAATGGAAAAAACACTCAAGGCTTGGTTAAATATGTAATAAGTGAAGAGTAGTCTGTGTTTATGGTTACTGAAACAAAAATATTCCCATTGCAGAACAGTAAGTAGAAGACATCCCTCAGTACATCTTGAAAGTCAGTTGAACAGAAAGGACACATTTCCAGTGGGGTAATTCTTCCTGATACCTTATTCAAATATTGTTTGCTCTAGCATTGTGTTGTTTAGTTGTCAACTTAAGAGGATATTCCTGGTTCAATTTAAGTAAAGCTCAAATGACAGCATTTGTGGCATAATGTTGATTACCAAAAAAAAAGAAGAAAAAAACCTGTCCCTCCTTTTCTACATTTGAGGTTACGGTGAGGCACTTACAATGGAAGTGAATGTGGCCAATTTTTGGAGGGTTTAAAGGCAGAAATAGGAAGCTTATACATTTTTTAATTATATAATTCATTAATTATTCTGTTAAAACTTGTGTATAATTTCAGCTTTAAAGTAGTTAAAATCTTTGTTTTTACAGTCTTTTTCGGGTTTTAGGGGAATGGCTAAGCTTGGGATCGATACCGTTTTCACGTATCGATAATCAGAAGGTTTTACCAATGATTTTCTATATATATCAGATTTTTCAGCTATATAAATAGGGCTGCTCGTTGCACAGTAGTCTTTTCAAACATATTTCTAAATATAACTTTGGTAAAGTGTGAGTGGCAGGGTTAATTAAAGAGGGTCATGTCATCCTGCATCTGGCGAACGACATGGCACGTTCTAAAATTCGAAACAATTATTTTCTTTGAAGGTACATACACACACACACACACACACCGCTGGCTCACCATCTCCAGAGACCATTAAAAATTCTTCAGCGCCACAGAGCTCAACTCGCATAGTTACCCATTCAATTTTACCTAAATAATTAATTAAGGACATAAGTATAAGTATCTTTCATAGAGCCTACATATTGTATTTTTAGTTACAAGTATATCTTTTTGTTGTTTGACAGCTTAAATTAAAGAACTATTCAATGCTACAAACAAAGAAATTTCATAATAAACATTGGCATTTAAAATTGTTCAGTTTGCACACCAGTTTCATACACTAACTTGCAAACTCATCAACGTCACTTTGTAAATCCTTGAAGTAAAAAAAAACATTGTAACTTTTGTCTGCCATCAGCTCGTAATGTGTGTGTGATCTGTTCCTTGTCCATCCCACCACTGGCTTCAGTTAATGTTATGTCGCCCCCTTGTGGTCTCCCAAAGCTATTACGTCAGACTACATTTAATGGAATGCAACTGGCAGTGAATTTAATTTAATAAAAATGTTGGCTGATGTTAATAAATCGATGCCTTAAAAATGTATCGATAAAATAACGTGTCAATCAATAATCAATATTTTATGACATAATAGCATTAGCCTATGACTTAATAGCATTAGCCTATGACTTTACACAGAAAAGTATTTTAATGTTTATGGATTGGCCTCATTCACATCCATTGTAAGTGCATCACTGTTATCCATATTTTTGCTTTTTTATATATATATTTTCTTTTAAGAAAAGGTGGGACAAATCCAAAATGAATTTCTAAGGTAATAAACATTATGCCACAAATGCTGTTGATTGAGCTTAACTTGTATTGAACCCGAATATTCCTTTAAAGGTATAGTTAACCCAAAAATAAAAAACTCTTGTCATCATTTACCAACCATCACGTTGTTCCAAAACAGTATGACTTCCTTTCTTCCATGGAACACAAAACGAGATTATGCTCTTTATATCTTTATTATGCTCTCATATAATGAAAGTGAATGGGTACTGGAGCTGTAGAGACTGAAAAATGACAAAAAAAGCACCACAACAGTAATCCATGACTCATGCGACTTGTATTCTCGTGTGCTCATCTAAGACTTCAAATTTTACTTAAAATATAGTGCGTGAAACATGGATTACATTTATGATACTTTGTGGTGCCTTTTTTACCATTTTTGGACCACAACAGCCCCAGTCTCCATTCACTTTGATTGTATGAAAAAAGATCAGCTTAGACATTCTGCAAAACATTTCCTTTTGTGTTCCACGCAAGCAAAAACAGTCAATGGAATGACATGAAGGCAAGTAAATTATGATAAAACTTTTTGGGCAAACGATTCCTTGTGAACTCTAAAACTCAGAGTTCACAAAGATTTGCATAAGGGGAGACATGTGACATCTTTCTTGTCCCTTTACTGGCTTCAGTCCCTGATGACCATGGCAAGAGATTGGTCATGAGACACACACACACACACACACACACACACACACACACTCATACAGATATTCATGAATACTTGTATACAAGTTTGGTAACCCAAACACACTTGCATACTTACTGTAGGACAGTTATTTAAAACATTGTATATACACATACAGACATTCCTTATCCACTTGCATTCAAAATAATGATTCATCTATGAGAATTGAGAATGGTGACATATATATTGGCTGCATTTGCGGCCTTCTGCTCCTTCCTTTTGCTTTTTGGCTTCATGAGCTCTCTATTACACACACTAGGGCTGGGCAGTATATCGAATATCAACAAAAGGTTGAAAAATATTGAGATACAATATTTTTTTTTTAGGTATATCACCCAGTCCTAGAAGCTCAGAAACACAAAGCTAATCCCTTTGGGTCTCCACTTGCTCCCTTTAGGCATAAGACAACAGCCACAACTCAGCTACTAAGAAATGGCCTAGATTGTATTCTTAGGCTTGGTGCCATGTCAAGCTAGAATTTGTCTCGGCCAAGAGCATCGGGCAAGACATCTGTCAGATTGGACAAATGAAATGCCACCAATTGAGGTGTGCTCTCACATTCTGTAAGATTATATTAGTACACTTATCTAATGGGTGTCTCATCCAGTATGTTGAAAGCTTTAAATAATGGCTATGGTCCACATCCTGTCTGTGCGTTGAAATTTGCGACCGATGCAAAAATACAAAACAAGATAATAGAACAGACCTTTTCAAGTCAACATTGATTCTGAAAAGCTAATAAATTGCATCCACTAACTGTTAGGCAGCTCTGTTGGTCTCAGTGCTGTGAGTATACCTCTTTGAGGGAAGGAAAAATCCCTTTAAAAATAATCAAAACAAATAAGAGCATTATAAACTAAAACATAAAGAGACAGACTGTCACAAATTCATGGCTGAAATGGCAGCAGACATTTAAGCAAATACCTCTATACAATTTAATTCTGTTCATTATTTTAAAATCTGCAGTGAATATAATTCCCATAATCTTTACATTTGTTTTCTCTTTTTCTTCATTGGGTGATTAGGCCCATTGAAGTCTTCCGGCTCAGTGCTTTAAGTTAGTCAGTCTTATTTCTGACATCTGGCAAACAAAGTCTTCATGGCAAACACTGCGCCAGTGTTTCCCACAATTCTAGCCCTCCCTTGCAGAGACAGAGATATCCTGGTGCATAACAGAAGGGGGGAGGGCCGTATTTGACTTGTATTTAAGGACAAGGTGGTGGCGCTAAAGACCAGTCTATTTTATGTCTCTGTTTTTGTCACCTGCTTAACTTGATCTGGGGATTGAAGCCGTTTTCTCCTCATCAACCAGTATTTCCCATTCCCCTCCCCCCAGCTCTGCTACCAGCGGTTGATAATGTGATTCATGTAGTCCTCTGTGGGCAAGCGCAAAGCTTCAGACTCCGTCGCATCGTCCTTGGATATAGGATCGGAGCTGGCCATCCGTCGAAAAGGAAAAAGCGCGGGCTGGTTCTTCAGACGTTGCTCTCTTCGCTCAAGTTGCCGCTTGTACATGTAGCGCTGCTGAAAAAGATCCCTGGCATAGTCGTACAATTGCATGTCCAAATCGTTAAGCTCCTCGATACGTTGAACTGTATCATTATCCAGGTCGACACCAGCGGCCCGCGTGCTGTTGTACTGCATGAAGGGCCGGATGAACTTGAGGTGGAAAGTCCGTTCGAACAAGTACTGCGTTTTGCGCTGATATTCGGTTAATCCGAAGAAGGCCATGTCACGGAGGTTCTTTTTCGCGGACTCTAGTAATATCTGGGCGCGTTTCTTTTCTGGGATAAACGACATGTTGTAGCAGCCCACCAGGCTGAGGTCAGCTAGCATGCGCACCTGTCGGTTGTTCGCCAGGTTGTACGGACAGTCCATGAACTGCTGTAGTGTGCAGCCCGACCAATCGGTGCCCTCGTAGCAGGGTGGCAGCTCCTCGGGTGTGGGTGTTCGCCCATCGCACATGTGCAGGGAGGTTTTCCATGTGGCCCCACGCTGGACATGCCTCCACTCGCTTAGGTAGCGAGACACAGGGTCCCGTAACAGAGTGATGTAGTAGAACTTCCTGTAGGACCCAAAGAAATAAAGGAATGATTAGGGCACAAGTAAATAGGAATACACAATATTCTAAGTGAGTCCACTGTATTTCGCAAGGTTGTCTAGCAGAAGTGCGTTCGGTTGCCATTTTGTGTGTAGCTGGTCACTGCTTGCTTGTGTGTCATGCAGTTACATTCTTGCTTTCTAAATGTTGAAAGATGTTTTTAAAATTCCCCTGACAATGTGTGCAGTTAATGGTTATCCCTAATAATAAAGCGAAACTAAAGTTTTATATCAAACAGAAATGTTATGATCAGAAACACCTCGCAAAGCAAAGCGCTCCAGTCTCAGACACTACTGCTTCAATCAGCTGCCTACAGAAGGATTGACTTATTGACTTATTTGTTTGTGTGCTCTTTTCACTTTATTGGCAAGTCAGCAGGGGGGATTACTTACATTATCCACCATTATGGTCCAGCTACGATGATATACTGAAAGTTCATTAGACATTTTGAGAATTTGTTCATTTCTACTCAGCATTGGCCTTTGTGAATGCTTCAATTGTTTTGAAATGGTATTGTTACTGAGTATAAACTGTGTTTTTCCTGAACTGTCTATTAGTAGTGATGATGTTTTCAACTGTTTTCATGCTGTGATGCTAAATGGATAATTCTACAGTGGAAGACCATAATTATTAGCTGAGACATGTACAGTAGTGAGATGTTTTATCACGTTTGAAATGAAATGTATTATGATTTTTTCCTGCCTTCAATTAACTTCCTTTTGAGTGTCTTTGCAGAATGTGCATGTCTTCCCTTAAGGGGAAAAGGTGATTTGGAAAACAGTGTGGACATTAATTCAGTATACTTTACATTTATTTGTATAGTGCTTTAATAATATATACATACTGTTTTATAGTTGCTTTACAGAGAACACTGAACTTTTGTGTACGATATTTATAATGTAGGTCCAAATAAATATTCTTATTTGTATTGCATGTTGTTCTTTTTGTATGGTACAGTATACTGTGTGGCTGCGCAAGACCAATAAATTCAGTCTATTAACAGGATCAGTTGTTCAATCACACTAAAATATTTAACGTAGGTTATAGCATTTAGATATGGATATTATGTATGTAAACTAACAATTATAAAGCTAGATTGATTTTGCTACTCATCTCCTGTAAATTATTTGTATTTCATCCAAAAAAATGGCAGCATGACATGTCCTGTAATACACAAGCATCCTGCTGTCTGGACCTCCCCTGTATCTGCAGTAAGTACATCTCGGTCCAACAAACTATTCAGGTTCTGACAAGACTCAATATATGCTTTAAAATAACCATTATTATTATTAGCCACATATATATATATATATATATATAACATGCTAAAACATGTTACCAACAACAACAACAATGCATGGCTTCATAATAAAACATGCTAGCCATGCCTAGCAACATGCTGAATCATTCTAACAACATGCTAACAATGCATGGCTACAGGCTAAATCATATTAGCAATGCCAAATAACATTATAATAATGCCTAGCAAGATGCTAGCAACACATGTTAATACATGTTAAAACACTAGCTATATACTATAAATGCTTATCTACATGCTAAAAAGGCTAGCAATACCTAGTAAAATGCTAAAACATGCTAGATACACCTGGCTACAGGCTAAAAGATGCTAAACATTATAACAAAATGCTAGCAACTCCTAGCTACATGCTAGAACATACTACCATGTCTAGCCACATGCTAGCAACACCTAGCTACGTGCTTAAACATGCTAGTAATGCACAGCAACATGCTAGTCGCCCCTCACTACAAGTTCTGGCACAGTTTCTCTAGCTCGCTGGATGTTTGTCTTACTGAATTGTCTGTATAAGCTTCATAGTTTTCAAACGAGTTTAAACATTCAGACAAGGCTTTATCAAGCCAACAACAAACTTTATTATCTAGATAAACAAATATTTCAGACAACCTACCAACCATTGAAAATATGTAGTTTTTCACTACCCTACAAGATAAATCATTCCTTTTCTAACGCCACGTTCACATATCCTCCGTCAGTGGGGCGTGAGCAGTACGTTTTCATTTCACTTGCCATTTTAATAGATTATACCCTTCACGTTGCAAGCATGAGATGCGGTGTGAACAGCGGGAGCAACTGTCAGCCCACTAGGAAGGAATATTGCTGACAACTGTGAGTCATTAACATTTTCTGGACATGGTTTTGTATGGATTTTATTGACTGTGCTATTATTCAGACCATAAATGTCTGTACTGCAACAAAGGACCAACAATAGACTGGTAGCCAAGACTTATAAATTCTTATCCCTCCAGCATGAAAATAATTTCAGTGAGTGTGATCACAAACAATCGTAAAGGGAAATTGAACTGTAGAGCTCTTGATTCTTATGTGCTTCATTGAGACTTCATAATGCAGATGAAAAGAGCATAACAGGTCCCACAACACCTCTCTTCTATTTTGAACCTGCACTCCTATACCAAATTAGTGAAGTCTTGGATGTGTCCCTCTTGTGCACTTGAGAGGAAATGTGTAGTGCACACGAAGAGAGCCGAATGAATCAGACTACATTAATGTAGTGGGCTAATATGGAGCAGGGGAGAACGGGCTTATTTATTATAACAGCCGTAGTGGAGAACATGATTTTATTAATCTGTGATTGACAAGAATGCAGACAGCAACAAGTCTACCACAAGCTTACACATTATGTACGATGTTGACCTTCAGGGTAAACGCAGAGTAAAAACTCTGCCTCCCTCTCACACATAAACACACAAACACGCACTCAACCTCACTGCAGAACTTCCTGTTCTATCATTAGATATCAGACATCAGTATTTTTGTCTTGTTTTCCTCTAAAAATATACTGAAAATAAGATAAATTATCTCTGTGAATATGAAATACGAGCAAAGCTCTATTGAAACAATCTGTTTAAGTATCGCACTTTATATTTTGTGAATGTTTGCAAATCACCTTTCCGAATGTGCTCAGGAATTTACACTGTCAGTCATATTGGTTCTGATTTGTTGTTGCTGTAATATCCAAAGCAGGAGCAGTAAATGCAAAGCCCACTTCTGGAAAGTGGGTGGGGAGCAGCAGCTCATTTGCATTTAAAGAGACACACATAAAAACAGTGTGTTTTTGATTCCACCCAAAAAGAGGCATTTACAACATGGTATAATAAATGATCTGTGGGGTATTTTGAGCTGAAACTTCACAGACACATTCTGGGGACACCTGGCATAATAGGTTTCCATTAATTCTTGTTTCCAGAGAATGTATATTAAATATCTTGTTTAAAGAAATCTTACCAAGAGTATTTTGTCTTATTCCACTGTCTAGATTTTTTCCCACTTGTTTTAAGCATAAACCTCACTAAATGTATTATTCTATTTCTTTTATTTTTTGGCAATTTAAAATGTTCACATTTAGAAACACAATCTCACTATTGTCTGGCAATTGTACGACATGCACCCACAAACCAGATTCCAAATTCTGGTGTAGTGTCCTACAGTGTGTTAGGCAAAGCAGACAATGTTAAACACACTTCCTCCTCAATAAACCATAGTCTTGATTTGTAAACATCATGCTTTTCTTACCCTCTGTTATGTTTATGCTCTCTCTGGCCACGTCCACACTAATATGTTTTCATTTGAAAATGCTTCTTTTTCTCTATGTTTTGGCCTTCCATGCACACTGAGGCGGCATTTTTGACAGCAAAAATTTAGCTTTCTCGAAAATGCTCTCCCAAGTGTATACATTTGGAAAAGCTGTCCTCGTGTGGTAGTCTGAACAGGGGAAACGGTGATATCTGAAAACAATGAGATATTTGTTGTAATGTGACACAGCCATGTGATCCATTCAACCCAAAACAATCAAGATGGTGGCCCATGTTGTAGCTGTGTTGTTGTGCCTGCTATTTACTTTAATAGTGTTGTTTAAGGCAATGGGAAGTTCACTGAGAATTGCTGTCTGCCGATGGAACGCAAGAAAAATTATGTTTCACACCATAAATGGAATGCAGATTTGTTTGCATATGCATTAAGGGGAGTTTTCATTTGTTTTCATGTGGACAAGCAACTTTTGAAAATGCTTGGAAATGGCAGTGTAAACGGAGAGTGTTTCAAAAACGAAAACGGCATTTTCAAATGTTTCTGGATTAATGTGGACGTAGCCTCTGTCTGATGTCTGTTCATACACAGATCTTTCAAAGACAGATGACAGAATTTGGGTGAAAAAAGCCACAGAGTAGGACAAAAAGCTGAGAACAAAGAGAATGAAGCAGCAAAGAGAGAGTAATATCTCTGAATCAAACTGTGTTTGGCATTCACAATATATCTGTGACCTTATTGGTAATAGCCATCTGTAGTGTTTTTTAATGGTCATGACAGACTTATTAGGCCGACTGGATTAGGATTGGAAATAGTGGAAGAAGTTTGTCCAGTTCAAACTGTAATATTTGTATGCCTAATTTCACTAGAGTATATCATTACAATTAGTGTGAATGGTATTTTTTTTTATTTAAAAACAGGCAAAACAGCATATATTCACATCAGCAATCATATTGTTTATTGACCGTAACATTAAAATAATTATCCTCCATACCTAATTGCCTATATGGTCAAATTAGAAAGAGACCAAGCATCAGTAAATGAAAGCTATACTACTGAACCGTAATATGTAACCGGAAGCAAGAAAGAGAAATTGCAAATTACTATTACTCTACATGCTGTGTTAAACACCAACAAAATAAAAATAGCACAAACATATACTTTTCTGTGTACATAAACACATGCATAGACATGCGCGCACACCCAAAACATCTTAATTAAACACACATAATTGATATGTGGGGCCAATGGCAGTTTAATGTTGTCACAAATGGCCAGAAGGGACAAGAACAGTCTTAAAACACACACACACACACACACACACACACACACACACACACACACACACACACACACACACACACACACACACACATGTTGTGTTTCCATGTTTTATGGGGACTTTCCATAGACATAATGGTTTTTATACTGTACAAACTTTATATTCTATCCCCTAAACCTAACCCTACCCCTAAACCTAACCCTCACAGAAAACTTTCTGCATTTTTACATTTTCAAAAACATAATTTAGTATGATTTATAAGCTGTTTTCCTCATGGGGACCGACAAAATGTCCCCACAAGGTCAAAAATTTCGGGTTTTACTATCCTTATGGGGACATTTGGTCCCCACAAAGTGATAAATACACGCTCACACACACACACACACACACACACACACACACACACACACACACACACACACACACACACACACACACACACACACACACAGTTCTGAGCACTGACTGATGGCTCCTGCCAACTCAATTAAGATGAGTTGTTCTGATATACAACAGCATTCAGCATTATTCTAGAAAGAGAGAGAGAGACTTCCATTAACCATCATTTCCTTCCCAGAATGTACCAACCCATAAATAATCTTAAAATTCTCCCTCTGATTTGAGCATTTTTTTTCTCTTGTTTTCTCTGTTCTCCTCTCCTCTTTGCTCGCTTTAATGTATTCCATCCTCCTGGTTTACACGTTCACCACCACCCTATCGGATGACCTTTTTCCTCTGTTTTCAATCATCATGCATCTAAAGTCACAAGTCCTCTGGGGCACTGCTGAGTCGTGAGCAGATTACTAAAGTGCAGTTCTTACCACGACCACTTGGTGGCAATACACACACAGGATTCCCTGGGATTATTTTATCAAAGTCGTACTTGCATATACTACCATTAAACAGAAATTTAGAGCCTCAGTAAAGGCACATTTAAGTACATGCCACCGGAGCAGAATTTCTTTAAGGAGAACTAAATGGCACAACAGTCATAGAGAGACTCTGAGAGAGAAAGAGAGCTAGAGAGAGTGCGTGGCGGGTAAGGGTCATTGTCATTGTCCTACTAGTGCAACAGGGAAAATTACAGAAAACTGCTGGCACAAGCATAGCCAGTAATGGGGTAATATGGCCCCTTTCCATAATTTTACATTTTGTGTTATAACTAAATCAGCAAATGTTTCCATTTCCCCCCATGATAATATATTAGATGATCATCATGTACAAGCTAAACTTATATCTACATATATTACAATTGAAAAGTAAATGCACATTGTTCCCCCATCATTGCCTATAAATTCCTTTGAATAAAAAAAAAAAAAAGTGTCCAGCCTCATTAACCCATGTGCATCAATAATAATAAAAAAAAAGTTACTCAAGAGGTCCTTAGAGGACAAAAATGTCAGCATCAAAAAACTGCCATAATAGTATTTATTAATATTGTTTTCCACTTACAATGAGTACTTTTTTTTAACCAACATCAGTCCTGATCATAACTATCAAATATTCATTCATTTTCAGGATTTTAACCCGTTAAATGCCAGTTTGTTTATATAATGCCACTGTTGGTTTTATGAAAAAATAAATAAAAATCATTATATTCCATATACTAAATGCTAAGGGATTTTTTTTTTCACTGTCTGGGATATGTCAATGATTAGCAATAACATTGATTTGGTTGCATTATTATTTTTTACACAGTGTCAGATAATAAAAAAAACAAACAAAAAAAAATGTAATGGCACTGGGATCAAATATTGCCATTTTAATGGGTTTCAATGGGGCATTTTTGTCCTGAAGGTCCTGAGTGTAAATATTTTGTGTGCACAGTGTTTTATAGATATATTATATGAACTGAGATTGAACTATCAAAATCCCCCCAAAAATACATACCTTTGGCAAAATTTATGCTGTTGGCATTAACAAATGAATGAAAAAAAAAATGAAAAAGAAAAAGAACAAAATGTCCCGAAGTTAACAGAAGGGTTAAAGAGAGGTCCACAAGCCAATAAGGATGTAATTGCTTGTCTGCCACAATCTCCAATATTAATTAGTTATTGTGTCCAGCCTAATTAATTTAGTGAAAAAGGCACAGATAAACCCACACACGCTGATCAACATGATGGTCCCTTAGTACTAGTGGGTGTTAGCTTGAGTTTAGAATCAAAAACTCTTCCAATAGCTGTTCTTTCTAAAGCATCCTTATAAACACCATATTTAAACAACAGAAAAGTAAATCTTATCAAAGAACTGTATTTATCTTGGTAAAATGATTCTATAGTCTCAGTAAAATGTTAGATTTACTGTACAGTAGCTGTCATTCCTGTAAGAGATTTTATTGTATGTGAGTCTCCACTGATGTGTATGTGTTTGAGTATATATTTTGTGTGCAAAGAGGTGGATGCAGGCACTCCATGAACATCAGCACTCGTTCTTTGCTGTATTGTAAATCTGACTCTGAGGGAATCTGGGGAAATCTGTCTCTCCGCAAAGCATCATTTAAAAATGTATGAGCAATTTCCTCAGTCACAAAAACAAGCTCCTGGAGGGAGACAGTGCGGAAGAGTCACTATTCACAACAAAACACACATTGAGCCTGTTTACATGCACACTAATATGCTGACAACTCCCCAAAATCAGAATATTTAAAAAATCAGAATAAGCAAGAAAACCACGTTTACATGTGTTATTCTTTGCTTTTGACGTAAATTTGTGAAGAGGCATGCACACAATACTTACATTCTTCAGATAAGCCGGTAATAATGCCAGTAAAGGCAGTTTACATGCAAAAACGAAATTGGGGTAGTGGGCAAAAATATATCTGTGTCAACCGGTTTATTCTTCAGCGGTTTGTGACATTATGCCAATAAAGTAAAGCCATTTAATGCATTTCCCATACTCATTGTCGGCTTATTAAGCATAATTGGTATAAGAGCGTGCATGTAAACGTGCACACTGACTCTACACCAGCGGCTCTCAACTGAGTTTCAGGACCCAGATTTACATAGGAAATCAAGTGGGGACCCAACATAGTAAAAAAAAATTACCTGTATTTAATGTAGCCTGGGTCACATTTGATTTATATTGCATAGATTTGTTCATGGTTTTCAAGTGTAAGGGCATATATCAAGTGACATTATTTTTGTTGTTGATGTATAGTCTTAGAGGTCCAGTACTTGGCCTTATATTTACAGTGCAATGCCATATAAGTACAGGTATGAACATGGATGTCTCCATATTACTGTGTTTATGTCAATGCAGCTATAGTACTGTAGTTATAAACTATAACATTTTGTCAAAATATCAGTTACTGCAGTAAAATCATGATATATCGTGATGATGTGTAATTTGAAAAAAGTATTGCTCTTTGCCTCCTCAGTGCTGTTTAGTATGTCAGAGCTGTTTAATGTTTGACTTCCTCTATAGCTTCTCAATAGAATTCAAATGTTCGCATCAATTTTGTTGTCTGTGCCGCGGTAACGAGGGAGGTCCGGTTGATGCGCACAGACTCCAGAGATACATTAAAGCAAAACAGAATATTGGTGCTAATGGCTCCATGATGGCTCTTGCCACACTGGCCAAAAACACATTTAGAAGCACATTTAGCACGTATAAAGCGCAGAACGTGAGATTATCATAAAATTTGCTTCGCCGGCCCAACATTTTGCTTGGGTGGCTGCCAAAAACGTTTCAATGAAAGTAGGACCATGGTATTATCCGAACAGACCTGCGACCCACAAGTTGAGAAATGCTGCTTTACAACACTCAAAGCATCCCATACTGCCTCATTTCCCTATCTGCTGCTGTCTATCACTCAACCTCAAACTGCCTCACATCCTTTTCTGATGCTATCCTACTACAAATGAAGTGCCTCACAGCGCTATCACATACAATATTCCAGCTTTTTGATATACGGTATTTAAGCTCTCTTTGTGCGGATTTTGTTAACAGTGGGTGTGCTCACTCCCATTTTGGAGCTCTATGCATTCTGCCTTGACTCATTTACATTTATGTTAATAGTAGACACTTTCAATTAGCATCCAACTTACAATTAAGTGTGCAAATCACGTTAATGCTAATTGCCATGGACAGGTAGAGATGAAAATACGTGGCACTTCTAAGCTATGCATCAAACGCCATATAGAAGCCCATAGGAAAAGCAAATAAAATCATAATCTACTAAAACACACCCTTGTTTTCAGGGACTTGCCTTTGGCTATGAAATATGTTTGTATACATGAGCATTCTAGACATGTGTTCGCTTTCAAATGGCAGGATTTAAAAAAGTCAATAAATCTGCATTTGCTCCGGGTTTCTTCTTGGAATTTAAGTCCCAACTTAATGTGCATTGTACATTCTATGCTGAAGAAACTGTTATTTATTTACATATGCTTTTTGTGGCAAACATTTTTATCTAGTGACTTACGATGCATTCAATGTATGGATTTTATCAGAATGTCTGTTTCATGGGAATCAAAACCATGATATTGGAGTTGGTAGCACTATGCTCACTAAGTCACTTTGGTTAGAAACCTGCTAAGAACATATATGTAAATCATAGATCCATCCTCTGTGCTATACAATATGCCCACTCAAATGTAAAACATCAATTCTCAGATGTAAAAGTGAAAATTGTGTCTTCATCTGTATCAACCCCAAAGGGGTTTAGAAGTGATATGATGTGCCATATGAGGACATGGCTCTTCCACAGAAACACAATCAAACCCAAAGCAAATCAGCATGTCAAATCACCGCTGGGGATTAGCAGGCCATGTCTGTGATGGTCATTAGATTATGAAGAGGATGTTTAATGATGTGTACAGCTCAGTATTGTCAGTTTGTTTGGAAATAGCTGAGGGCACTAGGCAGTCCTTCAGTGTGCCATGCCCAAGTTAATGGTCAGTAAGTCTAATGTGAAAAAAAAAACTGTTGAGCTGGTGTACTAGATGTCTTTCTGTCAGCCTTTTTTCTCTGGGTGTCTCAATTAGAGGTCGACCGATTAATCGGCCGATTTTTAGCATTTTTTACATAATCGGCATCGGCCAATTTCCAAGTATATCAAGCCGATTATTAGGCAGGCCCATCTGTGGGCAGCCTAGTGTTGTTGTGGAACACGTGTTCGACGCACGCTGCCCCTAGAGTCATTTTCCAGCAGAGTGAGCAGACCTCATCCAGTGCCTATAAGGAAGGAGCTAAGTTCCTTGGAGAAAACAGTAAGGATTAAATTTGTATAACTTATTTATATTTAATTAAAAACTTTTGATATTTTACTGCCAACTTCGAGAAAAAACGCGACATGACATTCGGCTACTTTGGATATTGATAGCGTAGTTGAAGTTGCATTATCACAGCAGAAGGGTTGCTATCATGTCACAATAAGTAAGCAAGAATTTTGCAATTACAGACAGTGAATCTGAGACTTTTATTTGTTCTGTTTGTGTGTCTTATATTTGAGAGGGTTGTCACTCAATGCAGAGATATAAGTAATTAAAAAAAATACCAACGCGCTATATGCTATTGAAGGACTGGCTTTGGTAAGCTCGGACGTTACCGGTTCTGCTGTCAGTACTGGAGAAATTAAGAAAATACATGTATTATTGCTATAAAGAGAAAGTTATTTTATCTCGCCAGCCATATCTATGTATAATAATTCTATGAAACCATTCGTCTGTGATGCAATTTAGCTATTCGCAGTCAGAGAGAGAGAGAGAGAGAGAGAGAGAGAGAGATCTCGCGCACAGCGAGCACAACACAGCCCAGCTAAATGAGTGACAGAACTAAACATTCAAACGTAGCCTGGTTTAGATCTGTGATTATTAGTCTGATTTTATTTTATATTTCACCTTCCAAAGATTATAAAAAGAATATTTATACATAAGCCACATTCTGTCTAGCACAACTTCCTTCCCTTCACAGCGGTGCACTGACATTTCTCCCTAAAACTCAAACTTAACGTCAGAATAGCACGATCGGTGATTGTTGTAAAATGCTACTGTTGCTAAACTGCGGGACGTGTTTAATAATAAAATATCGCAAGAGATACCGTTCCCAAGGCGGCGCGCGCTCCGAAACAGACAGCAACGAGACAAGCAAAGTATAGACTACTTTGGGTTTCATGTGCGCGTCTAAACGATCAAATATACACAAAAATATGTCTAAACGACCGACTTGGAGATTCACTTAAACACAGTTTATGTCTTAAATGGACGTAGTTATGGAAATAGTTGGGAGAAAATATGCTGCATCAGGAGTCTATTAGATCTGAACTCGGTCTTAAAGGGGAAGCAGTCTAATAAACATGCTGACGATTGAGCCATTACTGCGAATCAAACAACAAAAGGCAAAGAGAAAATCACTTACAGCTCTTGAATGAATAACTTATGCATTAATAAGCATTAATCTATCTATGATAAACTATGCAGTGTTATTTTACAATTGATTACTAGATTATTAGATTTCTTTTTAGACCACACCTGAACAGTAATGTTAGTAGACCTTCCTGAAATTAAATCACTGTGCCTATATAACGTTTATCTGCCAAAATGCATAAATGTTTATCTTATAAAGAACCGTTAAGAATACAGTTGAAGTACCGGATCGATAAGCAGTAAGAGTAGTATACCATTAAAACCTTAACGATACCCATCCATAGTTATGCCTGTGCTTCTCTTGGATGCTCTGAATATTGGATTATGTGTCTGGATTGCCCCTTAATTAAAGCTGCATTTGGATCTCAACCTTCGTGTCTCGGAGCAGTTCGTAACACCTGCTTTGTTTATTTAATATATTTGTTATACATTATTTATATAATATGTTTTTACATTATACATTTTTAATTTAAGTGTCAAGTGTTCAATAAATGTATTTGTTGAGGAATTTTGTCTATCTTAAGTAATTATTTGTGTTACATTTTATCTTACAAATAAAAGGTTCAAATAAGAGGTTAAAAACAAGCACATATCGACCAAATATCGGCCAAAATAAATCGGCTGCATTAATCGGCCATCGGCCGACCCGGATTTCAAAAGATCGGCATCGACCTGAAAAAACCAATATCGGTCGACCTCTAGTCTCAATACCCTCCCTAGTTTAGTAGTAAGTGCACTACCCAGGATGTATCCTGTCCCCAGCCCTAGCCCCCTATGCTGTGAATCAGTATATCGTGAACATGAATTTGGCACTAGTAACAGTGTTGGTCACTGAACATTGGGACACTGATTACTCAATACTCACCTGCAACACAATTGCTCTTTAAAACGCTGCTGGTATAAATCGAGGATTTATGGTAGTAATAAAAATTTGTTTTTGAAAAGGGGTGCTTTTAATCTTCTAACAACTATAATACTGGTATAATAATGGTATAATACCATTCTGTTTTGTGAGAAACAACCATTCTGTTCAGGTCTATAACAGACCCAATATTAGAGTAGAGAATATATACAGCATGCTTCTATTTTAATTATAAACATGAACATTGACATAGGCTTTTTGGAAAGAGTGCCACCTATATGTCAGTGGTGGAACTATTCTTTTGAGGTAGATATACAGTAAACCCTTTATTTTGAGTGAAAAAACTAATAAAAAAATTACCTGTTAAAAACAACTACAGAATCATATTATAGATTATATTATTATAATTATAATATAATAATATATTTACAGATTATATTCTAAAAGTTTTCACAATATAAATGTCAGCAGATGAAAAATGTGTAAAAGCTCCCCACACATACAGTATATAATGATCAGGATGAATTGATGGCTAGTGTGTTTTGGCTAGTGAGCGACACTATAGCAACCTTTTATTAATGCCTTAGCAACCACAGAGCAACCCCATAATAACCTAAAACACCCTCAAATTGCATAAATATAAACAAGTCAAGTATCGTAAAAAATGTAACACTCCCTGGTCACAAGCGATTTGAATTATGGGGACACTAGAAATGTCCTCATAAACCAAATTTATAGCATAATACCCTTGTAATTACCAGTTTGTAACCTCAAATAATCCCCCAAACCTGCCCACACGCACGCACGCACGCACGCACACACACACCAAAATGAGTGACGTCTCTAATCAGAACTCCACACATTCTCTCCATGAAAGAGGCCTTAGAGGGAGGAAAACATTAAGGGATTCTGGGAATGTTATTAAAAGAAGAACATTCATCCATACATCTTTCCTTTCAGTCAGTCAGTCTGACTCGTTCTCTCTATGTAGGTTTAACAAAGTAACTAACCTCAGGCTGGTCTGGATATGTAATAACAGCATGTCTGAAAATGTTTCTGTACAGCAGGGCAGAAATATGTCTTTCCCTTTCTCTTCTTCTTCCTTCGTTTTTTCTCTTTTGGCAGTCACAGCTCAAGCCCTGAGCTAATTAGGATGTGCTGATTGATTAGGCTGCAGTAATTAGCTTTTGTGATGTAAATGAAGCTTTCATTGGTCTGAAATTGATTAGCCACTGTCTGTCCCCGGGGACCGGGCGGCACAGCATCCTGGATTGAGAGCCACCGTTTGGGCCCATCCTTCTCTCTCTCGCCATCGACTCTCAATGTTTGTAATCAAATACTATAATGGACTTCAGTGAAGTGCTGTAAAAAGAAAACTATCGATGTCTAAACAAGTAGAAGTTTCTCTCCATTCTGACATAATATGCTGGTACAGAGTGGGAGATCTGAAGAGATCTATGGAGAGTGTCTGTTTTGTGCCTTGTTTAGAAAGCCACAGCTCAAGATTTGGAGAGTTGTCTTGTTCATGGAAAGATTCGAGCTCGTGCAACCGGCACATGGATGCACTCTCGCATGATATGCATTCGTTCACGACATTTAATAGTATTATAACGCCATAAAGCTACAGTCTATTAAACTGGACTACGGTCCATTAAGCTGTTAATTTTAATTTATTTTGACAATACTTTTTTATTGTATTTATGTATCTTTTGATTTTACTTAATGAACTAATCATCAATCTCTGCGCCTATCCTGACAAGCTCTGGTGCCCCCTGGAAATTGTGGGTTTACAAAAGATCTTGAAAAATGTGGGTTTAGAAATGCCAAACTCAACTATAAGCAAATCCTGTCTCTCGTGGTCTTTGAGTGAGAAGCATAATTTGTGTGATTCATGAGTTGCAACCAAAGTAAAGCATTCCAAAAAAATGACTTATGACTGTAGGATGCCATCTTGGAAGGCAACTGCCCATGTAGGCAGTAGGCAGCACACTAAGTGTTGGCACAGAGATTTTCACAGTACCATTATATGAAGGATACACAACATCTCTAGGTCTGTTTCCAGAGCACCTGGTCTTGATAAGTGTTGTTGAGTAAGGTTGGCTGGTGGAAGGGTGTTTTAGTCAGCACTGTGATTTGTTTGAACAAGTTGGGTGTATTAATATTTCTACCCCAGTGACTGATGATGCAGGTGCTCAATTGCCCTAATACATCAAAGTCAATCAAAACTCACAGCTGTACCGCAAACTCCCCAACCTCTGGCTCAGAGGAATGACATCACAAGAGACAAGTCAGGACACATTAACTGTAGGATATACATGCGCACACTTTTATGTACATGCTGCACCATCACCCATATCCACACCCATGCACACATACAGAATGAGGAAAACCTTTTTAAGTAGAACTCAAACACATTAGCACTGATCGACCTAGCATCCCGCCAGTGGAATGTTTTAGATGGAGAATACTTTGAGTTCAACTCAATGTAAATGTCCTGCTGACTGCCAAATATTCCCCTGATAAAAACTCTTTCCGAGCTGTAGCCACAGGGATCGGGCTTCACAATTTTCAAACAAACCTGGAACAGTATTGGCTCTGATACTGGCATGTTTAACCAGATAGAGTATTGGTTCGACAAGGCCGATCCAAATCCAATACTGTGTGTAAATCAGGGTCATTACCTTCAAGCTCCAAAACTACCATAAATGAATAAATAAATATAGTCTGCATGCACAGCATGCTTCACTAAACGAGCGGTGCTCTGTTGCTTAACATGGCAGGGACCTCATTATAGTTTGAATAGCAAAGATGTCATGCAGAACTTTGCTTTCCTCTGAAAAAATGCAGCTTTCTTACACTAATAACAATCATTAAAGACCCCATAAATAAAAATTACAGTGTTTTATTTTTTCCAGTAAAAATATCTGAAATGCAAAACTGCATAAGTTATTAAGATTGTTTTCAGAGATTATATCTTGAATTAAGTTTATTTTTCTCATTGGAAAAAAAAAAAGTATGACAGTAGCTGTTTATAAAATAGAACGTACATTATAAATATGTTGACACAATTCTGTATTGATGTGATCGCAACTGTCATTTTGATATATCGATGCATTATTGTTTTATAATAATATAATGTATAATGTATATATATATATATATATATATATCACTGTTACCCCTTTGTTTACCATTTTTGTCACTTCTGTATTCCGTAGTTTTCACTTTTGTCCCTTGTTTAGCTCCACAGTCTCCCTGTTAGCGTTCGTGTTCTCATTCATTGTTTTCACCTGCCCTCGTTAATTTGCCACTGGTTTCTGTTTATTCCCTTGTTATCTTGTTTGAGTTCTGTTTGTTCATTGGTTCCTGTCTTCCCATGTCCGTGTATTTAAACCCTGTCTGTTTGTTCAGTCGGTGTCTATCGTTGAATGTTGTTAGCCTGGTATGTGTTCCCTGCCCGTTTTCTCAGTCTTGTGTTTATTTCCCCATTGAGGGTTTTTCCTTTGTTCCCGTGTTTTCCGTGTACCTGCCTTGTTTGTTTCTTTAATAAAGTTGAACTGCACTTGGATCCGCATCTCCTCGTCTGCCCTCGCTGCTCATTCACAACAGTTACACTAATGAATGGGTCTATTTGCATTATCTGGAACATTATCTAGCATTCATTTCATGCGTTATTGTAGTTTAGCTAAAATTACACAGATCAATCCTTATGGCACTATATTTCAAATGCTTGGCAGTTATGTAAGCTTACCTATCCAATAAGAAGCATGCCAATTCAGGGTCGGTTTTGATCCCCAAAACTGAACGAAGTTCTCTCCTGGAATCAAATGCCCTGCCGAAGTTCACTCTAGTTTTTGCCCGACCACGGTCACGTTCCTACTTAATCAGACTAGATTCAGTAGATAAATGTTTTTTAGTTTTTTTGGCTTACTCATATTTTGTGTAGGAGTCAGTGTTGTGCTGGGAGCCGGACGTTTGATGGATTCCATCTCTAAGATAACGTAACCTAGTGTTGCAATTTGTTGTCTCTGTTGAATAGCGGAAGAGAAGCAATTTCTGTCTGAGGCAAGGCTCTCGGGAGCACGCATAAACATCACATCCTTTGGATTTTCCCGGCAAAAGGGACCCGCTCCCTTTGCATGAAAATCAGTCTACAAGCTTTTTCGCACCTTTAAAAATCTTGATGACTCATCTTGTACTTACTATTTTGTCCAATTAAATGCTCTCTAGAGGTCAAGTCGAGTCAGTGTTAATTTGTTGAGCATATAAAAGTTTACCAAAGTGCTGTACAGTCCAATATATAGAGCAATCAAACATAGGACAAGATAAAAAAGGTAGACACACAAGGCAAGATATCAAGGTAAGTTAAAAGCAAATAAAAAAAGGTGGGTTTTTAACCTAGATATAAAAACAGGTAGAGTGGGAGCAGTTCTGATATGAGCTGGCAGACTGTTCCAGAGCATTGGACCAGCAATGGCAAAGGGTCAATCTCCTCTTTGCTTTAATCTGGATCTGGGAACGTAGAGTAAGACAAATTTGAAAGATACGGAGGCGCTTGTTTGTTTAATGATTTGTAAACGAATAATACAATTTTAAAATCAATTCTGTATCTGACCGGTTGTCAGTGTAGTGAGATTAAAATTGGGGTGATGTGCTCAGAATTGTGTCTGCTCTTTAAGAATCTGGCTGCAGCATTTTGGACCAATTGTAGACGATTGAGGGCAGATCAATTAATCCCAATATAAAGGGAATTGCAGTAGTCTAAATGAGATGAGATGAAGGCATGAATTACTTTTTCAAGGTTTATTGCAGAGAGAAAAGACTGTTGTAAATGGAAGAAACCTGATCTTACCACAGCATTCATTTGTTTATCAAATTTAAGATTGTTGTCAAATAAGAAGCCTAAGTTCCTAGCACGTGATGTAGTAAAAGGCTCAAAAGTACCTAACTCGAGGTTGCACGTCTTTAGAACCGAACAAAATAACTTGTTTTGTTCTCTTTCAAAATTAAAAACATTTGAGCCATGATTTCAGTTACTTTAAGACAGGCTAGTAGTGGCTCAAGGGTATGTTTGTCATTGCGCTTCAGAGGTAAATAGATTTTGGTTTCATCTGCATAACAGTGAAAAGAAACACCGTATTTGTTGAAAATCGAACCCATTGGTAGCATTTATAATGAGAAAATTGTAGGAGCCACGATCGAGCCTTGCGGTACACCACAGGAGAGCAGCAGAAGATGTATGTTGACCCAGACAGACAGAAAACCATTTAGCACTGTTCCCTGAATACCTACACACTGCTCCATGCTAGAAATAAGAGTATTATAATCGACCACATCAAAAGCTGAACTGAGATCCAGAAGAACCAAAGCAAAAGCATCCCTGGCAGATAAAATATCATTTGTGAAGCTTAGTAAAGCAGATTCCATACAGTGGAGCGTTTTGAAACCAGATTAGAAAATGTTCTTGATGGAATTAAAGCTCAAATACATAATTGTGTTAAAACTACTTTCTCCAAGATTTTGAGATAAAAGACAGATTTGAAATTGGTCTAAAATTCACTAAATTGTTGTGATCAAGATTAGGTTTCTTCAGGAAAGGTGTCACCGTAGCGAATTTGAGGGATTCAGGGACAGTTCCAGTGCTTAAACAATGTTAATAATGGCTAGAAGCCCGGGCACAATGGTGTCCGCAATTTGTTTAAGAAAACGTGAGGGAATGGCATCCAGGAGACAGAAGATGGTCTTTTACTGTACAATAATTTCTTTGCAAGTCAGGAGAGGGATAGGTTCAAACTCACTCCAGGATACAGAGAAATGTAATGTTTCCGAGATGTTATGGGCAGATGGCAGGGTCTGTGACCTCAGGGCATTGATCTTGTCAGTAAAAAACTTCAGAAAACTGTCACAGAGAGAAACGGATGTCACAGGAAAGGCTTTGACAGAAGGATTAAGGGCAGAGTCTATGGTGGAAAATAGAACGTTCGGTCTATGACTGTTTTTTGTAACGAGCTCAGAGAAATATGTGTATTTAACAGTCTTAACAGCTTTCTGAGAAGCAGAAAGTGAGTCTCTTAGAATATCATATGATACCTGTAATTTGTCTTTTTTCCACTTGCGTTCCACTCTTTTGCAGATCTGTTTTAGTGAGCAGATAGTGTAATTAATCCAAGGCTCCGGGGTAAATTTGGGATGTTTAAGCCTTAGCGGAGCAATAGAGTTAAAGACAGGTAGAATAAAACAGGTTAAAATGTTCATCAGCATCTAAGTGAAGCAGAGAGGATTCCAAAGCAGGCCTCTGTGTAAGCTGTGAAGTCATCAATAGTGTGAGAGGTAAAAATAAGAGTCCAGCAAGCCGTAGTAGAACGTTAATCCATTGGAACAGGGAGAGATGCTGTGAAACACACAGGTTTATGGTCCATTTCCTCTGAAAAAAGTGTCCCCTTCCCCTAATACCGCTTCTGATCAGCAATACTAAGTAGCAAATTATGGTTTTGGCATAAACTAAAGGCTATTGGCTACTAGTTTATGTGTGTGTGTGTGAGTGTAGGTTTGGGTGATTTACGTGCGCATTTTTTAGGTTACAATCTGGTAATTAAAAGGGTATCATGCTATACATGTGGTTTATGAGGACATTTCTTGTGACCCCATAATTCAAATTGCTTAAACAAACATGCTAAGCTATGTTTTTTTGAAAATGTAAAAATGCAGAAAGCTTTCTGTGAGGGTTAGGTTTAGGGGTGTCTATTGAGAGTCCTCATAAGGATAGCAGCACCAATGTGTGTGTGTGTGTGGAGGCTGTTGTTTTGTCTGTAAAGCTCAGCGGTCTCCCTCCTGCAGGGTTCTTATTAGAGAGAAGGCACATAAGAATTTGCTGCTTCACGCTGCTATGAACTGCAGGTGCTCTTGATAATTGGCGGAGCCAGTTGGGGACGTCACACTCTTATTTGACATGGGAAAAATACCGCTTAAACTCTGCCATGGAGGAAAGCCATCATGCCATTCATATCAGAGGAGAGGGACATAATAAGGCAAAATAATGAACATAACCCATATTTTTGGCCACAATTTACATGCCAACAGATGCACACACAAGCTCTGTTCTGAACCCTAAAGAGCTCTAAATCTAGACACCATATTAAGCATCATAGGCATTCTACAGGCATGAAGGCTGCAAAATTATGTCAACAAAATGATGCTGGCCTGTAAGACATTTTGGTCAAAATCGAAGGCATCATTGTCACCTATGATCGCAGACAAAATCAAGGGAAATTATGAGTACTGATGTATATTTTTTACTACTCAAAAGTAAAACTATTTAAACCTATATTTGTGTATCATTTTGTTTGCTTAAAAAAATGCTAATGTCAGACTGTATAGGAATAAATTGTGAATGCTATTGAAACGTTAATGATGAGATTTTCAAATAAGTCACTTATGAGGTTCATAGTTAATTCAGTGCATTTCAAAGTACATTTAACTTGACAAAGTGTCATAAAAATTCAAAGTGATATAACAAAACAGTCCAAGTCCACAGATTGATGAACTCAGATTGCTAAACAGATTGCTGTGGACTGTAAGACAGAGAAAGTCTTATGTTCAGTGAAACACAGTAGACTGACTTCTAAAGCCACTTTTTGTATTGTCTGTTTAATGATTTACTGTCTGGCACAATAATGTAATGTCTTTGAATTACAATTACACTTTCAGGAAAAAAAAAAAAAGCAAAAATTGTATCTCGATATAAAATATTATGTTCACTATTCAATATAATCTCAATTCGATATAATAACACTTAAAGGTCAAAATATACCAGAATTATTTTCAGATTTGTTTTTTTTTGCAAAATAGACATTATAATTTCTCATAAAAATAAAGTTATTTAATACACAATATAAATGCTTAAAGTTTAAATAATAAGAGTTGCTCATATACCTTTCACTGTAAGAAAAGACCACAAACAAATAAGCCTATAAAAAAAGTGGGGTGCATTCAGGCTGATCAGGTGCAGAACAAGCAATAGAACTGAACAAAACCTGTCCTGAAAAAAGTATGTGAAAGTGAATATTTTATTTTTTAAATAATGTGTTAATTCACATTATTATAATCACAGTTTAACTTGATAAACATATACAAATTCTACTTTCTATTAATTAATATTATATCATGAAATGGTATATATAATAATGATATGAGCTATCACTGTTTGAAATAATGTGTACAAATCACAAGTAGAAACATTGAGATTACATTAATTTGCATAAGAAATGCAAAAAATGTTATTTTTATTTTTTTTTTATTTTATTTTTTTTTAACCTTTGTTTAACCAGGAAGTCCCTTGAGACTAAAGTCTCTTTTTCGAGGGAGACCTGGCCAAGACGGCACACCAGTTACAATTTAAGTACAAAATACAACATGGTCAACAAACAAACAAGCATCACACATAGAAAGGAACAGGTCACATATGGCAGTTACATTTTTGAGTTATATGGCATATATAACTCAAAACTGTCACTTTAAGAGTTTCAACTTGCATTTATCTCACAGTGATCCGTTTAAGCGAACATCAACAAGAATCTCTCGGCTTAAACCAGGGTTTTTCCTGGTTCAAAATGAGGCGGAAGTGGTACAATACTGATCAAAAAAGTGACGTTAAGAACATGTAAACGTTGGCTTTGTATGAATACACTCTTAATGACCTGGCAACTGAATAGTGTTAATTTTGTCATCTGTTTTTTAATTTAGTCTTAGTCCTGTGTCAAATGTCTTTTTAGTTTTTATCATATTTAGTGAACCTTATCCTAATTTTAAAAGTTTTAGTTGACAAAGTCTGGGCATTTTAATGTAGTTTTAGTCAATGAAGACTGTTGACATTTTAGTCATATTTTAGTAACATTTAGTCATATTGACATTTTAGTCACTGAACACTGTAAACATTTTTAGCCATAAGAGTATTATTGATAAGCATGTGTCAATCTAGTCTATCTAAAACCTCATGATGATGATGTAGCGAGCTGCAGACAGCGGGGGTGAGGGACAAGCGTCTCCGTGTTAGTGCGTGTATCAGCCTGCTTAACTTTAAATATCTCCTGATCTCGACTCCCGCTCAGATTGGGTCTCTTCCGTGATTGGTTGAAGCGGCTCTGACCGCACAGAGAATGACCGTTTTGGAGTTTGTGTTTATTTACATGGCATGCTCCCATATTATATGAACTTTAATTAAGGATGAAATAAAGATATATCGCCAAGCTGTGATCTGTGTTTCTATCAGACACTCCAGCTGCGGCGCACCTCTCGTTTCGCATGTCATCATTATAGTTTTATATGATCTCAAGTTGCATTAAATGACATCAAGGGACTATTCGACAACATAATTTTTTTTATTATTATTGCCGAGATTTGCAGTTACAAATGACATTTCACCAAGTGTAATGCTTGTTAGTGTTTTCCATGAAGACACCCACCAGAGTTTTGTAGACAGCTGGAGGTGGCACGAAATTTTACGGAGGCGGCCACTTAGTAATTCTCTATGCAAGAAAAACCCTACATAATGTGTGAGATCAGAACTATTATCTGACTGTAAAGAACAGAAAGGACATTTAGACAGATTATTCAATGAAAGTGGAGTTGCCTCATCTTTGATGGACACATATTACTCAGAGAAAACAATCTATTTTAATCTCAAGCACTTTTCATCAAAAAGTGATTTTCCAGGTATTCCAATACTCAGATTTATAAAAGCTAAATTCAATCACTTTACACACTTCAAGGACCTTGTGTGACCAGTGAAAGTGCAGTAGTGGTAAAATAAAGCGACAGAGAGATGAATATGTTTGACGGGTTATTTCATTTATGATCACATGGACAAAAAACAATGTTGCAAATTCCGAAATATTGAGTAATGCCATGATATGGTTTGTAATTTTTTGGGTTCACGACATAATAATGTACCAGTATATTAATAGGTAATTAATCTAGTTATGTTTATATGCTTATAATATATATTTATATAATATAAATATTATTTTTTTAGTGAACATTTTTAGTGAAAAGATCTCGTGACTCAGCAGACAATAATCCACCACCCACTTTTGGGTTGTGCCCCAGTGGTTGAGAAACCCAGAATTAAAGCATCTTTTGTTTCTAACCATTTGTAGCTATACACAGTTTTATCAATAATATTCAGTCAACTTTTTATAAAACATTTTGATTCTCATTGAAAATAAAGTACAGGCTTTCAGCTGATTGGCCCATTGGTCACATCTAGTGTAGACATGGTAACTAGATAGCAGACAGCAAATCAGTTCACTAGGTTTAAGAATAGTGGGGTTCTAAAGGTGAAATACAATAGACCCTTTGCAGAAATAATGTACTGACATTTCCAAGAACATGCGCACATGTCATGCATGCACACAAACACACACTCCTGCCTCATAGAAATTTGTGTGACAGGTAACAGGACTCTACACAGTAGAGATTGAGGGCCATATCGATGCACACTACCTCAGCCCTGACGAATCTGATGGCTGTCATGGAAACCTGACAGATATTCTTCCCCTACAATTCCCCTCTTCTTCCTCCTCATTCATCTAAATCAGACAACCACTTGGCCTCTTGACTCGCTGACGGACAGTCACTTCACTTTAGCTAGACTTAAGTTAAAAGCTCTTATACATTCTTGATAAAAAACCCACAGCATCTGCCCAGCATATCCACTATACAGCTATACCACTCTCCAGCAATTCAGCGAGCTCCTCTTCACCATGTTTACATCCTTTAAACACTCCTCTCAACTCCACACAGAGCCTATTTACACCTATTTGAGGAGCATGCATGTGACGATTTTGAAAAGAGAAGGTTGACTAAATTCTGGAAATTTGTTTTCACACATTAGAGAAAAGACCCAACGACATCGTTCACTTCAGAAGCAGCCAAGTTTGGCCACAAAAGGCCCCAATTTGGAAGGAACTCCAAGCCATTGGAGCTTGAGAGTGTTCCATCATATCAAGTAGTTGGCATCAGACCCGGTCTGGGTCTGAGAGTGTGAATGAAGGCTGACACTCTGAGGCATCTCTGTGAGAGCGCTATAGACTCCTGACTGTCGAAGGCTGAGACACGAGTCCTGCACCACTCTATTTGAGTGACAGGTCTCTTTTCACCAATCACTCTCTATTGAGACGTGAACACAGAGAGCAGGGGATGTCTCACTGAAACAATGAGAGCTGATGAGGTTCCCACAAGACTACCGCCACACACTGACACACACATACCCACTGAAAAGAAAAATCACAAAAGTGAGATCTTAAATATCTCAATTGTTTCTCCTAGACTTCAATTAAATTAAATTGAGACTTTTGTTTAAGTTTTCTGCTTCTCATATCTTTCTCCTGAGAAACATATCTTTATACGTGTCTCCTCTTTCAAAAGAGATCTCAATAATGTCTCAAACAGTGCTCAGATCTAAGAGAATTCAATAAGAACTCTTATCAAATTTCTTATCAAATCCTTCCAAGACCAAATTATTTGAGCTGTGATATACACATTCATGTTATATACTAATTTCTATAGCTCTTTAATCTTACTGTATACCCACAATTTTCTCATAGGTTAATTTGATCTCATAGGTATTATTGGCACAACCAAAGTTTAAGAGGTTGTTTAAATTAGTGGTTGACCGATATATCAGCAACGGCAATAAATCAGGCAATATTTGATATTTTTAAAGGAATCATTTAATCAACCATCTCAAACTAGTATGACATTCTTTCTTCGGCAGAACACAAACAACTATCGTTCCATAGATGTATGAGGTGTCTATATCCATACAACGCAAGTCAACAGGGTCCAACACTTTCAATTTCCAAAAAGGACATAAAGGCAGCATAAAGGTACAGTAATCCAGATGACTGAAGTGGTTTAATCCATGTCTTCTGAAGTGATCCGATCGGTTTAGGGAGAGAAACAGATAAAAAATAAACTCCTTTTTCACATTAGGTTTTGACATCTGCAGTGTCCTTGTCGATAATGATTTTATGGCTTAAGGTGAGTACATGATGGGAGAATTATAATTTTTGGGAGAAATTTTTTACCCTTTCTGATGGTTGATGTGAACATAAACTGAAGGTCCTGACCCTTATCTACAGGATTTTATGCATTGCACTGCTGCCACATGATAAGTAGGTGTAAAGGTGTACCTAATAATGTGGTTGGTGAGAGTATATACTGTGTGTATATATATTAGGGCTGTCAAACGATTAAACTATTAAAAACCTTCATCCAGATGTATTTTTCAGTCATCCACACAAAACCTACCCCACCAACAGAGTTGAACAACAGAAAATGAACAACTCAACTCAATTCAAATTATGTACAAAATATGGTAGTTGTAAGTGTATTACCACAGGATTTATTTGCTTCAGTCTGCACTGTCATTTACAATTGACAACTCTGTGCAAAATGCATAAAAACTCCTTTTAGACCCAATTGTATTTGGTGGGATTAAATGGGTTAATAACAGTGCAGGGTTCCAGCAATGTCTTCAACTTCTGCATTGGCTAGAGCACTATCAAACAGAGACACTGTGACAGCAAGGTTTCCGTTAACCGGTAATCAGTACCACTGCTCCCCATATGCATATTACGCAATCTGTGTAGGGCACCAACTCCCTTAGGGGCACCATAAACCTCACCGGCTGCCTTTACTGGCATGTTATATGTTATTCAATGACCCAGCAGTAGTCGCGGAAAACTATGGATGGGCAATACCACTTATTTTCTTTTCGATTCGATACCAAGTACTTTTAGGCAAATATCGCCGATATTGATACCAATACCGATACCTTTTTTAAATGTCATTTTTACAAATTCTTTGGATACAATTAGTAACTATTTCCCTATCTGTCACTCACTCGACATTTTGTCGATGAGACCCGGCCATTTCAGGGCCATTTCATTCACATACATATATATATATATATATATATGTATATAACACGCACACACACATTATATCAGACTATCGGCCAACCTGCTCTCGAATAGCGGCATCGACCATTTAAAAACCCATATCGGTCAGTTACTACTTTAAATCCCTACTGTTAATAATTAACAACACACACAAACTGGTCCATTTGTAGGTGCAATTTTTTTCCTAATCTATACATTTTGGCTTTAGATAAAGCTCAGTTTTTTCTTTAACTGAATTTTCTCTCACCTGCACCTTCCCCTGAGCTGAGAGTGAGTCATGAAGCCGTTCTATCTCGGCACAGTACAATCATTCTCTGCAGCGAGCTCGCTCAGAGCTCTCATGATGTACTGATGTAAGATAAACCTCCACAGAATATGTGTGCTGATCAAGCCCACATAAACACCCAGACAAACTCACATACTCGCAGCTGTTCTGTGCCTCATGGGGCGTGCTATCCATAGGCAGTCAGTGTTCAACTGTGAATTAGACCTGCCACTAAAAAGCTCGGCTGTCATTTATAATGTGCTTCAACGTCTTCCACTCACATCTCCTCTCAGTCAATCTGAACTCTGTCTGTTACCTCTCACAAACACACCGAAGAGATAAAACAGAATTGGGTGGTGAAAAACTGCTGACTGAAATTTAATCTTTGATTTCAGAAAGCCATGCTTATAATTCAAGAGCACAGATTTTCAGAAACATGCACCCATGCATATGCATGCACACAGCGTTTCTCACTGCAAAAGGGTACATTTTACAAAAACGTTAGGACATTTCCAGGTGATATTGAATAAGAAAATTAAGCTTTTTTAAATTAAGCTAATTTTCTAAATAAAATAAAATAAAAAAAAAAATATATATATATATAACTAGTGCAGTGCATAAAACCATGCAGATGCGGGTCAGAAGTTTCCGGTAATGTTCACATTAACCATCAGAATGTGGAAATACGACGATGTGATTTCAACCGTGGCATGATTGTTGGTGCCAGATGAGCTGGTTTGAGTATTTCTGTATCTCCTGGGATTTTCACATACAACAGTCTCTAGAATTTAACAAAAACAACAACAACAAAAAAACAGAGCAGGGCTACAGCAAATATATAGTTTCATAAAAATTGTTGTCCACATATGTGGACAGTAGGCCTAAGTTGAGAAATGTTTAAATAACACCAAGCTATTGAAATCAAATTTTTCTTATCAAATTATTTATTATGTTTCCAGGAGTGTTGGTTATTCACGTTTTTGAGGCATTACAGACATTGCATCAGAAATTAGCCAACTTATTTCTGATTCAAAGTAATGGCCAGCATCATCCAATCACTGTCAACCATGTTCAAATAAAATTATACATTATAAATTCTAAATCTATGTACTGATTACCATTGCCCAATGTCTGCCAAACATGTTGAGTGGTCCAGACATCATCTGCAGCCTGAAACTGAACTTTAGGATGCTCCCTTGCTCCCTATTTACTGAATGACTGAACCTCCACTGTGCTGTCTGTCTGCACTGGTCTCAGACCAGTTCGAAAAGCAACTTATGTTCATCCTAACTCCATATAAAGCCTCTGAAAGCAAACATTTTCAGCTTTAGGATGAACCCATTGATTCTCAATGTGAAAATACACATTAAATATAGGAATGCATTTACTAATGCTAATGAATAGAACCATATTGTACAGTGAAGAAAATATATATAATTGAATTTATATTAAAACAAGTATAGCAAAGCCAAAATACAACATCCAAACATGTGGACGTGGGGTCGCAAGAGGATATAAAATATAGGCCTTATAAATATTATAAATCAGACAATTGTTGGTCTATGTAGTCTCTCATCAGACGGATGCTTTTTGAGTGTCTCACTTTGGTTGCATAATGTCTCCCTAGTTTTTAGTGCCTCTAGATATTAGCGTTGTGTTTTTAGGATGCTGTGTCAAGTTAAATGTAGTACGAAACTTTGAAAAAATAAAAAAAATTAAATGTCTGGAGATCCCAACATTTTGTTGTTCTCTGTTCAGCTCTCTTTGAGTGCAAGACTGCATCATCTGTGGAAGTCTGTGCTGCCAGCTTGCTGGTTTGATGAGGCATGTTGCCTGTACAGCTGGAGCACTGGCTGCCCCCTACTGCATCAAGGTGGTAAATCTAGCTTGAATTGTTCCGATGGTAGAAACATTTCTTATTACAATATGTATTTAAAATCTGGGGCAGTAATTGCAAGATTAATTGCGTAATTTTGTATTTATAATAATTTTTTTTGCATAGTGATGCTATTTTCATGACAATTAAGCAAAATATTACCCCAATTCTCAGTAAAAATGCAAAAATAAAATTATATATATATATATATATATATATATATATATATATATATATATATATATATATATATATATATTACATTTACATTTATTCATTTGGCAGACGCTTTTATCCAAAGCTGACTTACAAAAGAGGAAAACATAAGCGTAATATATATATATATATATATATATATATATATATATGAAGTTTTACGTTTTTAAGTACAGTTTTAAGTATACATCATTGAGCACATTTACATACTCACTCTGACAATGCTTATTAAGCAGACAAAGCGTGTGGTCATATAAACGCAATAATCAGCGTTCCTTTATTGGTTTAAGGTCATAAACGGCAAAAGAATAAACCGGTCGGCACAGGCAGATTTTTGCATATTATGCCGATTTCGCATGGCATGTAAACACCTCTACCATTGTTCTCACCGGCTTATCCAGTGTGTGCACAGGTTGAGTGGATGTCTCTTCACGGTTTGGTGACAAAAGCAGAGAATAATGTGATTATTTCAAATCTCATGTAAACACGGTTTTCTTGCTTTGTCATATAAAAAAAAAGCTGATTTTAGGAAGTAATCAGCGTATTGGTGTGCATGTAAACGTGCTAGTTGTAGCATTTGCTTTACTGAACCTATATATATTTTAACACTACATTAAGCTTCCATTAATTAAAATTAGTTAATGCATTAAGTATCATGAACAAACAAATAACAATATACTTTTTTACATAACTGATTAATCTTTGTTTATGTTAGTTAATAAAAATATTATTGATCATTTTTAGTTCATAGTTCATTAACTAATGTTAACAAATACAACTTTTGATTTTAAAAATGTATTAGTATATGTTTAAATTAGCATTAACTAAGCTTAATAAATGCATATTAATGATTGTTCATTGTTAGTTCATGTTAACTAATGTTGTTAACTAATGTTAACAAATGGAACCTCATTGTAAAGTGTTACCAAAAAAAAAACAGTGTCTGGACAGGATGATTTTCAAAACTGTATTAAAACAAAGAAAAATTAGATTTATTTTCTCATTACAGTAATGAAAAACCTTGGATGAAATATGCCTGAAAATTTCAATGCTTGCTGTTGGAGTTCTAGACATTTTTCTTTATGCAAACTACAATAAAAAAAATGTTTTTCAGGTGAAATGGATTTCTTGAAATGGAACACAAATTAGCATCATAGTCATTATCATCAAAATTCCTAACCAGAACTCACTTGACCTGAGCCTCTGACAGACACATGTCCTCACATTTGCTAAATTAAATATGATACCACAATGTCCTACAAAATGAAAAAGCTATTATTATGGGAACTAATATTTGCAATCTTCAGTACTGGCAAACACATGCACGCCCGCAACTACTTACTCACAAGCCTTTGATGTGTCAAAGGAGAAAGGAACAGAGCACAACAAAAAAGAGAAAATCCATGGTGTCAGTGTGAGCGAGAAAGAGAGAGATAGAGAGCAAGAAAGAGAATTTCAATTAGCTTTTCTAATACCAACAGTAGGGCTGGGCTGGCAGGCGGAATGATTTATCAAAGTTATTGCTTCTCTTAATGAGAAACCATGCTAAATGACAAGCTAAAACCAAACAAAGGGAGGAAAAAAGGCCCTTTTTTTGGAGGGTAAAGAAAACAAAACCGGCAAACACACTATTGGCGTAATGACAAAACACTTTGTCTCAAAGCTGAGCTAAATATCAGGCTTGTGGATTCATAAGGCTGAATCCATTATTTGAATATTAATTGCATTATACATGCTGTCATTTTTGTGTTTGTATGTATGTTTGCTTTTAATAAACTGCTGACTGTGGAGGCAAATTCTGTCCCCATGTAACCCGAGTACGTTCCTCCCCTTTGGGAGGATTTTGTGGCGGCAGAAGCACAATGCTGTGATATAACTGAGACAAAGCACAGTGTCGTACTATGGAGAAGTGTGCAGAGGTGGGTAGAGTAGTCAAAAACTTTATTTATTATTAAAAAAAAATACTCAAGTAGAAGTAAAAGTAATAATGTTAAAAATTAAGAGTAAGAAAGTATCCAATAAAAATAATACTCAAGTAGTGAGTAACCAGTTACTTTCTCATATAAAGTAATGGATGTTTACTTTCTATATTCCAGTACATGATACATATTTAACATGCATTACAAAATGATTAATAATAATAATACTATTAATATTATTGCTAATAATGGAAATTGTCATCATTCACAACCATGTTGTTCCAAACCCATATGGCTTCTTTCCTTCTGAAGACAGATTGAACCAGTGTCATTTCAATTCCTTTAATGCTGCCTTTATGTGCTTTCTGAGCTTCAAAGTTTTGTTACCCATTCACTTGCATTCTATGAACCAAAAGAGCTGATATATGCTTCTAAATATATTTGTGTTCAGTAGAAGAAAAACAAACATATTCAGGATGGCATGAGTGTAAGTAAATGATGTGAGAATGTTCAATTTTGGAAAAATTATTCCTGAAGCAGATGCTAACCTTAATCATCATTTACTTTCAAGTCAAGTCAAGTCAAGTGGTTTTTATTGTCGTTTCAACCATATACAGTTAGTACAGTACACAGCAAAACGAGACAACGTTCCTCCAGGACCATGGTGCTACATAAAAACAACAAAGGACCAACACAGGACCACATGAGACAACACAACGAAATAAAATACCTATATAAACTACCTATATATACCTATATAATGTGCACGTGCAAACATGTGCAAAAAGTACGGGACAGTACAACAAATTTCTGACAATGAACAGGACAATAGACAGTGCAGCGCCGACCAGTACTCAGTAGTGCAAAAAGATGACAGTTTCTAAAAATGTAAACATAACATACTATGAGATAATGTTCTATGCACATAGCAGTTATTGAGGTAGCAGACAGTTATAAAGTGACAGTTATTAAAGTGCAACTCAGGACACGTGTGTGTCAAACCAGTCTCTGAGTTTTGAGGAGTCTGATGGCTTGGGGGAAGAAGCTGTTACACAGTCTGGCCGTGAGGGCCCGAATGCTTCGGTATCTCTTGCCAGACGGGAGGAGGGTAAAGAGTTTGTGTGAGGGGTGTGTGGGGTCGTCCACAATGCTGGTTGCTTTGCGGATACAGTGTTTTTTGTAAATGTCTTTGATGGAGGGAAGAGAGACCCCAATGATCTTCTCAGCTGTCCTCACTATCCTCTGCAGGGCTTTGCGGTCCGAAACGGTGCAAGTCCCAAACCAGGCAGTAATGCAGCTGCTCAGGATGCTCTCAATAGTCCCTCTATAGAATCTAGTGAGGATGGGGGTTGGGAGATGTGCTTTCCTCAGCCTTCGAAGAAAGTAGAGACGCTGCTGGGCTTTCTTGGTGATAGAGCTGGTGTTGAGGGACCAGGTGAGGTTCTCCGCCAAGTGAACACCAAGGAATTTGGTGCTTTTGACGATCTCCACAGAGGAGCCGTCGATGTTCAGCGGAGTGTGTTCACCTTGTGCTCTCCTAAAGTCAACAACCATCTCTTTTGTTTTGTTGACATTTGTTTCACTGCATGTTTTCCCCCCTCCATATTTTGAAAGTGAATGTTGACTGAGACTGTCAGTCTCTAACATTCTGTCTAAAATTGTTTGGGTTCCACAGAATACAGAAAGTTTTACGTGGTTGGAAATACATGAGGGCGGGGAAATAATTATATAAGATCAATTAAAGGCTGAACTATCACTTTAAGGATTTGGATTTCGAAGAGAATTTTGGAAACCTTTTTCTTGTATAACCAGCAAGACTTCTTAGGTCAATCAGCTTCTCCAAACAGATCATGCTGGTCAGCCAGTTTCACTAGCAAAGGTTTGCTGGTAGCACTAACCAGCCTGAAAATTAATTCTGGTTTAATCTGGACTGTTCAGCAGGGTGTTGCTTCTCAGATTTGTTCTCCTAAGAACCTCTTTTAGTAATCTGTTTACAATGTTGCAAACTGTGCTCCAAATTGACAAGACACTTAAGCCTACAATCAAAATATTGAATTAGGAATTCAGACATTTCTCATTAAATTCTTCCAAGACCCAATTATCTGAGCTATGCCACTGACACTTTTAATTTGATATCTCTCTACTCTTACTGCATGTCAACAAATGCCTCCTTTGTTTCTATTTTAATTTTAAGATAATTAAATGAAACATAACTGAGATCTCAATAACACTTTATAAGAACCAATGAGTGATTCGTTTTTCCTCTGGGTAAGAAAGACGGACAGAAAAACAATTTGCAGACTTTCACCCTTACTATCTCTTTCTCTCTCTCTTTCTTTCTTGATCCTTTTTCCCTCCCTCTTCTTTCGGTGTCAGCATAGTCATGAACATGTGAGGAACGGCAGCAGAGAAGGGTGACTGGCCGCAGCTTGCCTGCACTGTTCGCTTGAGGAGTCAGCGTGCAGACACACTCCGATTTCATCTCGATGAACAATCGTAATAAAGATAAACCCCTGGGAGCCCCCGGCAACCAGGACACTAAATGAGACCAATTTGAGGTAGTTTTTATCAGTCTTCCACGCCTTAAGTACGTATCAACTGAATTAATAGATACTACATTTTAGTCTGCAAATATTAGCTATTACAAGATCATGACTTCATTTTAACATTGGGCAAGCAACCCAAAAAGTGCAGGTTTCACAAGTAACATAAAAGATTTAAATTATTTGGAACAACTTTAGTTACTTGGAATCCTATTTTGCACATAGTCATTATTCTAGATGCATACAGATTTATATCTCTATACAAGCTCATACGTTTATAGCCAATTTGGTAACTTTGTATTGCACCTTTCTGAACATATAATGCCTCCATACAATGAATTGCTTGTGTTAATGTATTCATCATGTATGAATCACTATGGATAACAGCCTCTACTAAATGAAGTTTATGCAGGACAAACAGTAATTTACCTTGCAAACAACCTTTAAGGTTTTTCAATGAACAAATAGACCAAACAATGTAAATGTACATATATAATCGTAAAAGTAATTGAGGTTTTTCAATAAACAAATAGACCAAACAATGTAAATGTACATACATAATCATAAAAGTAATCACATTGCATTATTATGTCCTGTACAAATCTTTTCTGAACCATCAAAACTGTGAGAAAACCAGATTTAAACTCTCAACCTACAACGCTCCAGCCCATTTCAAATAAAACATATATTCTTTTCTGGCTCTTAACATTAAGATTGGTCCATATTTATTCAACCAGTGAGATGGTATGCCTCAGAACACACCAGGGACCATCCTTTCAATACTACTAAATAACAAACAGCTGACTAAAGCAGACACCATTGAGATTCAGTTGTAGCCTCCCAGGAGCTTTCTCTCAAATATTATTTCTCCACATGAACATCCTACCTTCACCAACCAACAAGAATAGTCAGTTCATCCCCTTCTCAGACACCTCCTATTTAAATCTGCTCAAAATTATACCATTAATCAAGACTTAAGTATACAAGTAAAGTGATAAAGGGGCATGTTGTGACAAGTAGGTATGTGGTACGGTAGTCGACTAATTCACTAGTTAATAGCCAATTATTGGGGATGACTACTTACATTAATATTTTTAGTGGTGGTGGTTTTAACGAGATGCAACTTCTTGGAGAGCGTTTTTGCGTAACGATAACATGCTGTGATTAAGGGGTGGCTGTGGCTCAGTTGGTAGAGTGGGTCGGCCACTAATCGCAGGGTTGGTGGTTCGAATCCCGGCCCACACAACTCCACATGCCATTCCTTGGGCAAGTCCTTGAACCCCAAGTTGCTCCCAATGGCAGGCTAGCCTGTGTGTGTGTGTGTGTGTGTGTGTGTGTGTGTGTGTGTGTATCACTTTGTGGGGACCAAATGTCCCCATAAGGATAGTAAAACCCGAAATTTTTGACCTTGTGGGGACATTTTGTCGGTCCCCATGAGGAAAACAGCTTATAAATCATACTAAATTATGTTTTTTGAAAATGTAAAAATGCAGAATGTTTTCTGTGAGGGTTAGGTTTAGGGGTAGGGTTAGGTTTAGGGGATAGACTATAAAGTTTGTACAGTATAAAAACCATTATGTCTATGGAAAGTCCCCATAAAACATGGAAACACAACATGAGTGTGTGTGTGTGTGTGTGTGTGTGTGTGTGTGTGTGTGTCACAGTGTAAAGAGCTTTGAATACAGTTAAGGTTAAAAAACTCACTATATAAGTGAAGACCATTAACCTCACAGTAAAAACCTCTACAAGTTTTGTCTCTATAATGCATAATTAATAATAATTATAATAAATAAATACATAATTCAACATAATGAAAAACATAAATATTTCCACTCACCTGGAGATTACATAGAAAGCAAAACTAACGGCATTAAGGTAATGCACATGTTTAAACTTTTAGTTTTTACATAAAAAAGGATTTCAAAATTGTATAATTTACCATGCTATTATTCAGAAAAACAAGTTGTGAAAGTTGGCTTTTTTTAAAATGCGCAGTGTGCCTGTTCAGATATTTAAAGCACATACCGGTCTGAAAAGCTTCCGAGATTCTTGTACCACTTCACATTTCCTTTCCAACATAACATCAGATTATTGTCCGTTAGTAAACATGACTCCAATAAGACTGACTACCAATAGAGTAGAATACAATACGAATCAAAATATTACAAGCATTGCCACACCTAGCTTTGCTTTAAAGCGCCCATTGTACAAAGGTGCCCGGATTTGTTCCTGAAAGGCAGCAGATTTTTCTAACCTAACCCCATTTCTAATTCCAACTATATTGAGCCTGTAAGGCAGAGTAGCTTGCCAAGAACAACCTCAGGCATCCTTCTCCCATCACGCTTGAAAGCAAACAAAGACGGCATCATGTTGCCTTCTCTCATCCAGCGCCCCCCAGTGGGCTAAATTATAACTGCAAGATTTGGTGAGAGATCTACAGACAAAGTATAAGATAATTCCACATCGCCCACACCAGGCAGACGTGCAAAGGATAATCAATTTGGGATATTCAAGTAGTGTTTTTAATTGTCGACAAGCTGTTGCAGAACGATTACTCAATTAGTCAATTACTTGTGCACATCCCTAATATAAAAAACGTGCGTTTTCCTTGCTGATTGTATGCGAAAATGAACAGAGCAAAACACGAACGAGTCACTCGATACGTTTTTCTTATTAATCAGTGAAAGCGATTGGCAAATTAGTCTGAATCAAACACAGGAGCCCGACTGTTCAAATCCTGTCTCAATCATGGACTTAATCGTTCAGACAACTTCCACATTGAATCGCCAAACTGCAGTTATGTCTGACTCAAAATCTTTTTACAGAACTCTTGTCGTTTTAAAAGAAAATGTTAAAAATACAAATTTGTAAGATTAGTAAAGCTGAAATCAGCCAAATTACTCACTGTTTGTGTCAAGAAAGAAAGAGAAAAAAAATCAGTGTTGGTTATTGTTTAGCATATTGTTAGGCCCAGTTTCTAGGGTGTAGAAAAGACCTGTAGGAAACACTAGTGCAGCAGTGCTTACATTTGACATCTGAGGTTCAGATTTTTACCTGTCTCTACTCGTGTGTCTGTCCCCATCCCCCTGCCCTACCATTTCTCTTCCTCGTCCTCACACTGACAGACACCAGATCCTCTTTATGAACAGATTTCCCTCCGGCACTCATGACAAGGTTCTCTACGAATTTCTAAAACTTATGTCATGTTTTTTATTCTCTCAACTCAAGTCGCCCCGTCCTCTCTCTACGGTGAAATGACACAAATATTCTCCATGAATTCAAAGAGTTTTTCATTTTATTCTGTGATCTGTGTGACATATTGAGTTGCATGAGTCATACATCAACAAGTTGACATTTTTTTCTTCTTTTTCAAAACACACACACAGGATCTGTCAGCAGGGTCCCAGTTGGACATTGCTATGGCCCTCCTGCTATGTTGCTCCACATGTGCTCTCAGGTATTGCCGAGATGTGGTGTGATTCGGAAAAATATGAGGTTGAAGGAAGAGGCAGGAGCTCGGTTATCTTATTTCCTCTGAGGAAGAGAAGGAAGTGACATCCACAATGTATTATTTCACGGTTTTCTAATTTGTCACATACAATTCACAAGCTCACATCTCAGCTGAGATATTTATAGTTTAGCAGTGGCACTGCATATTCAGAAGTGGCATTCCTGAAATGGAGTACAGGAAACACTGTTGTGCAGTTCAGAAGGGGAAAGTTTATCCACACATGGTTATTAAGGTTATGGTTATTAAGACATCTTTAAGAGATGTTCCATCAGCACTAGTGACACTGAATGACATTTTGCCCTCTGCTGCTGTCCCACAAAGTGATTATCCCAGCTGTGACCCACTGTATTTAATCCCACCAGTTCAGTACACACGTACTTAACCACAAGATCTGCTTTCACACTCACAAAAGAGCTTCCTTAGTAAAAAAGAGAGTGGAAGTGAAAGAAGAAGTGAGCACGCTCTTGTGCGGGTAAAGTTACTGAGTTCTGAAAGGGACTTTGAGCGTACATGGTGGAGAAATTTTTCCAAAGTGGGAAATCCAAAGGGAATCACGAGGAAAGCATTCAGAAGGAAATGAGTTCAGGACATAAAATTCCCTCATGACTACAATTATGACTTTGGAGGACTTTCTTCTCAGAATGCCCACCAGTGAACTCCACACTCCTTGACAACAGAGGAGGGTGAGAGGGGGCTTTAAAGAGAGAAAAAGAAGAAAATGTCTGAGGGAGGTCAGCTCAGACAGGGAGGCAAAGAGTGAAAGGACAAATGGGAGGAGAGGACCCCCTACAAAAACGTACTGTGGCGGTGCCATTTTATTACGATCATAAAACCTGGTATTACCATGGCATCATGTTCCATAAAACAAGTAATACCAGGGTAGTGAATTATTACCATATTCATATATAGTATCTACTTTGCACTCCAAAGTACTTTAAAGAATACAATTGTATTACTATCATGGCAGTATCCAAGATAAACATTGTATTACCATGCCGTTTCACATAAACACCCACTGCTAACATCATGCAGCCCCTCAAATTCATCAAACTCAATCGGAAGAGAAAGAACCTCGACGTTATAAAACAAAATCGCAGGGTTTACACATTACACACATTCAACTCATTGCATCTGAATATATTAAACCGTTAATTTTAAGCATAACTGTTAACACTCAGCCCCATTATCTATCAAACAGTCATGACATTTGAAATATTTATGAATGAAATGGTTCACTTAAATTTTTGAAGTGTTTTTAACTGCCCCCTCCATCAATAACAGTTCCTTTGCAAAGCTTGAATCGTATTTTGACTGTTCACAAGCAATCCATGCACCAGAAAAACAAAAACAAAAACAAAAAAAACTCATCATAGTCCAAAGAATGGTGAAATTACACATGCACACACACACACTGAAGACACACATTGCCAGAAACAGACCAAAACGGTAAAAGACGTCCTATGTTTACATACACCAACAATTAAAAATAGCGCAGATGGGCGAAAGAACGTTTCCATCACAGAGGCAGCAGCTGAATGAGAGAATTGCTTCACCCTTTCAAAGTTGTAACTTGACACTGGATCTTTTAAAAGTGGAGAGATACACAGAAGTGGTCAAAGAGTCTGTGTAGTTCATGTTTCTATAAAAATTATTCAAAATAGTCCAGATGGGTCCCCTTTGGTGTTATGTTAGGTATAGTTAGCCACACAAGGCCTGCTCTCTTGACCTGCGTGTCAGTGGACAGGGCCAAGGGTATGATAATGCATGTTGTGGGATATGTATTGTGTGTGTTATGACGTCAATAACACACAGATTCCAAAACAGATTCCAAAACGAGATATATCAGCTGGATGGCAACTATAAATGTTTTTAATAGATTGGTGAGGACGTTTTGAGTTCTGAAATGTACATGTTTTTATAGTACAGTTATCTCTTATGTGTCTAAATATTAAGGAACATTTGATTCTCCATTTCATGACCCCTTTAATTAAACTGGGTCACGCACCGGACACGTCTGGCTGACGACATGGTGCATTCAAAAATTATTTTCTATGAAGGCATGTACGCACTGGCTCGCCGTCTCCGGAGGCTGTTAAAAGGTGTGCAGCGCCACAGAGCTAAACTCATATATTTTCCATTAAATTCAACCCAAATCATTATGAAAGGACATATATTATTTACTCTACTCATTACTGGAAGATATATTGTATATAAGTATCTTTCATATGGCCTATTTTCAGTTACAAGTATGTCTTTTTGTGGTTTGGCAGCTTGAATGAAAGACTTATTCACTGCTACATACATGGATATTGCTAAATAAATTATTACCTGCAAACTCATTAACACCACTTTGTTAATTCTTAAAGAAGAAAAAAACCTTCATAACTTTGGACTGCCATTAGCTCATAATGTTTGTTAAATCTTGCTTCAGTAAATGTTATGGCGCCCCCTTGTGGTCTCCCAAATCTATTATGTCAGACTATATTGATTGGAATGCAACTGGCAGTGAATTGAAAGCACACAAATTAGGCTTCTTATTTAAATGTCGGCTGATTTTATTATATCAATACCTCAAAAATGAATCGATAAAATAAAGTACAGGTCAATAATCAATATATCGATATTTTATGACATCCATACTACCAATAGTATGGATGTCATAAAATAGTATTTTAGTATTTTATAAATCCACTTTAAAGTCCTAACATCCACTAACAAAAAAGTACCATTGCACTATCAGGCTTGTTGCACACTACCATGGTATTCTGTGAAGTTCATTAAAGTATTATGTAAATACCATTGTATGTGAAAATGGTTATAATACAGCACCACGGTATTGCCATCCGATACCATCACTGTACCATGGTACAGTAGTTTTTCATAAAGGTTTCTCTCTTTAATAAATCTTTTGTTCTACTCTTGTTCTATAACAGGCCAAGAGGCTCAGTCAGATGTCACATTTTTAATTTGCCATGAGGGAACATGGGAAACTCTTGAGCTTTCCTGCAGTACAAACCCTCACACTTTAAACTTCACACTCTCTGTCACCCTCCATCTCTTCCTCTATCTGAGCTAAACCCTTGCTCTGAACCTCAGCACAGCTGCAGGGCAAAGTCCTCTGTCGGCTTACAACACACTCTCTCCAATGTGCTAGCCATTAAGATCTGTGTGTAAAGTTACGCCTGACAGTTTTGCTTAACTTTTTATCACTTATGTGAAAACATGCTGTCTCTTCTTCACAGCAGATTAAAAAAAGGCCATCCCTGCTTTAGGACAGAGCACGCTTCTGTCATCTCGAGGGATCCCTTATTCCTCGGCTTTATTGTCACAGCTCTTGAAAACTTCTGCGTGATGCAGTTCAGGAAGGGCAAGACATAGCAATACGGTGGATATTTCAACAGAATTCCATATAGCCACACAAATACTGCAGTTAGATATGGTTGTCACTCCTTTTCTGGGTGCTAAATTCCATTCTGTATATGCAGAGTTTAGATACAGTATGCAAGGGAGTGACAACCACATTCTACAAACAAATTATCTTCCAAAAAATCCAGGTAGCGAAAACCATATTTACATAAAATCAGCATTGTGTGTACAGAACTAAAGAGCAAGTTGTTAAAGGAAGAGTTCACTCCAAAATTAAAAACATATTTCATAATTTACTAACCCTCATGCCCATGTAAGATGTGTATGACATTCTTTCTTTTTTGGACGACTACCTCAGCTCTGTAGGTCCACACAATGCAAGTAAATGGTGACGAAAATGTTGAAGCTCCAAAAAGCTTTGACTCCAGTGGTTTAATCCATGCCTTTAGAAGTAAGAAAGTCAGGCAAGGCATGAGGGTTAGTAAATGATGAGAGAATTTAAATTTGTAATTTTTTAACTATCATTTAATGAGTAAATTACAAACACTCATGTAATTCCAAACTATATGGCTCACAGCCAAAGTCACCTTTCACTATCACTCTATGGGAAAATGAATGGTGACTGAGGCTGTCTGTTCCCAACATTCTGCCTAACATCTACTTTTGTCTTCCACTATAGAAAGAAAGTCATGTTTGATTTGGAACATGTGGGTGAGAAGATTTTGACAATTTACATTTTTGAGTGAACGATAGCTTTAAATGTGGTTGTCACTCCTAAAACTCTGCAGTGTGAATTTGGCCTAAATAGCCGGTAACACTAGGCTT